>NC_056586.1:8915277-9287777 GCF_018340385.1 Cyprinus carpio
AGCCTATACTTGCCTTGCTGGTGTGAGGGTGTGCCTACTACGGGAGGACTTGATGGGGAGAGGGCGGCCGAAGCAGGATGGTAAGTCGCAACTTCAAATTTGCAGGAGTTTCCTCCTGCTGTTCCTCGGAGCATTTCTTGCTGAATTTAAAATAAAATAAGCTGCTTTGTTTTGTTTTACGTTTTCATATCGGCAAAACTGTCTGTGTCTGTCTTGAATGAATGACATCCGCCAACGTCATTCATTTCATTTGATCACTTGCTGGGTGGGGTAGAAGCCGCTGATTGGCTGAGAAGATGTCTCAAAGCTTTCCTCGGGCTGGTTATTGGATGAACCGCTAGAATGAAAATTCACTCACTACTCATAGGCCTGGGCCAAAAGTGGGTGGGCCCGGACCTTAAATGGGTGGGCCCCAGGCAATGTGCTGTTCAGTGGTCAAACTCAGTACACATGAATACAGGAGGACAGGAATAGAATAGCTGCGATATATGAAGAACTTCACCTCCCAAGCTGGATGACAGATTACAGTCATTTGAATGTGCTGTTCAGTGGTCAAACTCAGTACATCAGCATTCACTTATAGTTGAGAGATTGCATCTCTGCATTTTCTTCCAAGCAAAGGCCTAAACAATCATAATCCACACTGATTCAGTGGCAATTATGGCTTGTGAATTATTACTGTACATTTCAGGAATACTCAATTCACACATATGACATTAGTGAATAAGCTAATTTTATTTATTTAAAAAAAATAAAAATTAAGGTCCATCATCTGAAGTACACATACATAACCATTATTTTATTTATGTTTTATTAATTATTATTGATATCTTTTATTATGTCTTATTGCTATCCGACCACTGTTTATATTATAATGCATAAAATATATTATTTATGTATGAATTTTATTGTATTTTTTATTTTAATTTTTTGCAACTCCGTTTGTTGCCCCTGTAGGTATGGAAAGTACACACTTCTTATATGTTTAATTATTAATTAATTTATTTTACTTTCATGATTAAAAAAATAAATTTCAGTTTGATCTGACTTTATGTACTGATTTCAGTAGTTTATCATAAAAGTTTATACACACATGGATGACAGTATACTTATTGAATACTATTTTAACATTTATTCAGATATTTTTTTTTTCTTTTTTTTTTTGTAATAAATGCACCTTTTTGGTACCAGTGTTTTATTCCATTTCATGTATAAAAACATAAACACATCTGATGACAATATGAACAAAACATTACATTAATGAGTTTAAAATAAATAACAATCTATTGTGATCAAATAAAATATCACATGAAAGTCCTTATATCAAATTAGTTTATTGAATGAGATTAATTTAACTTAAAAAGTAATCCCAGCCACTTAATTATTTGGCCAAAAGGGAAACTGAAAAGCCTTTACAGATGTCTTCCCTAGTGAAAAATAAATATACAAAAATGTATTTGAAATACATTTATTTCACACTAAGAATACAACAAAAACTTGTACATATTACTAAACTGGTACACTTAAAGTCTGCCAAATTGGAACAACTAATTTTGTACATAATGCACTATAATTGTAAGAAAGTATTGCTGAAGTCCAGCTAAAGATATACTGAACTATATTTGGTTGTGTGTTAAAATTGGAACTATTGCAAGTATACTTTAAGTACACTTTAAATATCTGCATGTAAATAATATTTACAAGAATAAGAAATGTGCATTGTTCACAAGTACAAGTAGTACTCCAAATAAAAGTTTAAAAATGTGCATTGTTCACAAGTACAAGTAGTACTCCAAATAAAAGTTTAATAAAAAAAATATATATATATATATATATATATATATATATATATATATATATATATATATATATATATATATATATATATATATATATATAAGTATGGAGTGATATGTCAGTAAATAGACAATAAATAAAGCAAATGAAATGTTAATAGATTTGAATAAGTAAGAAAAGATGTTTTTTCAATATAGTTTATTATTATTTTACTAGGGTTTGTAATAATAAATATGATTAACTAATTATTATTAACAATAATAATAATAATCCCTTCTCTGCATTCTCTCTCTTGTGGCTAAGTAGTAATGAGTGCCTATATGATTTACTATTAGAATGCAAGTTATTTGTTACTACCTGCTAGCTATCTACACCTCACTGACACTGAATGCTCTTTGTGACAAAATAAGCTTGATAATATATAGTCAGTAGTTAAAAACTGCTGTCTTCTCATGGTTGACTTACCAGGCTTACTTGTTGACTTACCAGGTTTACTTGTTGTCAGGCATTTTGTGCTATCCACAGGCTTTACCCTCCATACCTTTCTCAATGCTAAAGGTGCATCAGTGCAGTTGCGCCCTTTTGGCATCAACTGGCTTAGTATTTTCAGTATTTAGTCTTTTGGTTTCTAATGAATAACTATAAACTGATTAAGAATTCACTTGTGTCCTTTTGGGAGTAGAAAGAGCTCATCAAGAGTGTTCATTTTATATGTATATCTCCATTTCACCCAAAATGTCACGTTTGCAAAATCTGGTTCTCACCCTTCAATTTGAGGTGGACAGACCAGCATCTTACATCAGGGTATGAACAATTCCATTAAAACAATTAAAAATAAATAAATAAATAAAAATTGGAACTTGATGGACACAAGCCAAAGGATAACATCATGTCAATAAAATGAATGACACATCTATCATCAGCAAAAAAAAAAAAAAAAAAAAACACTTCACATTAGAGTTAGGAACAAAACACACAGTCACTGTTGCTTGAGGGTCCAAAACATGATATTAAAAACCTTGGGTATATTAACAATTCAAACAGAATAATTTGTGCACATTAAGGTATTATTTTGCCTGGTGGAATATATGAAAATATTTGTTATGCAGCTTCTTCAGGGCAGTAGTGTCTGTGTGTCTGTGTGTCTGTGTCTGTGTGTGTGTGTGTGTGTGTGTGTATATATATATATATGAGATCATATATATTATTTATATATAGCTATATATATATATATATATATATATACCTATATATATATACTGTGTGTTTGGAAACATTACTATTTTTAATGTTTTTGAAAGAAGTCCGTTGTGTGTGGGTGTCAAGCCTGCATTTATTTGATCAAAAATACAGAAAAAACACAGTAATATTGTGAAATATTATTACAACTTAAATAATAGTTTTCTATTTGAATATACTATTAAACAAAAAAATATTATTCCTGTGATAAAGCTGAATTTTTTTCAGCATCAGTACTCCAGCCTTTCAGTGTCACATGTAAACATCCAGTCTATCACATGATCATTTAAGAAATCATTCTAATATTCTGATTATTATGAGTGTTGGAAACAGTTCTGCTGTCTAATATATTTGATGAATAAAAGGTTAAAAAGGAACTGCATTTATTCAAAATTAAATAATAAATTCTAATAATATATTTTCTAATAAGATATTTTCTTTACTATCACTTTTTATCAATTAACACATCCTTGCTGAATAAAATAATTGATTTTATTTAAAAAAAGAAAGGAAAAAAAAAAAAATTACTGACCCCAACTTACTGAGTAATATTGTTACAAAATAGTTATATCTTAAAAACATTTTCAGCTGAACTTTTTTTTTCTTTTCTGTTATTATATATGTATCTATTTAAGTTCCTTCCTTTATGCAACAAATTAAAAAAACTTAACATACACATCATGCAAACTTGGATTCCTGTGAACTATCTTAAATATCATGAGTACATCACAGCTATTAATTATATTGATTTAATTTTTTATGTATCTATTTAAAATAACTTCTCAGATCCTTAAAAGAATGCGTACCTGCTAGTGTTGCTTTCGTCAACGAAAATTATGACTAAATATCGTCGCCAACGAACCTTTATCATGTGACGAAAACGAGACGAGACGCAACGTAAATGCTGGTCATGTGACGATGACTATAATTAAATGTATAATGCAATATCGTTGACGAATAAAAACGAGACTAAATGTGGTTTACAAAATAAAAACTATGCTAAAATGTCTCTTCATTTTCGTTGACCAAAACGAGATGAAACGAAATGTTTCAACGTTATTTCATCTCATTTAGTCATTATTATTATTATTTTGCAGTATTTCTGATTCCTGTGTCTCACTGAGCAGATGCGACCGACGTCACTTCCTCAAGCTTCCTACAAACTTAAAACAATCTTAAACTATTGGCTGTACTATTACGCATCAAACACAAGACAACTTTAAACAAACAGTGTATAATTATTATCTAAACGAATTCTAATTCTATTTTATACAATAAAAATAAAACGTACTTCAAATAAGATGCCTTGGACAAACTATGCAAACCTTTTTTTCCAAAAAAAAAAAAGCGTTTTCCATCAAAAAGCACCTGATGGAGTTTGAACTTCACATTAATCTGCTTCTGTTTCACACAAACGCCGACAAGGACGTGCATGTTCGGCTAGAATCGCCCTGAACTCGTGCATGTTCGGATGCGGAGCTATGCGGAAAGTTACAAAAAATGCTGTGCACTCCACCACACGAATAGTTCGCGTGCACTCAAAGCAAACATCCAGCAACACTGCGAAAACTTCAAAAATTACCAACATTATTATTATTATTATTATTATTTTTTTTTCTCTACTAACATATTTTTTTAGTAAAATATTTTTTTAATTTATTTCTTCTAACATCTAACATTTTTAAAATAAAAAATATAAATTCAAATCAGAGTGTCGTCCGTGTCAGGAATGGGTGTATTCTTGAGTCTACAAGCTAACAATAATAAAATAAGATAACCTTGTTTGAAATGGGTTTGGGCTAAAAGAAAATTTTAGGTTCGTCTATACTTCTAGGTACTTGTACTATATTGACTGGGGTAAATAGAATTGCATTACTAAAAAGAGACTAAAATACCATCTTCCATTGACTGAAACTAGACTAAAATGTTATCCTTTGTCCTAAAACTAGACTAAAATGTTCATCAGTTTCGTCGACTAAACTAGACTAAAATGTCATTAGTTTTCATCGACTAAAACTAGACTAGACTAAAAAGAATATGAACGTGACTAAAACTACTAAAAACTAAAATGACAGCTTCACACAAAGACTAGACTAAGACTTAAATTAAAACAGGCCGCCAAAAACAACACTAGTACCTACCATACCATCAGACGGCCCAGCTCCAATTGCCATGTTTTTTATTTGTAAAATAGACAAGAAGTAAATTATAATTTAGTGACAGAGAGAATGTCTGGCTTTATTCCAGGATTGTTTAGTGATCTAAATGATGAGGTAATTACGCTGGATGCTGGATGGGCATTGTCAGCTTTTTAAAAGTGCCTCATTTGAGACTCTGGGAGTTTGGAAGATATAAATAATAATAAATGCGCCTTTTTGGCACCAATGTTTTATTCCATTTCATGTATAAAAACATAGACACATCTGATGACTATATGAACAAAACATTACATTAATGAGTTTAAATAAATAACAATCTATTGTGATGAAATAAAATATCACATAAAAGTCCTTATATCAAATTAGTTTATTGAATGAGATTAATTTAACTAAAAAAGTAATCCCAGCCACTATAAAATATTTCCCCCAAGAATTTCAGCCTTTTTAATGAGACTTTTTTTTCTTTCTTTATTATAGTTTCTTCAAGTTAGATCACAGTTGCTTCCTTGTGGTGATAAAAAAATCTATTTAATTCAGGATGCAAACTTGGATTCCTGTGAGCTATCTTAAATATCATAAGCAAGTACATCACAGCTATTAATTATTATTTTTAATGGATTTTTTAAAATAACTTTTTTAGATCCTTAAAGGAGTGCATACCTACCATACCATCAGACGGCCCAGCTCCACTTGCCATGTTTTTTTATTTGTAAGTATTTTAGTGGCAGACGCAGTTCAGATCATCTAAATGCTGGCAGATGCTAATATTTGTATTCTCATCTGACAGCACTCATTTATTTCCTGCACTATATGACTGTCGACTGATGTTGATATTGTACTGATATTTTGATAGTCTTGTGGCCACTCTCAGAGTCTTCTGTGAGGTTGAGAGGTGGTTTGCTGGGGCAGAGTCTCTGTGACAGATGGGCTGTTTGTTTACGGTGCCGGATATCATCCAAAATCTAGGCAAAAAGCGTCAGATTACCTATGATGGATGAAGACGGTTTGCACCACTGTCGCAGTCGTTGCATCACACGACCCTTCTGTAATAACCTGAATGTTAAGGTTTGCACTTTACAAGATATTTTCAGCTCAAAGAAGCTTCTGGCAGCAGTGGTGGCTCGTGGGTTTTAAAATAGAGGAGGCACACTAATTGTATTGGTCTGGGATCCCTGCCGATTATTATTATTATTATTTGCTTAACCACTTTAAAATGTTTTTTTTGGTTGCTTTTAGTCAGAAAACATAAATAAAACGACACAAATACAGCAGAATAATATAATTTAACTTACCTGTCCTATCACTTGAAGCAAACATTCATTCCTAAAAAGTCTGCGTTAAAAGAGAGCTGCCTGTTGTGTTATTTAATTAAGCAATGACTGCTGTAACCTATATCCAGCTTATGCGTGTTTTCCCTTTTTTTTAATTTGTATATATACTATTTGAATGACAACTTGGTAAATCTGTTGGCAATCAAATATTCAAAATCATTATTCATTATAAGTACTTGGATCATTATCAGCGCAGCGCGAGATGTTCAAACTAATATCCCGTAATTTACGTCTCTATGATTGGTTGATACCAGAAGGGAGGCTAGCTTCCTTTACGAGGTTTCTTTTCTCAACACTTCTCAGTGGTGAAAGTGAACACTCGATGCTGATTGGCTCATTTTTTTTACCAACTGAGGTATGAGAGCTTCAGTAGCATGTTATGGTATTACAGCTGTGAAATTACAAACAAAAAATACACATTCTAAGACATTAACTGAAATGAATTGAGAATTTTATTAACTTATAATAGCTCTCCTCTCATTTTTTACCTCAAAATTTTGGCGAGGCTGTGCCTCCCCTGCCTCCCCCAACGAGCTGCCACTGTCTGGCTGTACTTATTTACTCAAACCAATCTGAATTCAGTGTGTGTTATACGCGAAAATACATTGTGCATCTTGGGTATATTTGCAAGTGGCATATGTTAAATATCTAATTAAGTAAAGGAACTTTCAAGCCTAAAGGCGCTGAGAAAGAAATTGCAACATTCATCTCAATTTGTTTTGTGTTGTTCTTGTTTATTGGATAAATGCCCAATGTATCATTTCCATTGTGTCCTCAACTACAAAGAATGCATCAAGTATATAGTGGCTAATCCCTGGAGACACCCGGGGAAAAAATTATATTCACTTCTGATTTTCTTTAACTCACAAACACAATTCTGGTTATGTGGACCTCAGCAAATATGAGCTTAAAGGGACAGATCATCGTTTCTGTTGATCGAGCTCTTGATGACAAGCAAAATTCTGCTGAATATACCCAAAACTATGCTTTCTTAGATTTAAATAAAATTCATTGACACTGAAATGATGAAAAATAAATATATTTTGAAAATCCATATTTTGTTTTGTTTTGTTCTGTTTTGTTTTATTTGACTACTTATTTTTATTATTTATTTATTTATTTACATTACCATTCAAATGTTTGGGCTCAGTAAGATGTATTTTATTTTATTATTTTATTTTATTTTATTTTATTTATTTATTTTATTTTATTTTATTTATTTTATTTTATTTTATTTTATTTTATTTTATTTTATTTTAAAGAAATTAATACTTTCATTCCATAAGGATGTGTTAACTTGAAAGTAAAGGCATTTATGAAGTTTCAAATGATTTCTATTTCAAATAAATGCTGTTCTTCCGAACTTTCTATTCATCAAAGAATTCTGAAAAATAAGTATCATGTTTTCCCCAAAAATATGAAGCAGCACAACTGTGTTAAACATTGATAATAATTAACCATTTTTAATAATAACAATAATAATAAGAAGAAGCAATCATTTGAATGATTTCTGAAGGATCATGTGACACTGAAGTCTGGCAGTTCAAACACACATAAAAAAAATCAGCTTTACCATTACAGGAATAATAATAATAATAATAATAATAATAATAATAATAATTTAATAATTTAAAAAATATTAAATTGTAATAATATTTCACATTATTATTATAGTTTTACTGAATATTTTACCAAATTTACACAGCTTTGGCGAGCATAAGAGACTTACGCTCAACAAAAACATACAAAAACTTACAGACGCCAAACATTTATACAGTATTGTATTGTTTATTTTATTTGCAAATACATAGGACATATGAATGTTTTTAAATATTATAAAATATTTTCAAAGTATTGTACTTTTTTTTCAATAATTTCAGCCATATTAATGAGACTTTTTTTGTCTTCATTAATATTTCATGACAGTTTTATCTCAGTTTCTTTCTATTTCATAATTATAAGGCACATTAACCACAGTTTCTATACTAATTTCATTATTTATGAATTTTTAAATAAAGAAGCCTGTTATTGATCCTTTTGCAAATAAAGACAACACCATTAACAATAAATCTCATGATGCTGTCTTTATTTAAAGTATTGAAACATGGCTCCCTGTGAGCCAACAGTTCTAAAACGTCACAAGCAAAAGTGTGCCACAGCTCCGAAAACTTTAAAATAGACAAGAAGTGAAGTATATTTTAGTGACAGAGAGAATGTCTGGCTTTATTCCAGGACTGTTTAGTGATCTAAATGAGGAGGTAATTATGCTGGATGCTGGATGGGCATTGTCAGCTTTTTAAAAGTGCCTCATTTGAGAGTCTGGGAGTTTGGAAGAAACCGCTGGAATCAGCTGTTACTAAACCCCGTTAGAGCTCTGACGACTGATCAAACTCCAGCGTCTGCTGATATGATGGCCAGTCACAGGGCATAAAATCACTGTTAGACATGATTTATGTGCTCAGTCTGATGTTTAGAGAAATATCACAGTTTGAGCTGTCCATTTTTATCCCCATCTGTGCGTTAGACATATCTGGGTCTTTGAGGATCCGTGCTTGATATTACAAGCTGGAAAAAGTGGAAAATGATGCAACAAAGACAAACTTTGGCGAAGATTTTCTAAGAAGTCTCGCTGGCTGAGAAACATCACTCTTGAGTAAGGTGACTGCATATGCCGCCATTAGTGCTTTCCTCTCTCCAGTGATCAGACAAATGAAGCAAGACGTTTCGATGCCGCCCATCTTGAACCCTGATCATAACATGTAATGGTTTGGCCAGGTGCTGGGGTGGCATTAGACCTGCCGGACAGGTGGCGGTGGAACGGAGGATGGCTTCAAGCTCCAATAACGAGAGCTGTGCCAACTGGACTCCCATCTGCTGCCATGCTAAGTGCTCCGAGCCATTAAAAACAGCCTCTTCTCATTCAGAGAGGGTTTGGTGAGCCGATTTCTCCCTCAGGGCACTCGCACAGTCAAGGAGGGTTTGTGAAAGACTCGCCTGGTGACAACTGCGACGGCTTTCTGGTTAAGGGATGATGGGAAGGTGAAGGCACACTGTGGAAGCGCTTTTGAATTTCAGTGCATATGCAAACACTTAAGTTTTCAAGATGCACTTGAAAGGAAAAAACACACTGTTGGCCATTGGCGGCCGGGTCAGTTCTGTTATACAGGTTTTATGTTTCTATCAGCTGGAAATTAAACTTGTTATGAAATTAAATTTGTGATCATCTTTTCTTCCTGTAGTTCGATGTTTATCTGAGTGAAACAGATTCTATGTTCTCTATAAATAAATAAATAAATACAAATTAGTTGATTTTGATTTCATGGTGAATTTTATCACACACAGAAGTACAAGAGATGAATGTTTTTCATAAACAAACGTGATTATCTATTTAGAAATATTCCAGATGTTTGTTTGTATTTTTTTCTTTCTCTAATAAAATAAAAAATAAATAAATAAATAACAAATCTTTCTTGCTTCATTTTGGTGGAGAAACAACAAAACAAACATTAGCAATGGATTAACAATTAATTAATAAATTAATTAGCAATCAATTAATTATTTTACATTCTTGTGGTATTAGTTGCTTTTTTTTCACTTTAAAATATTCCATTTTGTATAGTAAAAGTACAGAATCCAATATGTTTATATCAAAAGATGGTTAAAAATAATAATATTGACTTATATAAACCTTAATATTAACCTCATTACACAAAGGCTTTTAGCTCTTTATCTGTGTTTGTTTGTTTGTTTATTAGTTTAAAAGTGATGTTTTATCAAAGTTTCATAAAATTGAAAGTTGAACTGCTTTGAGCAGGTGCTGTATTCAACAGCAACACAATTTAAAAAAATTCTAATTGTTTTTATTATTATTGTTATTATTATTATAATTATTATTACTTTACTTTTTCTAACTTTTATTTATTTATTTATTATATTTTTTATGTTTTGTGTGAGAGCAGCATTGCTCAGAGAGTGAACTGCTATGCTACGGTTTTGACACCTTTTTAAAAAGATAAATTACTTCACTGATGTGAATGATACTTCATCACTGTGCGCTCAGACAATAATGTGACAATCCACTTCTTAACTGGCCTTTATTTTATTCGGAGCATACGGGGAAAAAAATGTGAAGGCTTGTATCCGTCACAAACTGACTGACGCAGCTTGACACTTCACACTGGTAGCATGGCGGTTGTAATTGTTAGCTGTCAACATATATCTTATGTGAGCTGCTTGGATGTAACAGCGCTGGGCTTTTTATTGACCTTGAATCTCTGCCCTCATTCCTATATATCAAATTGCAGCATAAGGGCAGCCTTGCCGTCACTTTATAATTTAACACCAGATTGTAATTGATGACCGCAACGGGGAGGATCTGAGACAACTGCCTCAGAGCGTAGAAAAATCTGTAATAACCCATAAGAATGCGTGAGAAACATTAAAAAGATAAATCTTTTTGTTTGGAGGCGACGGAGGCGGTGTACGCTTGAATTTAGCTCTCTCTGGACTACATGCGAGCTAAACAAGCACTTGAGAGCTCCGCTTCTCTGCGCTTATAAGAACCCACGGTAATTTAGCACGAATGACCCCGAAGGACGTTCATAAATATTCACAACAGCAAATAAAGAGGCCTATGTAAACAAAAAGTTGTCAGTCCTTGTTTGGGCGATATATCGGCTGTTTTGAGCAGAGGAGGCACCAGGGACTGGGAGTAAATTACTGGGCCGGAAATTGAGTTATTGGGAATCGCCCTGTCAACAGGGGTGTTAGCGAGGCGTGCAGTTGCCTTGGATTCCCAGGGCCCAGTTAAGTGGTTGCTATGCGTCTGAGCCCATGGGCCACCCGATGTCAGCAGGACCAAGCCTCCTCGCACAGGGCCAAATAATAACGGTTGTTTTCAGATGCTGTGTTTGTTGGCTCATTTGCAGACAGATCTTCTTGTACTCAGTGGGGTTTGACCATTAAACAGGTGACCTTGAGACTCACCTGAAGCCGACGTCCTATCGGTTATTGCTGCCTCTGAGCCAAATGAGAGTGTTTCTTAACACACTTAAGCTTACTTTTAAACCATGCACTTTGTAATCATGTCATATTAAAGGTATATGTTAAAGTCATTATGTTTTAATGAAGTACACTTACTTTGATGTGTTGACTAACATACTAAACCACATTTAAAGTACTTGATTGTAATTTTAACTTATGAATAAAAAGTCATACTGTTAAGATGAGTGATAGTAAATGTATATTTTAGAATTTAAGGTCAAAATCACCTTTGTGGAAATGAAGTGTGCTAGTAGTAAATGTGCAATTGTATTGGAGTTTAGATCTTTAAAGAATATAAAAAAATGCACTTAATATAATAGATAGTGAAGATAATATAAGATTAATGAAATAAAAGGTCACTAAAGCGTGCTACACTTGAAGACTTTTTCTTAACACACTTACTGCAAGTACGCTTTTAAAAAGTCCAATTTGTAATAATGTCAAAGTATTTTAAATCATAGGCTAAGTAGTAAAATAGTACATTTTAAATTATTATGTTTTCATTATCTTTTGGCATGCTTTAATGAAGTACACTTATTTTGATTTGTTTACTAATATACTAAAGCACATGGAAAGTACTTGATTGACGCATTTTAACTTGAAGAATGAAAGTCATACTTGTTTGGAAAGACATGAGAGTGAGTAAATGACTGTTTGAGGATTTAAGGCCAAAATTAACCAAAACTAAAACTGCAGTTAATATATTAATAGATAGTAGATCATATAATGCAGATAATATAATATTAATGAAATAAAAGGTCACTTAAGTAGACTTTCATTAATTTTTTTATGAAAATGAAAGTGCACATTTTAAATAGTTGTTTTAATAAACTTTTGTCATGCTTTAAAGAAGTACGCTGTTGATTTAAATATTAAAGCAATGTAAGTTTAAATGTAATGTACTTTGTTATAATTGTAACTGTGTGATATTCAATATTACATTTAAAATTAATATATTTTAAATGCAGTAAATTGCAACTTCATCAACTTATTTAAATACATGACATACAAGTTTCAGTAGAAATAGCATTAACTTATATTTTAGTTTACCTTAACTGCTTGTCAGCACATTCAGCAGTTCACTTTAACCATATTTCTAAGACTATAGAAGTCATTCTGTAAAAATGTCTAAAGATATACTAAAGTCCTACTTAATTGGGTCAAAAAAGTGCACTAAAGTTCAGCTATTTGAACTTGCAGACAGATCATCTTGTACTCAGTGGGGTTTGACCATTAAAACAGGCGACCTTGAGACTTCCCTTAAGCTGCTGTCCGCTCGGTTCATGCAGCCCACGAGCCAAATGAGAGTAGAGGCTGGTGTCATTTTTTAAATGAAGTGCTACATTGACCTTGTTTGAGTTAAACTTGATGAGTTTCTTGAACTCTTGCACTTTCAATTTCAGTATTGTCTTGATGAGTTTCCTTTTTTGTCTTTGTCTGTGTTTAATGTTTGCGCTTCCAGATAAGCGAGCTAAGACTTGTGTGCTCTCCGGAGACCTGTGAGCAATGGAGAGCATTGAATTTTAAGAACGACTTTAGAAAAGTTGATCTCACCTTTTCACCTTGCTGTCATCTGACAACCCAATAAAAGGAATGGAGCTAGTCATTGCTGACCCCTGAAAAAAAAAAAAAAAAAAAAAAAAAAACTATAAAAATAAATAAATAACCTGGCACAACATAATAAAGTGTCAAGTGATTAACCACATCTATTCCATGTTAAATGGCTAGTTAAATTGCACAAATATTAACATTTTGTCACTGTTTAATCACATTCATGTTGTTCCAAACCTGTATGACTTTCTTTCTTCAGGTTTGGTGTCGGTTGTTCGCTTTCAGTCGGTCACTCTCGACATCACGCCGGTGACCGACGATCTCGCTTAGAGAGACCAATCTACTTCGAGTGTAAACTAAATGAGCCAATGCACATTGGCATGCAATTATTGCATCCAGCTGCCGCTGATCACAGCATGAGGATGAAAAGGCAGCAGGTGCAGTGCATACCAGCTTTTTGCTTCGGAGCCGAGCGACAACATTAAACATGCTGAGGTAAGATTCGCGGATTAGTCATGTTCCCATTGTGGGAAGATGACCATCTCTGAGCTGCGGGCTTTGAGGGTTGCAGTTGTGGGGGACCATCAGGGGACCATCGCTCCTCTAGCACTTTGCAACCAGTTGAGCTGCCAAAGGAACATGCTGGGCCCTCTTCAAAGAGCGTACCAGCGGGATCCTTCAGTGCCCCTCCCGATGACTGGATGTTGATCACTGCATCAGAGGGAGAGCTCTCTGGAGAGGAAGATTCAGCTGCGCTGCTGCCCTCCGGAGCAGTGGCAAGGCCTGAATCGGATCTGGAGATGTCGGCTGTGCTTTCCCGGGTCGCCGAGAGGGTAGAGTGGAAATCGCCACCGCGTTCCGAGCCCTCGTGGTTGGACAATTGGTTTATCGGGGTGGTTCGTGCTGGAGCAGTTCTGGTTCTAGCTCTCAGCGCCCTGCCTCGGTGCCTTTCTTCCCGGAGGTGCATGAGGAGCTTACCAGGTCATGGACGGCACCTTTTACTGCCGGACACCGATCTGCTGGTTCCTCCTCCCTCACCACCCGAATACGACAGTGAAGGTGGCCGATGCTCCTGTCTTGCGTGTGGAGATTATAGTCCTACTGGCGAATGATGCAATAGAGCCTGTCCCTCCAGCCGATATGAATACAGAGTTTTATAGCCCCTACTTCATTGTACCCAAGAAAGGCGGTGGGTTACGACCAATCTTGGACCTGCGTGTCTTGAACTGGGCCCTTCCCTGGTTACCGTTCAAGATGTTGACGCAGAAATGCATCTTCGGGTGTATCCGTCCCCGAGATCCATCCCCTTTTGGCTGTCCCTGTCTCTCCATGTCTTCACGAAAGTTGTGGTGGGGTCTCGTGTTCCCCTCAGAGAGCAGGGATCTCGACAATTGGCTTATACTAGCACAGTCTCTGGATCAGGTGTGCAAGCACAGGGACCTGGTGCTCGGGAACCTCAGTCAGTTGGGTCTTCAGATCAACTGGGAAAAGAGCAAACTCTCTATATATTATATATCATTATAAAGATCTAAGCCTCAAGCATTGATGACAGATCGCTGTTTTTCAATGGACAGCTTATAAAGAATGTATTTGCTAAATTTGTGTAAGCAGTACACATCAAAACATGAAGAATAAAAATGCAGTACATACCAGATTCGTCATAATAACGAGTCATAAACACATCCGCAGCTGTAAATCCCGGTTTAGTTAGAAAGGTAAGGGTCTACTGAACGACATCTCATAGAGCAAGTTTAGTCCAACGAAGCAATAACGTTGTAATATGGATGGTTTATGTTTCAGTTCTTCAGGGACAGTATTGTTTGTGTCCGTTATGGAATAACCCGCGCTCAGAAAACTGCATCTTGGTAGTAAAAAATAGCATGGTTTTGTAGTGTACAGTGTCACAAACAGAATGAGACGATCCACTAAAAAAAGATAGGCGGAAGATTGTTTGTTTGTTTGAATTCTGGCGCTCTCTCGTGATGGCTCGTGACGCACGCTGTGACGCACTTGTCATCTGATGGAGGCGTAACTTAGCGATCTGCTTTTTCTTAATTTTTTTTCTTTTTCAACATTTTTCATATATGTGTGAGTGTGTTTTATGAATGCTTCTCCAGAGAGGAAATGCTAGCGCAACTTTTAATTAAATGTAAAAAATATTTTAATATATATATATATATATATATATATATATATATATATATATATATATATATTACTAGCGCAACTTTTAATTAAATGTAAAAAATATTTTAGACCAGATTTATGTTAGTCAATGGCGCAGTCTATTTCATTTGCCTCAAAATAGCAACACGCCGGAACACACCTCGTTTTCAGACCAGCACACCCATGGGGCAAGTGCATTTGCTATTTAAACAACATGGCGCTGGACGTGAAAATGACAACTGTGTCGGGCTGAAACTAGCAAAAAACATTTGGGTCGCGACTGGGATTGCATTGCGCCAGGTGTATAATAGGGCCCATAAACTTGTTATTTGCAAGGTATAAAGTCAGAACTGTGTGACCTAAAGTTACAATTGCATGTTATTTTCTAACATGTTTTTTTCAAAATTGAGTTTTTTGTTTTTTTTCAGAATTGCAAGTTATAAAGCCGAAAATGTGAGATATAAACTCAAAATTCTATGGAAATAGTCCCCCCCCCCCAGAGTTGGACTTTAAAACTCATTATGTATATATTCCTCATAATTTTTTATTATTATTATATTTAAATATAAATATGTGAGTATATAAATATAAATATACAAGTTTATATTTTGCAATTCTGATTTTTATTTTTCACAATTCTAATATTATAATTTGCAATTGTGAGTTAATATCACAATTCTGAGAAAATAAATCAGAATTGCAAGATGTAAAATCACAATTTCAAGAAAAAAAAAGAGATAAATTAGCAATACCTTTTTTATGTTTTATTCAGTGGCAAAAGTAGGCTTCCATAGAAAACTGGCATGAGTCTTGTAGAGTATTGTTATGGTATTATTATGGAGTTGTAAAAGCAACTATAAGCTTCGATTTTATGGAAAAGAGCAGCCTGAACATTCAGCTAAACATCCCATTTTGTGTTCCACAGAATAGTGATGGGTCATTCATGAGCAATTCATTCA
Source organism: Cyprinus carpio (assembly GCF_018340385.1). Taxonomy (NCBI): domain Eukaryota; kingdom Metazoa; phylum Chordata; class Actinopteri; order Cypriniformes; family Cyprinidae; genus Cyprinus; species Cyprinus carpio. The sequence goes on from NC_056586.1 coordinate 8,931,523, forward strand.
TTGTGTCTGTCACATGACAAATGAATGAAAGACTCAGGAGGTAAAGTGATCATTATCGTAAATAATCTTTGGCTGCATTTTAACATTTTCCTATTTCGGAATATGATCAAAGTTGTTTAGGTGGATGTGTTTGCAGAATTTGCTGCTATTGAAAATATAACATTTAACACCACTTGAACGGAATGAATTGAATAAATATTAGTTCATTTTGAAGAATGATATCCAACTTGAGAGTCAGTAAAATGATTCCGTTTTCCAATCACTAGAATGTAAGTCATACTGATTTGGAACAACATATGGGTAAATGATGATTATTTAATAATTTAAGGCCAAAATCACCCTTGTGAAAAATAATAATAATAATAATAATAATAATAATAATAATAATAATAATAATAATAATAATAATAATAAATTAATTAAATAAATAAATAAAAATGCTTAATTATATTTGATGAGCATTTGTAGTGTACTTCAAATCTTAAAACTATATTTAAAAAAATTACACGTGCAGATTATAATATTAATAAAATAAAATGCCACCTACTGTAAGTGTTCTTAATGAGAGTACACTTGCATTGCTTTTTATAAAAGTGCCCTTTGTAATCATGTCAAATTTAAAGTTTTACTTGAATGTACATTTCAAATCATTATGTTTTAATAATCTTTTGCCATGCTTTAGAGAAGTACACTTGTCTAACATGTAAAGTACTTGACTGTCTGTTATTCAAAATTAAATTTAAAGTAAATTTATTTTAAATGTACTAAATTGCAACTTCATTACAAATGTGTAAAGACAAGTGTTCTAGTGACAAGTTTCACTAGAAATGGTATTAAAGTATTTTTTAGCTTACTAAATGCTTGTCAGTTCATTCGGCAGCACACTTTAACCAGAAACAATATAAGTAAATATGAAATAGAAATATGGTATTCAAGTCCAACTTAAGTGGGCCCATAACTAACATTCATATTAAATTTAATTAACAGCTAATTCAATTTATTATAAATGAGAACTATAATATATTTTCATTTAATTGCAATTAACGTGCAAGTTTCCAAAACATTGTATTGAATTTGCACTGAAATATATTCTTATAAAGTACAGTATTATTGTAATAAGTATTAATTTTAAAGGTATGCTAAAGTTTACTACTTTTTCAACAAGGCATATCTAGGGAAATATCCTGATCTAATATTTCATAGACAATAGGCAATCAGTATCCAGGCCTGAGTGCCCTTGCAAAGATGGCAGCAATCATGTTGCATACTTCCAGCTCCTGCCACTGAGGTCAATGGGAATGCTAACAGACAGCTTTCTCCAGGTACCACAGGCCTCCTTGGTCAGGGAGGGGTCTGTTTAGATGTTTGAGCACTAATTAAGAACTGTAGATTTGTCATTTAAAGCCATTCATTACACATTAGTAGATAATTACAATGATAGATTGAATGGAACAGTTGACCCAAAAAATTAAAAATCTGTCATCATTTACTCCAAATCTGAATGTTTTTTTTTTTTTTTTTTTTTTTTTTTGCTGAACACAAAATAAGATATTTTGAAGAATGCTCTGGTATCCATTGACTTCAGAAATATTTTCCCAAAGTCAATGGGACCAAGTGTTTGGTTAACAACATTCTTCAAAATACTTTTAGTTTACAGGTTTGGAAAAAGCACCAATCAGATCTCTTGGTGTCCTTCAACTGTGCCATACAAATGCAAATCTGTCCTTTACAGTGCAGATTTAGGGTTGGGTTTCATACTGAACACTACCAAAAAAAAAAAAAATACACTGATTTACTCATTTAGACATGATTAATGATCAGTGCACATGTAACTTAGATTTTTCTTGACAGACCCCATAAAACGACAGCTTAGGAAATAACACAGAACAGCTTTCAGTCCACAGCAGGACAAGAAACTGTAGTTTAGTGTAGGACTTTTATCCCTACAGGGCGTTTATGTAAGAGCGGGCTTCAAACTGCTCCCATACATAGCCTCTGTTCTTTTTGCACTCAAAATAAATCACCTCTGCAAAAGAAAAAATCAGAAAACTACCTGAAAAAAGGGCTTGAATTTGGACTTGAACCCCCCCCCATCCCCCCAACCCTCCATACGTCTGTCTCAGTGGAATCAACACTGGTTGCCTTTCAATGTGTTTGCAGCCAGCAGTGTATGCCAAGAGTACATATTAGATGTGTGTTCACTGAAGCATGGCATAAGAAATTGTTTGTCTAGAAACCCCACTGGGAAAAAGCCGGCCTGCTCTACACAGCCACATCAGTGCATGAACTTCTGAGGGCCTGTTTCCCAGACACAGATTAATCTTAGTCCTGGATTAAATTGCACTGTCAGTAGTGTTTCTACAATGAATTTGCTGTTTGCTCTTGTACTGGGTTTAATCTGTTTCACGAAAACTGACCAATGTGTGTTTTGACCATTTTTCTGATTTTGTCTCTCTGAGGAAAATTAAATGAGAGATTTATGGCCGACGCTGTATCAAAGCATAACTGCTTGTGTAGATCCAAAGTGAGCGATGGAGTACTGCGATCATGTCTGGAATCTGCTGTTGGCACTTGAAGTCATGTTATGTGGCTTCAGCCTGAAGCAATATCTTTGTTGGTCAAAATAGCAAAAAAGAAACAGCTGGGGATACAATATCATGATGAACAAAAGATATGTGGTAGAAACTTTACACTTATTTTGGGTGCTTTTAATATTGACCTTTTGGTGAGTGAAGGAACTCTTGTTTTTGGTTTATGGATCTATTCATTTAAAAAATAATAATAATAATAATTCAGGCAATGACTGAATTAAAATTCATTTCATAAAGTAAAATGTCAAGATGAAGCAACATGTCCTAAGATTATCAAAAAAAAAAAAAATTGAATTTTTAAAGAAAATTCATTTGAATAATTTAAATAATTTTTTAAAAATTACAAAATGAAAGTCAATGACTGAGAAACAAAAGTCAGTGACTTCAAACAAGTGGTGGAACTGACCTAAGTCTTTAAAAAAAAAATTACAAAAAATTAAATGTAAAAACCTGCTATTGTTGTGGATAAAAATACTTTGAAAAGTAATGAAGTAAATCAATCAATCAATAAAAAGATGAGTTGTGAAATGTTTGAAATGTGATTTAAAGTAATGATAAACATCCGAATGCTTGCATCTATTCAAATAAAGTTTGCGTTTTACTTGTTATGAACATTGATTTTTAGACTGATTGAGTATTGTTTATACACTGATTGAGTATCATTGACCCTTTTCACAACAATATGTGAGTAATTACATATCTAGCCCTTTTTTAAAGATAGAGCTCCAATGGGAGATATATTATGTTTTGATAAAAATTTAGACAAAGACAGGAAACTAGTTTATTTTTTAAAAAGACAGACCAAATTCATAGAGAGCATCAGTAACAGTGCTCCAAATAAAATTCCTCATTGTTTCATTCTCCGTTATATTGCATTACTGTTTTTATTAGATGCCATGCAGAGATGTGGCAGCCATTACCAGTAATCGAATCTATTATGCTATAATTGTTCTCTATGCGTTGCTAATTGCAGTATTTCTGGACTTGTGTAGAAACAAATCCACTTCCGTCCTTAATGACAACACTGCACTGCCAGACTGATTGGTTTCCCTACTGTGCTGTTTAATCAAATCAATCTGGTTATGTGCTTCACACATTTGTGTGTGTCATACTATAGCTGAATCTATCTATCTATCTATCTATCTATCTATCTATCTATCTATCTATCTATCTATCTATCTATCTATCTATCTATCTATCTATCTATCTATCTCCCTGTCCAGCCGTCCGTCCATCTGTCTGTCTGTCTGTCTGTCTGTCTGTCATTTTCTGTCTGTCTGACACTATTATTGCTCATTTATCATTATTTTATTTGTCATTCTATCTGTTGTTCTATCTCTTTATTTGTCTATCTATCTGTCCATCTATCCATCCTTCTCCTTCTGTCTTTTTTTTTTCATTTAAGCAAAAAGAGCAAAGCCAAGAGCTCCTAAAACACGAGCTGCAGACCAGAGTGATATCGCATAGCTGTTTGTGCCATCATATCATCATATCATGTCATGAGGTGTCATAACATCCTTCCCTTTTATTGAAGTTGAATTTTAGAAGGTTGAATACACAAATGCCATGGGCTGGCATTGAGGATGTGAATGAGATTGGTTGATCTCTGAAGCATTAGCTCTCCGTCAGGCTGTGCTGTTGGAGCAGGTGGTAGAGCTGTGTGGTGCAGCAGGTAAGGCTAAAAGCCTCCAAGCTGGAGAGGTCACAGCTTACACGGATGAAAACCGATTTAGGGCACTGACTTTGAGAAGGTCACAATGACATGAGATGGCTCAAAACATGAAAAGAGATGGATTGAACTCACCATTCTACGGGCCAAGTGACCCCATGTACCTACTGCATCTGGGCCATTCAACGCTCTGCTGGATTTTTGTGAGTGCTAAAAACAAATTAATGAAGAGCTAGGCATTTCAAGGAGACGACGAGGTTTATTATGAATGCGTGGGGAAAGAGGCTAAATGAACAGTTCACCCAGAAATGAAAAATCTGTCATTATTTACAAATCGTTCCAACCTTGTATGCTGTAATTTTATCAGCGGAACAGAAAAGGAGATTTTTTTTTAGAAGATTAATTTTCAGGCAAAATGTGTATGTGGGGTGGGATGGGAGGTGGTTGATGAAGAAAGGATCCCCCTCCTAAAAACATTGTCCATTTACTGCAAAATTGTTACATATTTAGTTTTTATTTACGTTACATATTTAGTTTTATGAATTCAGTACTGCACATAAACACACACGCAATGACATGAGAAGGCCTGAAACATGAAGAGATTAATTGAGCTCACCATTCTATGGACTAAGAGACCCCATGTACCTGCTGCATAGGCATTTCACACACACACACACACACACACACACACACACACACACACACACACACACACACACACACACATAGAGAGAGAGAGAGAGAGAGAGAGAGAGAGAGAGAGAACTGAACTTAACAAGTTAAATTAAACAAATTAACGAAGAACTAGTCTAGGCTAGAACTCTTAGGATGCAATGAATCTCACAATTTTTTATGTTCAGATGAAACGTTTCACAACAGCATAAACATAGAAAAAATGAGTTGAGATGAGATTAACTGACAACTTATCTCATTCTCTCCTGCTGTTCAAAATTATGGCATAACTTGTCAGATGTTACTGGAAGATGTTCATAGTTAATATGAAGAACTACACCTGTGATTACTCATCTGTGTGAACATGAGGAGAACTGACATTATGCTTCCATCCTGATGAAAGTAACTGCAAAAATACAGTCACATTACTTTTCGAAGTTGTAAATAAAATTATTAAAGTGTGTTTACAAGAAAATGCATGCATTTTTTTTCTTACCTCAAAATGTCACATTTAATTAAATGTGTTGCAATTTCTTTGTAATTATTTGTGATTTTTGCAATTTTTTATTTATTTATTTATTTGTTTTCTTTTACAAATGTCATGCTCAGGCAACAGCTCAGAGGATGCTGTGCAGCTTTTTCACTTTTCCCGATCAGCACTTCTAAACATGGTTTATTTGTGTATGGACACACAGCCGCCAATGTCATCTGTGTTGTAGACATAAGTCAGGGGTGAGCGTGAGGTGCAGTGTTGATGGGTCGTCTTTCCTCTGGGGAGGTGTCAGATAAGGACTGCAGAAGGTTGAATACTCCATTACCTGCAGTTCGCAGGCCGTTTCTTTCTTATCTGCATGCCGTATTCCATGGGGAAGTATGCAAAGAGAGCTTAATGTCAAAGCTTTTTCTAAAGCTCCAACCACGTGCCAAATAAAATGTTGTTATATTTAAAGCCAGACCGTAAAGACCAGTGTTTACCAGCTGTATGGCTGTGCAATATTGCAGTCCTAAAGACATACACTTTTAAATTAATTAACTTAGTTTTTTTTTTTTTTTTTCTGCTTAAATTACTTTATATGTGACACTGATGCTGTGTTTGAGGTTGTAGCAATGTGTTTTTATTTGCAGTGAGACACCATGGTGTCTCTGTGATAGTGTCAGAAGACAAACAGTGGTAAATTAAATTTTCAGCTGTTGGTACAAGAATAAATAAATCAAAATGATGCTGAAGAATATGTGTTTATAATATTTAGGACTTAAACAAGATTTAGTGACATTAAATGTCATCAGAGTGAGCAATAGTTGCAATTTGTACACATTTGTTGACGCTGGACTCAATAAGATAAGAACAGTTACTTATTGAAAGAGCTTCGAGTTACCTGGATAACTATTACTAGACTAGTTCTTCGACTGTCTGATGCATAATGCACACAAAACTAGAAAGCACTAGCTAAAGCTTCTATCTAAAACTGCTATTTCACAAACTCTGGGAAGTTGAAGTAAGTTTTTTTTTTTTTTTTTTTTTTTTTTCTGTTTACTGAGAAAACAAATAATGTACCAAGTTATATTAGAAGTGCTTTGAGCAACTAAAAATTGTGTCAATGTTTGAATGAAATATGGGAAAGTTTTTTTTTTTTTTTTTTTTTTTGAGGTTCATAGAATGCTGCAGGAATGGTTCTAAGGCAGAACTTCTATTGTTTTTCACTAATGAAGAGAATGTAGATAAACCACTGATAAACTAGTTCTCCGAAATGGCTCAAAGGTGCATCTCATGAACCTTCAATTGGAAAGCATATATAGACAAAGGACAACACAAGAGTTACAAATTCTGACAATAGGGCCTTTCGCACCACCTTAGTTCCAGAACTACTGTAAATGTACAGTACTAAAGTACTGGGACAATTTTGCGTGAACTGTTTCCCAGTACCATTTAAAGGGTTGCATTCGCACAGAGAATGTGTACTAGGACGTGACGTAAGTCGGTCGACAGCGATGTCATTTGTGCGCGGCTTTCAACAACGTTAACAAAGAAGAACAACGTTAACAACAGGAGGATGGAAGATGCTGTGATCGAAGCTGTGTTTTTGTTGTGTCTTGCAGGTTTCACAATAATGGACATAGAATGCTGACGTATACGTAAAGCGATTGAAAGAACAGAAAGGAGGACTAAGAATCTCCATTGACAACTGGCAGTGCTACATTTACTATAAGTGCCTGCACTTCAGTGTCCGTATGTTTATCGCTGTTCGACATACTTTGCGAAATAATTCGACACAATGTTTACAGTATGTTACACAGCGTTTTAAATCATGGCAGGTAAGGGCGTTTTCGAATGCATCTGGCCAATCAATGTCTACTTACGTCACGGGTAGTACCAGTTGTGCTGGTTAGACCCTGCTCCGGAGTAGGAGCTAATTTGGTTCTCGAAAAAGGCAGTCCGATACTAAAATCGTACCCAGTTCCTGCGGTGCGAAAACGCCCAAAAGTGGGTAGTTCCACAATTAATTCTGGTACTATGAAAAGGTTCCTGTGGTACGAAAGGCCCTAGTGCATATTTCCTCCCCATTAGCCCGGTACATCAACAGTAGCTCTGTGGCCGATGACATTTGACCCAGGCCTTGTGCTTTTGGTCATGTTGAAGCCAACCTCATCCACATATATGAAGTTGTGAGATGGTTAACTTGACTCCATTTCTTCATTGTAAAGATATTCGTTGGGATGTAGATGAGATTCTGTGGGCTGACAGACTGGTAGGGCAGAAGGTGTAGACAGACTGGACTACAATTCCTCATAAAGTGCTGCATGCAAAAGCAAAGTTCATGTGTTTCCTGTGTTTGCCTTTCTAATTTTGTATTTTTGCCTTTGTGCCCATATTTCATTTTCTTTTCTCTATCACAATGACATTGTAATTGTGTGTGTGTTTTTTTTTTTTTTTTTTTTTTTTTTTGTCAGACCACTAATAAAGTGTAATCCTACCCAGTCTCTTTCAATCAATTTCCCACATACAGTAATGTGTAAATTTGTACTTTTAAAATGGATATATGGCATACATAAGAAGTGCAGCCTTCTGCATTTTAAGTAACTGTCATCCAAACTGTTGCCATAGTTTACACCAGGTAATACTAACAGAGTTCACTGTTACATTGACAACGTGACTAAGCATTTTGACTATCTTGTTTGTGAACAATGACAAAGGACTTTTCATTCAGGCAGCTGCAGATGGTTCAAAAGCGGTTCAAGATGCGATTCAGTTCGCCCAGCATCCCCCCAAGTTCAGCGGCATCTGCTTCACAACAGTGAAGGTGGCCGATGCTCCTGTCTTGCGTGCGGAGATCCAAAGAGATGGCAAAGGATGCGATAGAGACGGTCTTTCCAGCTGATATGAGGACAGGGTTTTACAGCCCTTACTTCATTGTACCCAAAAAAAGGCAGTGGGTTACAACCAATCTTGGACATGCATGTCTTAAACAGGCCCTTAACCTGTTACTGTTCAAGATGTTGATGCAGAAATGCATCTTCGGGTGCATCCGTCCCCGAGATTGGTTTGCAGCGATCGACCTGAAGGACGTATACTTTCACATGTTGTGCTGCAGACCATTTCTGCAGTTTGCTTTCAAAGGACATGAATACCAGTACAAGGTCCTGCCTTTCGGGCTGTCCCTGTCTCCCTGTGTCTTCACGAAAGTCACGGAGGGGGCTTTTGTTCCCCTCAGAGAGCAGGGTGTTCACATCTCAATGATTGGCTTATACTAGCACAGTCAGTTGTGCGAGCACAGGGACCTGGCCAGTTGGTTCTTCGGGTCAACTAGGAAAAGAGCAAATTCTCCTTGATGCAGAGGATCTCTTTTCTCAGTATGGAGTTGGATTCGGTCGAACAGAGAAACATGCGTGGTAGGTACTGAACTGCTTGAATTCATTCAAGGGCAGGACAGCGGTCCCACTGAAACTGTTTCAGAGGCTCCTGGGGCATATGGCAGCTGGAGCTACAGTTACGCTGCTGGGACTGCTTGATATGAGACCGCTTCAGCACTGGCTTCATGGCCGAGTCCCGAGGTGGGCGCGGCACTCACCGTGTTCAAGTTACACTGGCCTGTTGCCAAACCTTCACCCCGTGGTCAGACCTTATGTTCCTCCGGGCCTGAGTGCCCCTAGAACAGGTCTCCAGGCATGCTGTGGTTTACAGAGGTAGTTGACACCATCACTTCGGCGAGAGTACCATCTACAAGACACACTTACGCCTTGAAGTGGAACCTGTTTGTCGAGTGGTGTTCTTTTCATCGAGAAGACCCCCAGAGATGCCCGATCAGGGTCGTGCTTTCATTTTTGCAGCAATGGTTGGAGCGAAGGCTGTCTCCCTCCACCCTTAACGTCTATGGAATGCTGCTAACCATGACCCCATGGAAGGGAAGTCGGTAGGGAAGCTTGACCTGGTCATCAGGTTCCTTAGGGGAGCAAGAAGGTTAAATCCTCCCCGGTGCCTTGCTGACAGAGTTTTGTAGAGCTGTGGGCTGGGCGACCCCCAACACGTTCGCTAGATTATATATCCTTCATGTGGTGCTGGTATCATCCTGTGTTCTCACCTCAAATGGGTAGAGGCACTGAGAGGCCCCAGTTTAGTGTCGGCTTGCTCAAACTGCTCCAGAGTGTCCATACTGTAGACCCTGTCGAGCTACTCCATCCCCTCATCAGCCAGACGCGGCGGAATGTCGGGCGCCAGGCCTTCACTCGTTGAATCTTCGAGAACTGGTAGAAGGCTGGGTTCCATATGTGAGACCTAAGTCCACAGTATAGCCTCAGATCCCGTGTTTCCCCGGCAGACTTCTGCTGTTTCCAAGAGGGTTACAATCACCTCCAATCTTCCATATGCACCTAAATGGATGTTCATATGTGTATTTGCTTCTGAAACCTCCATTGGGAAGGATGGGGCTTTTCCCAGCGTTATCCAATCTCACTGAGTGGGTAGTACTACAACAACAGTGAATGGTCTTCTTGTTGCGAGTCCTGGCACTGGAAGGGGCCGCATCCATGGCGCTTTGGTAGGGGATCCCAATTCGTCAGTCATGACATGACATTGAGAGTGACCGACTGAAAGGAATGTCTCGGTTACTTATGTAACCCTTGTTCCCTGAAGGAGGGAAGGGAGACATCACGTCCCGTCGCCACGGCTGCTGTACCACCACTGAGCGGCTGGGTCACTGGCTCGGCACCTCAGCGAAAACCTGGTATGCGTTGCACCTGCTGCCTTTTTATGCCCACGCTGTGATCAGTGGCAGCTGGATGCAATAATCGCATGCCACTGTGCATTGGCTCATTTAGTTTTGCACTCAAAGTAGATTGGTCTCTCTAAGCGAGATCCCAATTCGTCGGTCACTGACATGATGTTTCAGTTTCCTCCTTCAGGGAACGAGGGTTAAATATGTAACGGAGACGATTTTGAGTACACAGTCTTTTGCAGGTAATCCATTGTGTGGTGCTGTTTGTATGAATTGTTTTAAGAAATGCACATACTTCTTTGCAAATATTAAGGATGATTCAAGAAATACACCAAAACGACTGAGAAAAACTGTAAATACTTTGAGAGACAGTATTTTGTATCTGAAATGCTTAAAACACTTAATCAAGCAGGTAATTTTATTCTCAGATAAAACAATATCTTTCTTCACCTGTGTTAATAGTACTGCCAACTACAGCCTATCACAGTTTTTGGCTAGATGCAAGTGAATCATTTGACATCCTGCTGGATCCATAGGTGGAGTCTTAAAGGGATAGTTCACCCAAAAATGAAAATCCTGTTTTTAATTACTCACTCTCATGTCGTTCCACTTCTGTAAGATCTTTGTTCATCTTCAGAACACAAATGAAGATATTTTTGATGAAATCCGAGAGCTTATAGTCAGCCATGCAACTTATACATTCAAGGTCCAGAACGGTAGGAAAGACATCATTAAATAATCCATATCATTAAGTACATCATTGAGTAATACAAATTTATGAAGCAAATTGAGTGCTTTGTTTACTCAAAAAAACAACAACAACAATTTACCACTTTATGTAAAATATAACACTCACTCATATCTGTTGTGTTGATGCGTGAGTCTTCTATCGCATGAACACAACACATATGCAATGTGATGCACTCATGAACGCACAATGCATAAATAAAGTTCTAAATTATGTTTTTGTTTGTGTGTGTGTGTGCAATAAAACTTTATAAAACTGAGGTAAAATCATTTAATAAAGAGGTTAAACCACTGGAGTTACACTGAGTACTTTAACAATCGCTTTGCGTTGCTGCCTTTGGAGGGACAGAAAGCTCTCAGATTTCATCAAAAATATCTTCATTTGTGTTTGGAAGAGGAACGTCTTACGGGGTGTGAAACGACATGAGGGTAAGTAATTGATGACATAATTTCCATTTTGGGGTGAATGGAAATGTAATTTTTAATTTGTCCACAGTTCCATCTTCCAACTGGGAAAAAAATAAATAAATAAAAAATGAAAGAAGCTGTTTTGGTGCTCAGTGCAAACTGGCTATTACTCACTGTATGATATCACAGGACAGAAGAAAAATCTGTGCTGCTCTAGAACTTTGCTTACTAGCTGACAAGTGACGTTAGCTTGCTAGCTAAAGTTAGCTTCTTGTTTCTATGGACAAAATAGGGTTTTATGAAGGGGTTTTATGAAATAATTTTCAAGTATTTATTGCTTTTTATTGCCAATGTGTGAACAGCATGTAACAAAACTTTAAAAATGAGATGAAGCCTGCAGACTCATTTTTATGTGAAGGACTCAGGGCAGCTTCGCTCGGAAATGATGTCGGTAAATCACATTGGCCATCGATCGCTCGCATTACTATGGAGTGTGTGCAAGAGCATGAGCAATACGTTGTTGGCCACAGCTCACTTAATGGCCACCGGTGTCGGATTCCTTAATTCTGCATAAAGCCCTTTAACAGCTAAATATCAGCATTTTTAGGAGTTAATATTTACTGTTGACATTTAAATAGCTTGAGGCATCCTCTTGAGTAGGACTAGGTGGTATGACAATACAGTTTCGCAGGACTGCTTAATTTTTGACACGCTGATAAAGAAACGATAAAGGATTGTTAAAGAAACATGAAAAAAATTAAGTGTAGAATTGCTTGAAGTAAACAAAGTCAGTTGTGTCTTAAGCAAACATAGGAAATTCGAAGAAATATGCATAAATATATTGGATATACTGTCTAATGTTAGGGTTAAAGAATGTGTTGTTTTAATTGGAAATCACTTCTCTTTCACTTATGTGTGTATCTCATTCCAATATTACTAAATGTTATAGTACTGTCTCTTACACTACAAATGATTGCTTGTAAATATTGTTTGTATTTTCTTATTTTCAAATGACAAATTGCAATTATAAAATAAAAACACATTACAAACAAAAGTATTTTGAATTTTAAATTAAATACATTTGATAAGCAAGTATTTGTAATTTGTAACAAAATGTATTTTGATGTATTTGTTCCCATCTCAGCATAAGTGTAGATTTTTTGTTTAGCTTTTTACTTCTGCTGATTGTATTTAGGCTTCAATATTCATAAAATCTGTGTTAATTTGTGAAGATTATCCTGATAGACAAAATATCATAAACTTTTGTTGGTCTATTTCTGCAGTTATCCAAAAGCCAATGGAAAATTCAAATTTTTTTGAGGGATGCTAAAGTTTGGGTTGCCATATAAAAGTATGCCTTTAGTAGCACACAAAAATGCCTAAAATAATCAGTTTCAATCTAATTAAATGGCTTTGTGTGATTTGTTACGAACAAAACTAAATGAAAATGAGGACGAATTTTTGTGGAAGAATTACTGGATTTCAGCTTGTTTACAGAGACTGGTGCTTTTTTCTTTCACATTGGCCACTTATTATCAAAATTCTGTGTGTGAGATTATCTATTACAGTTTGCTGGTAGAAAATGACCACAGCCACAGAATACACCAATATGTTGCTTATTTTGAGGTAAAGAGTCCTTATGCTATATTTTTAACCCTTTGGCAACTAGCATAGCTTTGCGGGTAAATGTCATTTTTAATGCTACAGCCACAAAAGTTATTTGGTTTGACATTTATCAAGATTTTCTTGTAGTTCATCAGCCGTGCTTATATTTTCTGTGATGTTTTCACAGAATAAAAAGTATGCATAGCATATTCTCCATTTTCATCACTACTGTTCTTTTTTCCCCCTCTATATCTTTAAAATATTACCCTTTTTCATAGGGAGAACACAAAGATGTTTGTGGGGTTTTATACCAGCATGTGATTGTCTTTTAAATGCACCTCAGACATTTTGACCAGCTAACGTAATTTAGCTTTAACCTTTTACCAATTCATTCTTTCCTGTCTGCCCTTTAAGTGTAACTCTGGCTATGATAATGCAGGGAATGAAATGCTAAATGTACATGGCATTAAACGTTCACGAGGGAAACAGCGAGTTGTTTATATGGGCTTTTCCTCTCTTCTGGAATTGTGTTCAGCATTGTCACTGTAAATGGCCCCAGGCATTGGCCATTACTTACAGCTCATTCTTCATTAATAATACAGAGATGTTGAATTATTCACATGCTGTTGGCCACAGGTGAGGAGGACAGCATGGGATGACATTGAGCAGACCGTCACTTCATGCAGTGGAGGATGTTGTGAATAGAAAACTGCTGCTCTACTTCAGGTGTTGTGGGCATGCCTAGAATGTCAGGTGTTTTCTCCCTCGGGAACCAAAAAAAAAAAAAAAAGACATGTCATGTTATTATAAGCACCTCTTGCTAGGCAAGAATTGCTTCTACTTTTGCTAACACTGAAGGTGAAGGGTTTGTTTAGTTCATTAACTCTATGTATATTAAAAAAAATTCTAATACAATTTAATTATTTGACCCACCAGATGAATCATCTGTTTATATTTGCACTATACCAAGTCCAAAATAGCAATATTTCAAGAATCAAAAATCACATTTCTCAATGCAAAATCACAAAGAATTTAGGTCTTTCACCAACTACCTTACATAATATTGTGAAAAGTTTCAGAGAATCCAATCCAAAGAAATCTAGGTCTGTGTAGTCTCGCATAGCCATACTGAAGGTCTGGAATCTATAGCAGCTTTCATTGGCCAAGGCCCGCCCATGAGGCCGTTTGACAGACATGTCAAACAGCCAATCACAGTTCATTTCATTCATCGTCACGTTTCGAGGCGTGGAAATGTTGCCACAATAACAGAGCGGTGTGTAAAACTCTCAGACATATTTTAAAGATTCTATGCCGCGAACTTTAAATATTTCACATACTTTTGCTTTTCCTGATAAGCACTTGTTGTCACAGTTGTAAACACTAGGCTTTTTTCTTTCATTAGGGGGTTTGGCGCAACGGCATCTTTGTTTCCAGGCGGAACATTAAAGAACGCGACATACACGTCTCGCCGAAATCCTGTAGAACTCAACCTATCCGCTGACGACTTTGACACTCCTGAAGTGTTTCCACTTTTGTGTGCCATATGCATCAGACGTTTAGCCAACAGTCCGTGGGTGTGACGTCTGAGGCTGAGACTAAGGTCTGTGTAGGGCAAGGCAGGAAAGCTTGGTTGAATGTGCATGACATTTGAGTCCTCAGATGTCATTGCCATGTGTTAAATATAGCCACATGGGCTCAGGAGTACTTCAGAAAACTGCTGTGACTTAACACAGTCTGCATCAGTAATTGCAACTTGAATCTCTGATACTCAAGGAGAAAGCTGTACGGAAGTTCTATTCAGTGATGCTGCTGGGTTCTCTGGGCCAGAGCTCAAAAATACAATGGAAATGTGTGCTGTGCTCAGATGATTCCACTCGGTCCCAAAGACCACAGGGACCATCCAGACTTTTACCAGCGACAGATGTAAAAGCAAATGTCTGTCATAGTATGGGGTACAGCAGGGCAAACAGCATGGGTGACTTGAATATGTGCGAAAGTACCAGTGACATGGAGGCATATACTGGGATTGTACAGAGACATATACTGTCATCAAGATGACATCTTTCATGGGAAGTCCATGGTTATTAGATCAAGACAATGTCAGGCCTCATTCTGCTTGTGCTACAACAGAGTGGTTTCTTAGACACAGAGTAAATATGATACAGGTCCTTCTCAAAAAATTAGCATATTGTGAAAAAGTTCATTATTTTCCATAATGTAATGATAAAAATTAAACTTTCATATATTTTAGATTCATTGCACACCAACTGAAATATTTCAGGTCTTTTATTGTTTTAAATACTGATGATTTTGGCATACAGCTCATGAAAAACCCAAATTCCTATCTCAAAAAATTAGCATATCATGAAAAGGTTCTCTAAACGAGCTATTAACCTAATCATCTGAATCAACTAATTAACTCTAAACACCTGCAAAAGATTCCTGAGGTTTTTAAAAACTCCCAGCCTGGTTCATTACTCAAAACCGCAATCATGGGTAAGAGGTTAACCCAGAAGGCCATCATTGACACCCTCAAGCGAGAGGGTAAGACACAGAAAGAAATTTCTGAACGAATAGGCTGTTCCCAGAGTGCTGTATCAAGGCACCTCAGTGGGAAGTCTGTGGGAAGGAAAAAAAGTGTGGCAAAAAACGCTGCACAACGAGAAGAGGTGACCGGACCCTGAGGAAGATTGTGGAGAAGGACCGATTCCAGACCTTGGGGGACCTGCGGAAGCACTGGACTGAGTCTGGAGTAGAAACATCCAGAGCCACCGTGCACAGGCGTGTGCTTTTGAACCAGAAACAGTGGCAGAAGCGCCTGACCTGGGCTACAGAGAAGCAGCACTGGACTGTTGCTCAGCAGTCCAAAGTACTTTTTTCGGATGAAAGCAAATTTTGCATGTCATTCGGAAATCAAGGTGCCAGAGTCTGGAGGAAGACTGGGGAGAAGGAAATGCCAAAATGCCTGAAGTCCAGTGTCAAGTACCCACAGTCAGTTATGGTCTGGGGTGCCATGTCAGCTGCTGTTGTTGGTCCACTGTGTTTTATCAAGGGCAGGGTCAATGCAGCTAGCTATCAGGAGATTTTGGAGCACTTCACGCTTCCATCTGCTGAAAAGCTTTATGGAGATGAAGATTTCGTTTTTCAGCACGACCTGGCACCTGCTCACAGTGCCAAAACCACTGGTAAATGGTTTACTGACCATGGTATTACTGTGCTCAATTGGCCTGCCAACTCTCCTGACCTGAACCCCATAGAGAATCTGTGGGATATTGTGAAGAGAAAGTTGAGAGACGCAAGACCCAACACTCTGGATGAGCTTAAGGCCGCTATCGAAGCATCCTGGGCCTCCATAACACCTCAGCAGTGCCACAGGCTGATTGCCTCCATGCCACGCCGCATTGAAGCAGTCATTTCTGCAAAAGGATTCCCGACCAAGTATTGAGTGCATAACTGAACATAATTATTTGAAGGTTGACTTTTTTTGTATTAAAAAACACTTTTCTTTTATTGGTTGGATGAAATATGCAAATTTTTTGAGATATGAATTTTGGGTTTTCATGAGCTGTATGCCAAAATCATCAGTATTAAAACAATAAAAGACCTGAAATATTTCAGTTGGTGTGCAATGAATCTAAAATATATGAAAGTTTAATTTTTACCACCATAATACCAAAAATAACTAACTTTAAAAAAATATGACAATACATTAAAAAGATAATCTAGATGGTCTGCCTGCAGTCCAGATCTGTCTCCTGTTAAAAATGTATGACCAGACAGGAAAAGGAGAATCAGACAATGATGATCAAAGACTGCTGAGCATCTGAATTCTTGTATCAAGTGGGATTGGACAAAAATTGTGCTTGCAAAACTTTAATAATTAATGTCCTTAATTCCCAAACAATTAAACATTGTAATTAAAAAGAAAGTTGGTTTTATTTTATTTTGTTATTATTGCTGCTATTTGCTTTTTAAATTTGTCTGAAGCAAAAAATAAATAAATAAATAAAATTAAATCTTATAAAACTCATGATTCAAGTCGAATCAACATGTTTTTGCTACAGAAAAAAAAGTACTGATACATACTGTACACGTGGGAGCTTCAGCTCTCATTCAAGTATTTATAATGCCCGAATGGAACATACTGTATGGAGTGTTTTCTATCTTCCCTACCTCAGACTCCCTCTTATCAGGGCTGTGTAGGTCTCCATAAGTGGGCACTCGCCGACTGCTGATTTTACTTGCACTACCAGGTCGTTTCTCCAGGGAAAGCTTTAAAATCTTGCAACATTGCAGAAAGTTTTGAGGCATAGAAAACAGGCAGGACAGCTCCGGTTATCAGGGTCATGCTTAGTTTTACACCTCGTCACCAGCTAGCCATAATCAAACATTTTACCTAAATAAATTACTAATGTTCCTTTCAGACAATATTTTCCAATTGGAAACCCTTCACCAATATGGCAATATACAAATATAGCTAAGGTGCACAGTAGCAAGCATCAAAACACTCGCAACAAGCTTTATTGTGCTTGTCTGATGGATTCTTTTTTTATTCCTCTGGTCCGAGAATGATTGGTTGCTCTTTGACGTGAGGTCAGTCACAGCCATAGTGCCCGAGGGACTCTCGCTGTTTGGCAATGTGAGGTATGATTCCTCAGACCGCCTGGCGAGCTCACTGGAGGGCCTCGTTCTCTCTGCTTTGGAGGACAAACCCTTTCTCATGGTTGGTTAGACTAATCACCGTGGGGACCGACTCCCCCTTCTCTTCACATTGCCCGCAGGCAGGTATCAGAAATAGGCCCTGCCAGAAAAAGCAATGGAGAGAGAGGGATGAACGTGTGAGAAAGGATTGCATTCTCCTAGAACACAGAAGGCTGAAAGTGATACAGTGGTTACTAGGGCCCACCGCAGAGAACCCCAGAGGCAGGAACCTCCACAAGCAGAATCCAGTTAATAGCCATTGTACAAAATACATTTTTATAGACAACTGAGTTACACACTGACGCACACACACACACACACAAAAAAAAATGTATCTGTCACATTTCACACCAAAATTCAAAGGAAAAATTAAGACCTTTAAAACTTTTTGCATTGTATATAGAGTAGAGATTTCCAAATTGACTAGATGTCCGGTTACCTGAATGATTAATCCAACCCAGGCTCCTTGTAAATTCCTGAATCTGCCTACATTTCTGCAAAACTTTTCAGCTTCCAGATGAAATAAACACTAGAGGCAGTACAACCAACAACTTTCTTATGGTTCCTTGCGCAATACCTCAAAACACTTTTACCATAGCACATGATTTGTAAACTAATACATTTTACATTTGCATCACATAACTAGCTTCATATGACTTTTCTGATAGTAAACTTGCCCTTTAGCACACCCAGTACTAGCAAACACTGCACTTGCGATGCAGAGCACCCTAGTATGAGTCTAGTGAGTCACGACACTCCACAAAAGTACTCAAAGCCTTGTAGAAGGAGGCTAAAATGGCATGGTTGCTTCAGCAAATGCATTATTTTTATCTCACATTTGCATTTGTTAATATTATCAGGTATGTTTAGGATAGGGTTAAGTAGGGATGCACGATAAATATCGGCACGATATTAATGCGCATCTCATCAGTAAAGCCGGTTTTGTAATCAGCAGTTAATCTCTACACGTGTGTGATTTCACGTGGGAGCAGCATTTACTACACAGAGCTGTTGTTCACTGACAAGCTGCGCAAAACCACGATCATATTTTGCGCATGTTTTGCGCAGCCTATCAGTGAACAACGGCTCTGTGTAGCAAATTCTGCTCCACGTGAAAGCATGCACCTGTAAGGATTTACAGCTGATTACAGAACCGGCTTTACTTACGAGATTCACATTAATATCATGCCGATATTTATCGTGCATCCCTAGGGTTAAGTGTATGATATGCTAATTTCAAATGCGGTACAGCATTAAACTTTTAGCAACACTCATCATCAAAATATTTGATTTCCAATCTACCATGATATTTACAAAAACCAGCATAATAAACATTGCCACATTGGCTTTGAATTGTTTGAACATAATATTTAACGCCACTCACTGGGCATTTTACTGGGCAATATAATTTTGCAACCATTATGTATCCAAATGCACATTTTTTTTGTCATTGTGCTGTGCTGTGTAAACCTGCATTTCCATGGAGAAAAAAGTATCCCTCATAGTGCCTCATGTGGACATGTGACCTGCCAAGTCCAATAAACTGTAATTTGCTAATTCATGTTTCATTGATTGAGGTGAAGAGTCAGACTATTAATAATTCAATTTTGCATATAGCCTCTAAATATGTCTTTGTAAGATGTACCATTTGTCCTCTTTATTGGAATGTCATTTTTGGAGTTCTTTTTATTTGCCAGTTACACTAATTCCCATAAACAAGCCAAAAAGGGAAAACGGAGTGAAAGACGAGCAAATAGAGTTTGATTAAAAGCGGTTGCTCTCTAGTGGATCCTCTTATCCATTGGTATTCCTCTCAGGATTTGGCAAACATTCTCCGCTTACAGCAAGGAGAATCTTATCATGGAGTCTGACTTTGTCAACACTATTAGATTCCGACACTGTGCGCAGAGTCAGAGATTAATAACTTCCATGTAGGCAGGGGGGTCAGGGGTGGTTGTCTAAGACAGAAGAATGAGAGAGATTAACGAGTCTGAAAAACAATGACTTCTTCGTTAAACTCTAGAACGACATGCCAATTCACAACAGTTTGAGGAATATGGGGTTTCGTGCCTGACTCGTGCAACTGGTGGCAATATAAGGTTTTTGATCCAAATCCAACATGATATTATAGTATCATTAAAATTGGTCATGTACTCTACAACAAAAGCAAGGTGCAACACCTAATACGTGATGTTTATTAGTTAATAACACAATGTAACACAAATTTGTTTCACTTAACTTTGTATGGTTCTTCTGTTATTCTGTGGTGCTAATTATTATTGTATTATTTATTTTCACATAGCATCAATATTTTGGTAAATATTTAGGTCAGGTAAATTTTAGAACTTCTATCATTAATTATAAAAACATTCGTTTAGAACAGATACGGTTTTGTACTAATTTAGCAATTTTTATTTATATTTTTATTTTAATTTTTTTATTAAGATTTTTTTGTTTGTTTGTTTGTTTGTTTGTTTTGCAAGGATAGGAACATTCTAGAAATTTCTGTAACATTCCGGAATCATCTAGTCAAGTCAAGTAACCTTTATTTATATAGCGCTTTATGCAAAACAGATTGTGTCAAAGCAACTGAACAACATTAATTAGGAAAACAGTGTGTCAATAATGCAAAATGACAGTTAAAGGCAGTTCATCACGGAATTCAGTAATGTCATCATTCAGCTCAGTTCAGTTTAAATAGTACAGTATCTGTGCAATCATTTGCAAACAAGTCAACGATATCGCTGTAAATGAAGTGTCCCCAAGCCAGAGGTGACAGCGGCAAGGAACCAAAACTCCATCGGTGACAGAATGGAGAAAAAACCTTGGGAGAAACCAGGCTCAGTCGGGGGGGCAAGTTCTCCTCTGACCAGACGAAACCAGCAGTTCAATTCCAGGCTGCAGCAAAGACAGATTGTGCAGAAGAATCATCTGTTTCCTGTGGTCTTGTCCCAGTGGTCATCTGAGACCAGGTCTTTACAGGGTATCTGGGGCTCATCTAGTTGTTCTGGTCTCCGCTGTCTTTCAGGACTGTAGAGGTCCCTTCTAGGTGCTGATCCACCATCTGGGCTGGATATGTACTGTATCCAGGTGACTGCAGTGACCATCTGATCTGGATACAGACTGGATCCAGTGGCTATGGTGACCTCGGAATAAGAGAGAAACAGACTAATATTAGCGTAGATCCCATTCTTCTAACGATGTAGCAAGTACATCGAGTGTTATGGGCAGTGTTCCCGGTTCCGGTTTACCTAATTAATGCAGCCTAAAAATCCTTTAATGGATTTGGATAGTAGAAGCGTATTAGTGTGTTATGTGCAAGCCAGGTTAAAGACATCTTTAATCTAGATTTAAACTGCAAGAGTGTGTCTGCCTCCCGAACAATGTTAGGTAGGTTATTCCAGAGTTTAGGCGCTAAATGGAAAAGGATCTGCCACCCGCAGTTGACTTTGATATTCTAGGTATTATCAAATTGCCAGAGTTTTGAGAACTCTCGTTCAAATACTGAGGTGCTAAACCATTCAGGGCTTTATAAGTAATAAGCAAGATTTTAAAATCTATGCGATGTTTAATAGGTAGCCAGTGCAATTTTGACTGAACCGGGCTAATATGGTCATACTTCCTGGTTCTAGTAAGAACTCTAGCTGCTGCATTTTGGACCAGCTGGAGTTTGTTTATTAAGCGTGCAGAACAACCACCCAATAAAGCATTACAATAATCTAACCTTGAGGTCATAAAAGCATGGATTAACATTTCTGTATTTGACATTGAGAGCATAGGTCGTAATTTAGATATATTTTTGAGATGGAAAAATGCAGATTTAAAAATGCTAGAAACGTGACTTTCTAAGGAATGATTGCTATCAAATAGAACACCTAATTCCTAACTGATGATGAAGAATTGACAGAGTAGCCATCAAGGTTATTACATGCAGAGTTTTTAGGTCCTATAATTAACACCTCTGTTTTTTTTCAGAATTTAGTAGTTAGAAATTACTCGTCATCCAGTTTTTTATATCGACTATGCATTCCGTTAGTTTTTAAAATTGGTATGTTTCGCCGGGCCATTATCATCAGCATAAAAGTGAAAGCTAACACCATGTTTCCTGATGTTATCTCCCAAGGGTAATGTGTAAAGCGTGAAGAGTTACGGCCCTAGTACTGAGCCTTGAGGTACTACATACTGCACTTGTGATAGATATGATACCTCTTAATTCACTGCTACAAATTGATGGCGGTCATATAGGCACGATTTAAACCAAGTTAATGCACTTCCATTAAAACCAACAAAGTTTTCTAGTCTATGCAAAAGAATGTTGTGTTCAATAGTGTCGAACACAGCGCTAAGATCCAATTGCACTAATAGAGAGATACAACCACGATCAAATGATAAGAGCAGGTCATTTGTAACTCTAAGGAGAGCAGTCTCAGTACTATGATATGGTCTAAATCCTGACTGGAAATACTCACAGATACTATTTTTTTCTAAGAAGGAATATAATTGTGAGGATACTACCTCTTCTAGTATCTTTGACAGAAAAGGTAGATTCGAGATCAGTCTGTAATTAATCGTAATCGGTCTAGTTCTTTGGGGTCAAGTTGTGGTTTTTTGATGAAAGCCTTAATAAAACCCAGTTTGAAGGTTTTGGGGACATATCCTAATGACAATGAGGAATTAATAATAGTCAGAAGAGGATCTATGACTTCTGGAAGCACCTCTTTTAGGAGCTTAGGAGGTCTAACATACATGTTGTTGGTTTAGATGATTTAACAAGTTTAATCTGTAATCTGTAATATCCTAGTGCAGGGATCACCAAACTCTCGGTCCTGGAGGACCAATAACCTGCAGAGTTTAGCTCCAACTTGCCTTAACACACCTGCCTGGAAATTTCTAGTATACCTAGTTATGCCTTAATTAGCTGGTTTAGGTGTTTAATTAGCGTTGGACCTAAACTCTGCAGGACACCGGCCCTCCAGGACCTAGTCTGGAGACCTCTGTTCTAGTGCTTTCTGGAACATTCCAAAATATTGTGGTACTATAGTCATAAAAGACAAAATATCATCCAGTTTTAGACAATTCACTATTGGTAAATGTTAATGTTGAGGTTTTTAGATCAGTACTATGAATGTGCCATATAATTTTATGTATGAGTTATAACAGGTTAGCTTGTCTAAGTTGTCAACATATTTTTAGATATATATTGTATGTAAAATAAAAAAATACATTATTCATAATAATAATACTTATTACAAAATGTATTAAAGGTGTAAGGAATATCACCATTCTTTTTGGCTGTTTGTTACACAACATGACACTTTTTAGAAGTTTCTTTAGAAAATGGGAAAATGGTTTTCAAACGTTAAAAGTAAATTAATTCAGTTAATTTCTAAGAACTTCTTTAACAATGATTTTTTCCACTTTTATGTTATGGACACTCCGTACTGTATGTCCACTCAGTGTCTTAAAATTGCTTTCATACAAATATATAAGAGTACTTCATGTCATACTCAAGAACACTCTCTCTAATATCACATAACATATTTTAATAAATAGGAACATCATTTCAGTGGCTTCAAGGGGCTTTAAGGTTATTGCAAAAACCAGTGTAGTATTTGCCCTCAATTTAATTTGATGTTGCTAAAATCATTGTGTGCGGGTAAACATCTCAAATGCGATCTTGTAAAATCTCAGTTGTTTCTGCTAGACATGAGATTAAATGGAGGTTAATTGGAGACTTTTACTCAATTGTTTCAGATTTTAATGTCATGTTTCTCAACAATCTCTGCTCAGATTTTCTTCACTCTACTATTCATAATAATTTTATAGATCTATACATTTAAAGGAATGTGAACTTATTTGCCATTTTGTATCCAGATCACAGATGTTTTTCTTCAAGTTTCCTAAAACTTAGTGGGAAGTCTCTTTTAACTATATTAAGCTGTGAAAGAGGAACTTGAAAATGTTTCTAAATGTGCATATTTTTATTAAGGCAAAGTTGAGTGTGACTCACTTAGACAGAGTCCTCCCATTGTCGTCTTTACTATACAACTCTTAAACATTCTTCAGGTTGAGCAGAATCTACTTACAGTGCATATTTGTGATATTTTCTGTTTCAGACTTGTCTTGTCGCATCCACATATTGTGAACTTTTCACCCTATTTGCTGTCAAAGTTAGAAAAGTTGTCAGAAAAAGTGTTCCCTGTAAATTATGTATAACTTTGAATGTATCACATTCGAACTTGAGCAAAATGCATTTATGGAGGTTTTTCTGTCTTTTTCCATCGTGCAAAAAAAATGGTGGCAGTGTCATCTCAGCTCTTAGTCTTACCTCATCGTGAATGTTTCATAAGCATATTGACAATGAAAGGTTGTATATTATTATTATTCATCTGGGTCTATAAAGAAGTCTATACAGATGGCGCATGCTATAAAATATGTCCGTTACGCTCCTCATCAAGGCGATGTTTACGGCAGGTGGCTTGCAAAGCAGAAGGTCAGGCATAATGAAAGTATTAAGCTTATGCATTCAAACATGAGCAAACTTTAAACTCTGAACAAAGAGAAGTAGTAGTATTTCATCTTTAAACTCACTAGGCATTAATGGTAGAGTTTACTGAAAAATGAACAATCTTCCTTGTGATGTTTGTAGGACTCTGTGGAACACAAAGTTCTAGTCGCTCTTTTCCCTACAGTTACAATGAATGGCAGCTAGGATAAAGTTCAAAGTCATGTATTACAAAACACACATTGGCTTTATGTTGAGAAAATGTCAATATTCTCTGATATTTTTTCCTTCCAGTGAGCTGTTAGCAGTTGCAACCTGACTATTTATTCAGTGAGACTCAATGAAGGCTGAATCAGTTGGATTAAATAACCAGATCAGACAGATTCATGAACAAATCATTCAGATTTGTTAAAAAAGATCTGACTCAAAATGAACATTTCACTAAATAAAGAACACTGCTTCTCTCATGAACTCTTATGAACATGACTATATGAATGAGAATTAGTTAAATTAAAAATGACTTTAGTCATTTACTGTATGATTTCAGAAGATTGAAATTAAGTTGATAAGTCATATGTACTACTTATAAGATACTTTATTGTGCTTTTACATTGGCCTAGAAGCTTGAAGCCTCAGCCTCCATTTATTGGTAATTGCATGGAAAAGTCTTTCTTTTGTGTTTCACTAAAGAAAGAAGTTCACATGGGTTGACTGCGTCAATGATGGCTTTCTTTTTTGGGGTAAACTGTTACTTTTTTAATGATAGACTCGAGGAGTACATGCTGAGGATTTCATGCTTTAAGGCTTGTTTAATCACACTGTTTCTCTGTCTCTCTTTTTTCCCCTTCATCCCTGTTCCTCCATCTCTCCTCTCCATTTCATGCTCTCAGAGGCGGCAACGAAAAACAAAGTGAAAGGTGAGTTATCTTTACTGTCTTTGCAGCTGGATGATTTATGTTGAACACAACTCCCAATAAACAATGTGCCGATCGGCCCCCTCTTATCTCCCATAGGAGCTT
Organism: Cyprinus carpio; assembly: GCF_018340385.1. Classification (NCBI taxonomy): domain Eukaryota; kingdom Metazoa; phylum Chordata; class Actinopteri; order Cypriniformes; family Cyprinidae; genus Cyprinus; species Cyprinus carpio. Next base: position 8,956,650 of record NC_056586.1, read on the forward strand.
TGGATGCATTTACATAGTCTCTGTCTGTGAGAAAGCAAACCTGGAACCTTTGATAAATTGGCCCTAGGAATATCCATTATGAGCTGAATCCGCTCTACATGCTTCCTGGGTTTACAGCGAACTTGTGCTACACGGTTAGGAGAAAGATGCCATTGTTGGACTTTGTACAGGTTATGACCACCATTGCTGATGCAATGTACAGCTTAGGTGGAAACGTTTCATCTTGGGTAGGTGGCACAGGGTTAAATTCTCTAAACAGATGGACAGTTTTGAATGTGTTATTTCAGCTAAAAAACCTGCATCTTATTCACAAACCACCCACGATCCAGTTTAACCAGGTGCTAAATGCACTGTAATAATGCTGCAGCATATTTAAATTAAGTTATTGTGATTTCCTTCAGTGCAAACACGCCTCCTTTCAATAAAGGCCTGTAAATTATTCTTATTATAGAAGGCACTTTATTCAGAAAACTCAGTGCTGTTTGCCTAAAGCAATTAACGTTGTGCTATTACCACCCACAGAAAGTAGGCGGCAAATGGAACTTCATTTAAAAGAGAGTTTGCATACATTTCGTATTGATCATGACAGCAGTTATTCATCCAATGATGATCCAATGATGGAGAAAAGCATATATCCAGCTATGCGGTGGAGTCAAATGCACCTTTTTAAAGATTCAGGTGTCTAGATCGTTTTCTAGATTGAGGTAGTCTGCCGTATCGTCCGCAGGCTAGCACTCAAGATCGATGCAAATTAGATTTTGCTTTTATTTTATGGTACTGTTCGTGTTGATACTTGATTTTCATAATTTCTCTAGTGAATTGGGTGCCAAACAAGGCAATGAATTATTTAGTGTTAAAAGAACTTTGTAGCATTCATAGTCTTTAATAATCTAAACCGTTTACATGAGGTTCTTTGCAAATTATGACTAGAAAATCGAGATCCAGACCTACAGTAACTCGTATATTTCAATCCAGGTTTTTTTTCTGAGGTACACCAAAGTGGACTGGAGATATGTATTCCTGGTGTGGGGACAATGCTAGATCCAGAGGCGGTGTTTATTATATCTCGAGAGTTCTCCTGTGGACCAAGCCCACAAAATCAAGACTTAAAAGACTTTTTACCAAATAAATGTTTCTAAAAATTATCAGGAGAGGTAGCTGAGAGAATACAGTGTATGATAAACGTCCCTAGGTTACGTATGTAACCATGGTTCCCTGAGGGAATGAGATGTTGCGTTTCAACACAGCTCAAGTTCCTGAAGGTGAACTAGACTTAGATGCACTGATAACAAAAAGCAATTGCAGTTACATTTAACTTTTTATCAGTTTGGTACTAAAGCAATGCATAGGCAGAATGGTAATACACAGTTCCTACAGTTCCCCCAGATGAGTCTCTAAAGATGACTCTAAAACTCACAGTCGCTTAGGTTTAGTTTCTAAGGTGAGTCAAGATTGCCTGAATTACGTGTGGTGATCTGAGCAAAGTTGCAACCTGCACGATTTGCTGCTAGGCAAGACTGAGTTTCTATAGTCTACCAATGAAATGATTCTGGCCTAAATGAGGATCTGAGTTTAGGGGTAGGCGAGCAAAGGCATTATTTTCCTCAAAATGGAATGGCATGAAGCCCAGGAAATTGTCGTAGTCTACAGCTGGTGATCTAGGATGACGGCAAACAGCGGCTTGACCTTCAGATGAGATTTAAGACTGTGAGAGGTTGGATGTGGGAACTCATCACGGAAGTCTTAGCTTGGAGGTAGAAGAGCTCAGGGTTGTGGGTGGATATTCAGTTTGATATGTCAGAGTGGCATACAGAGATCCTTGGCATTTTGAGATTGTTGTCAGCATAGCAGTGATAAAAGAAGCACCTGCATGACTGTTCTGGTGTAAAGCGGGATTCACACTGACACTGATTTGCTGCAACAAGGCAACCAGAAGTCATTCATTTTGGGTGAGATTTGGCAATTTGAGGCGACATGGGAGATTTGGGCTGCTGGTGATGCGAATTCAGCTATACTCAATTACAGGGATGTGATGGCTGTCAAAGGGAGTGTTGACCAAGGAACATCTACTAGTTCCATCTACAATTGTTCTTCAACAAATGTATTGTTATTTGTTAATATTGCCATTACCTTTTTACGTTAACAAGCACTAAATTACTGCACTATCTTTTAAAGATTTGTAAAGGTACCTGCAAAATAGCCTAAACAATGCTTAAATAGCTATTTGGCTATTGGTTAACATAATTGTTTTATACCCGTTTGGTTCAACATCAAAATGCTGACCCTCTAGCATAGGGATTGTACACTCTTGGTCTAGGTGATGTAAACCAACCAAGTTATTTTAGAAATGGAGCAAGTAAATAAAGTTGTTTACCAATTCCAAAGACTTTTCTTCTGTCGAATAACATGAACTGATGAATCACACACAATAAGTTAAGTTTTATGAAAATAAATAGGGCCATTTTGGTTTCATATTGACTTCAAAAGGGTTTTATGAGATCAAGTTGCCGTTTTTAATGTCATAGGTTTGTTTTTCCTACATATTTCAAATGATCCAGGTAAAAGAGCTGTAGGTTTTACCCCAATAGTACATGACTGTCGCTGCAATATCATACTGCTGTGTTTTAAGTGTTTAAGCTTTTCCATTAGCATTCACAGCTGTTCTCTGGTCTCGATGTATTTTAGTATGTCACTCTCTCTTTAAGGGAAGTGAAAAACACTTCAAGGCTTTTAAACCTAGAGAGGGGAAATCCATTCTCTGTTCTGCTGCCTGTTCCCTTGCACCCCATGGTGATAATTTAGTGGGAAGGATAGTACAAGGCCCTACCATTAAAAGGGCGTATATGTGTGTATGTCTGTGTGTGTTTGTGCAGATGGGCTACGTCACACTTCTATTGTTGCTCAGCAGTAATTGCAGCAGGATTTATCCACCCAGCCAGTTTCAGGCTATTAGTGCATGAGCAAACAGAATTCTGAGCAGTTCCTGGTTATTCTTTATCCGCTAGCTCCTGATGCAGTCAACACTAACTCACCTTCTCTCTGCCATGCTTAGTTTTAATGGCTCTTTTTTAGGGCACAAGTCAGATGCTGCTACATTATACAATAGATGTTAATGAATGGCAACTGCTAATGTGGTTACTCAGTTGCTGTGTAACATTACTTTAAAGTAATAGTACACCCCGGAATTAAAATTCTGCTTATGTGATTCCATTAGTTTTTGAATTGTATATCCGTAAAATGACTATTCATATTACTAATTCATATTACTTACTACGTATGGACAAAGCATGGATATATCAGTGAGCACGGACAAAACAACTAAAAGTGTTAAACTTTGATAGTTTAGTGAGAGCGTACTATTTTTTAGATTAATTTTGGTAAAACGGTACACTTTTCCCTTAAATGTGTGGTTGTTGATTTAAAAAAAAAAAAAAACAGTCACCTATTTCACACAGGAATAATCAAAATGCATCAGATTATTGTGGCTTGCTTTTGCAACAGCTGTTGTCTGGTAACATGGAAAATTGTGCACATTGTGTCTATCTTCAAACACTTTCCATAACATCCTGTCTATCCTATATTATTAGGACACAGCAACATAAGTGACACAATGTATGTCGGAGCAGAGAAAACATGATTGCTTTATCATTTTGAGCATGTGGATCCTGTTTCTAAAGCTGCAAAAATCAGGCCTATTTTTGACAAATCAGTAACAGGGATTGATTCACTCTACAATAATCATAGGCAACAGTAATCCAGTCTCCGCTCTTATGATAATTACCTATGGATTTTCTAAATTGAATTTCAAAAGGCTACCATAATGAGAAAGACAGCGAGGAGAAGGACACCATGAGATTATATGTGAAGAGTTTTTTTTTTTCATAATTGTGTTCCAGTATCCATCGCTTTCAAGTGCCTTCATTGCAAGTTCTTACCTAGAATCCATCATATTTATGTAACACACACATGAATATCCCATGGCACATAATGTACTTAGATATAAATAGGCTTTATGTTGTAGAATGTTATAGTGGTCCTCCAGCTGTGGAATATGCCATCATTATATACAATTTATATGTTCAAAGTTTATGGACATCTTGGTAACATTGTGGCAAATAAATAACTATGATACTATGATGGGTCGCCACATCATTCCTGATGGCTTCTATCTCCTCTCCATCTATCAGCTTTTAAACTCTATTGAAGTCAGGATAAGTGTCATTCTGCATTGTTCAGACCTCTTCCTGAGTTGTTAATGAACATAAGGCTGCTTTGTAGGAAGCAAAAGACACAGCGAGGTTTTAATGAGCCCCTAATGCATCTGTCTTCCCCAAAAAAGCTGGAGACTCAAAACTGGAATGTCCCCAGAGAAACTGTCAGCTCAGCATTTGCTCTAAATGTGCTTGCCAATTTAAATAAGAATTTGCCGTTGTACGTGAAAGAGTGGCCCTTAAAAATTACACCAGCTCTTCTTCTCCAGGGATATGAGTAGACCCTTCGATCTCATTGTAGACCGCCACAACAAAAGGGCCTCCAGTCCTAATTAAATATATTCATCTTCAGCCCACACTATAAGACTTACTCCCAAAACATCTTAGCAAATAGGCCATGGTTACTTTCATGGTCCACCAATTAATTAAAATATGTGATGTTGCTCTATGTTCAGTGATTAAAAATTAGGTTGTCAACTTGGTCGTCTATGTCCCTGTAGTTTCGATGTTTTCCTTCTATTCCTCATTGGACATTTGGACTTTGCATGTCAAAAGTCAGGGGCGTTGTACAAGATCCCGGGCCCTATGCATAGGCAGTCCTGATGGGCCCCCATGAAAATATCCAGGTTAAATAAAATATATTCCAGACTTTTCAAGGGCCCTCTTTTCCTTTGGGGCCCTGGTAATCAGTACTGGTTTTACCCCCAGTCCGACGCCCCTGTCAAAAGTATCAGTATTTCCATACCAAATTGATAAAAATGTAATGATATTCAGGAATGCAAAACATATGAAAAGCAAAAGGTTGGAAAAAAATTATTTTGTTTTTAGATACATAAAAAAAGGTGCTTCACGATGCCATAGAAAAACCTTTTTTTCTAAATGGTTCCATAAAGAACCTTTAACATCTGAAGAACCTTTCTGTTTCACAAAAGCTTCTTTGTGGCAAAAGAAGGTTCTTCAAATTATAAAAAGGTAAAAAAAAAAAAAATATATATATATATATATATATATATATATATATATATATATATAGATATATATATATATATATATATATATATATATGGTTCTTTAAAGAACGTTTTTACTGAATGGTTCTCTGTGGAACCAAAAATGGTTCTTCTATGGCATTGCTTAAAGAACCTTTTGAAGCACCATTATTTTTAAAAGTATATGTTTTATGCTCATATTTAAAAAAATAAAATATAATAATAATAATAATAGTAGTAGTAGTAGTAGTAGTAGTAGTAGTAAAAGATATATTCATCATGCATGTCTCAACATCCTCAACGTTATTTGTTAGTTGTTTTTTTAATATATATTTAATGCTTATTACATCTGGATGGATTACATCCTCACTTTCATGTTTTTAAAACTCCCATTTCTGATTCAGCTAACATCATTTTTAAGTGAAGAAAAAAAAAATGGCCAGGTATAAAAACAAGAAAGTTTCTGTTGAAAACATGTGCATGTACTAGTGTTGCAATATTCATGAAGTAGAAAGTGTAGCAATTGCAATATTAGATTTTATGTAATTTCATCACGTTGCATGTTCTCAACCAATAATTTAGGGAAGGGATTTGGTTTTTTTTTTTGGTTTTTTTGGTGCATTTTAACCATTTGATCATGTTTTGCATGTGTGTGTGTGCAGGTACACATGTATTAATACCAAAAGGAAGCCTTGCATGAAAGCTAATTCATCCTCACTCTCATTACCTCAGCATGGCGGCTCTTTCACAAGTAATGAATTTTAATTTTCCCGTGCCCAGCAAAGGTTGACAGACATACCAATCACACGGCATTCAAAATGATATTACCTCTCGCATTAGTTCTCATTTAATCTTCTGCCAGCTTAAAGCCACAGACTCACTGTGAAAGGAGAATTGATCAGATAAGCATGCTTTTCATTCCAAAGGCACTGATCATAAGTGCACGCAGGAAAAAAGAAAAAAAAAATTAAATAAAAATAACAGCTGTTTGGACGTCTTGTTTTTCAGTAATTGTCTTTTGATCTGGGAGAAAAATGTGCTAGAAATACCTTGATGCATCTGTTTTAGACTCCTGCTGTGACCCTATATATTGTACAGTAATATTAAAGGTCTGACTAGTCTGGAGACAATACCACTGTTTTCTGCTTCCATAAATTTTCAAGTCAATACTAATCTTTAATCCCAACAAATTCATGTAACAAATCCATGTAAAGAATTACTTTACAAACAATTTAAACTTTACAAACACATTCATTTTGAGATTATGCTGAGGACAAATGGATACATGATCCTGATTTTCTCCTTTAACGTTTCAATACAAATTGAAACATTTCTCATCAAATTTTTCTAAAAACCAAATGATATGAGCTATGCAATCAATACGTTTTATGACTTATCTTTTTTTCTTTTTTAGATATGTAATAAAACAGAAATATTTATATTAATAATTGATTTAAATGTATATAGTTTTATATCATAGTTATACATAATATGTGAATAATTTTATAGTGAGCAGCACATTCCAGGGCCTAGTTTATGGTGGGGCCCCTCTCTGACCACAACAGTGGACAAAGGTTTGCTACATTTTGGTTGGATCTTGGTGGACTAATATAAGCAAACGGTCCAGTGCCATCAGATAAAGATGCTAGGACAGCAGCCAGACACCTCTTAAAGAGTGCAAGAAGAAGAAAGACCTCTGGTACCATGCCCAGGAAGGACAGGACTTCTCATTGGTCAAAATGCAAGTTATGCCCTTCACCCACCTAGAGACTGATTCCTAAGGTTTGGCCTGTGACCGCCATAAAAATTCCTTAGGACCCCTGGATGCAGCAACAGTGGCTGAAACAAAGAAAAATCACACAGATCCATCCAAATCCATTCATAACTATGTTTTTAAACCTTAAAACTGATGCAAACTACAACACACCCATCTTTTACTTATTCACAGAAATAAGTATTTTCAGTGACAGCGATGTGTAGTGCAACATCTTACGCAAACTCAGCTGTCAATGGACAAATGAATGCATACATGGCAGTTCAATCTTTTTCTATAATGTTTGGACTTAATGCAATCGTAACATTGCCAAAAGTATTGTGGTTGTAGTTTGGAAAATGAGAAATTCATTAAAATTTTAGTGACACTTTGTGTTTGGACTATGCACATAAGTTCCACAGCAGGAAAGACGGGTGGGCCAGACTTTTTCCCCTGACGAAAACGAGAAGATGACGAGACAATAATAAGGTCATTAAACGACAACTGTGACTAAATGAACATGCAATATCGTTGACAAAAAAAGACGAGACTAAAATGTTTCTAAAAGAACAAAAACTTTACCAAACCGTTTTTATTTTTGTTGGGGAAAAAAATTAGAGCCAAAACATTTCAGACTGCTGTACAAGACTTTATTATGCGAGAGTTCGTGTTTGTGGTTGCCAGATATCAAGACCTCAAATTCCCCAATCAGAGCTTTTCTGTGATATGGATACATACTCTGCCTGGATTTTTACATTATGCAATCTGGCAACCATTTACACACACTCTCTCTGTGAAGGCGCTGCGATCTGAAAACACCGACATATAATACTGTACAAGTAAGCTGGAGTTCAGCAATCTCAATCTGAAGTATTCTACTTAAATGAATGTATCATTCAGCTAGTCTGTGTTCTGTCATGGATCTTGACTGTATTGTTTGTGATAGTGGTTGCAGATTGCAACGTTACTTATGCCACCTCTGTGCAGCAATAAGCCTTTTTTCTTGTTGTTTTAAAAGAGAAACATTAATGCAATTTGAAATTATTGGAATTACTATTGGGAATTTCTCTGTTATAATATTTGAGAGTAGGTTTTTGTTACACCAGTTTTTATAATGTAGACAGGGTGAGTGAATGTCTGAAGTCTTTTGTGTTTATTTAGCCTCTAATTGATATCCTTTTATAAATCTGTGCACTAGCATTAGATGGGGTAAAATAAGCCATGCATACAGTATGAGTCGATATTCTATTGATTTGTGCTTATTGGTGAAAGAGCAACTTCTGCTGAAATGTAAAATTAAATTTCCCAAATGACAACAATCATTGCAATTAAAATTTAGCAAAATAGTCAAATCATATCAACACATTAAACACTATACAACAAAACAAAAAAATCACAAAAAAAAACACTTGTTCTGAGTCTCCGGCACGTCCAGTGACACATACACACTTGTTCTGAGTCTCCGGCACGTCCAGTGAGACACTAACAGATACGTTCAAAATTCAGATTCTTCAGACTATGAAGGTGAGACTGTAACCGAGACATTCATGTTCTGAGTCTCTGATCCATGAGGGAGAGACGTCAACAGACCATGCCCTGAGTCTCCAGCTTTTGAGGCAGCAGCAGACACAGCCACTTTCTGAGCCTCCAGCCTGTGAGGAAAGAGATACCCTGTGTTCAGAATCTTGATCCAGCAAGATAACAACAGATGCAGAATATCCAGAGTCTCCATCCTAGAGAGACAAAGCAGCTAGTCTCAAGCCCAAAGAGGCAGAAGACATACAGACATTTGCAACAAGGTTAAGCTCCGGCAAGCAAACCTTCACTTCAAGGTAATTTCATCTGCGTGTTCCAGACTAAGGACCTTCTGTAGGTCCTTAAGTGACACGTGATCCAAAAATCATGACGTCATCTGTGACATGAGTACCCATCACTACACTATTTTTCATTCCTAGGTTGGCAAAAGCAAAATCACTACAATACTTTACTCTAGGTCTCATTTGTGACTATTGTTTTTATGTCTGCTAAGAGACAGAGTTGGAAGATTTTGGAAAGTTTTTCAAAGCATATTTTAAAAGCTGGTTTGGCAAAGCCAATTCTGAAATGTCTGAGAAGTTTGAAAAGTTTTACAAAGCCTTGAAGTTTGAAGGTTATGAAGCATTAAGCATTTATACAACATCTTTGAGATTCAAGAGATGAGTCAGCTGTATTTGTGGTCCATTTTCACAGCAGAGAAAGACTGAAAATTATAAAAATGTCTGATAAAAGTAAATTTCGCCAATTTGTAACAAATCACAATTTATATTTCGAACTTCTAAAATAAAAAATAAATGATATATCATAACAAACAAAAAGACTAAGCAAAGTTCCGAAGTTAAATTTTAAACTAAAAACCAAAAAGCTCCAGTGGACATTGGGAAACTTCCATGTGGAGGATTGTACCAAGAGGATTTAAAATCAGTTTATATATATATATATATATATATATATATATATAGATATATAATATATCACTTGCTCACCAAAGCAGTGAATGGGTGCCTTCATAACTAATTTTATCATTGTCTCGAACTCTTGGGTCTTGAGGTCAAAAACAGATTTAGAGAAATATAGCATCACATCACTTGCTCACCAAAGCAGTGAATGGGTGCCGTCAGAATGAGAGTCCAAACAGCTGATAAAAAACATCACAATAAGTAATCCACAAGTAATCACAATAAGCAGTCCACACAACACACAAAAATCTAAGTGTTTGCAAGTAACAAGTGCATCATTAAGGAATTTTAACTATAAACCATTGCTTCCAGTTGAAATACGAGTCCATAACGCTTCCTCTTGCATGACCCGAGGGTGAGTAAATGTTCAGCAAATGTTCATTTTAAAGTGCACTATTCCTTTAACCCAAGTTTTGTATAGTTTACCTTGTCAATTCAACATAATAATAGATGACTGAGACGTCTTATGAGCTATGAAAATGCAACCTCTGAGCCATAGAGTTTTCCTCTGGGTTATTGAGAATCACAAAGCAGCTGCCGCAGAGAGATTCGCCCTGAGCTGTCGTTGAATCCTGTTGTGCAACATTTCTACAAATGCTACTGCTGGCTTTAATGCTGAAGACTAAGGCAGACACATTAGTCCAGATAGAGGGTTGGGGTTGTGGGGGGGTGTTATCGCTGAGTAATGAATTGAGATGGTTGTTCCTCTGGCTGCTATGTGGTTATTTGTTAGCTTTTTGATGGTGCCAAAAGCATGCAATGTATTCTACAGTGGCTTGCTTGGCTGCTTTTTGGTCATTCATCAACGAGTGATTTCCATTATGTGGTGCAGTCAGCTGAAACAGAAAAAAAGCTTTTCTGGATGTGTGGCTCATTCATTCATTCATTGCTGCTTCCTGCTAAACCTAAGCACGAGTGTTTATGAGATATGTCAGCATTTTAATTCCCTAATGAGAAATTTAAGTCTTTAAGTTGATTTAATAAGAAGTGTTGGGGAAGCTACGCTGAAACTGTAGCTACAAGCAGTCAAGTTAGTCTGTGAAAAATAGCAAACAAAAAGTGGCTAACTACATTAAAGCTCTATTTGGCACAAAAACAATGAGGATGTATATTATGAAGATGTGATTAAACTGAACAGATAAATTGAGAGTAAATACAACTTATTACAGAAAAATACTCTAAAATTACACTTAATGTAATGTTTTCAGACAACTTAACAACTTAGTTTGTTGTATATATATATATGTGTGTGTGTGTGTGTGTGTGTGTGTGTGTGTGTAATATATATATATATTATGTATATATGTATATATATACAGATAGATAGATATAATACATATATACATATATATATATATATTCAATATATATAGTTCAATTAAGTACAGAGACTACAATGAATCAGTGAATTGTTTGAACACAGTCACTTACACCATCCAAACGTTTAGAAAAATGTATTTAATAGTACTTTAATAATAGAATAGAAAATTGCTCTACTTATGGAAATCATATATCTATTAGAAGAATCAAGATTCTTTTTTGTTTGTTTGTTTTTTGTTTGTTTTTTAGTTGCTTGCCAGCTTTTTTATAATGATGCATATATATATATATATATATATATATATATATATATATATATATATATATATATATATATATATATATATATATATATATATATATATATATATAATATATATATATATAAAGAAGTCTCTTCTGCTCATCAAGGCTGCATTTATTTGATCAGAAATACAGAAACAACAGTAATATTGTGAAACAGTATTGCAATTATTATTATTTTTTTTTTAGTTTTCTATTTTAATATACTTTAAAATATAATTTATTCCTATGATTAAACATTACCCCAGTCTTCAGTGTCACATGATCCTTCAGAAATCATTCTAAAATGCTGACTAAATATCAAATTTTTTTTTTTTTTTTTTTTTTTTTTTTTGAGCCTTTAGAAAAAAAGTGATTATGAAGACTTATAATGTTAGAAAAGTTTTAACTTAAAAGGATCACAGGTTACAAAAACATATTAAGTCAGCTTTCTGAATATACAGGCCATAACTACACAAAAGGCCGTTTATGCAGTATTTAACTGATGCTGAAGCTTTGTCCTGTTGTAATAAAGGGCCAAATGGAGCAAAAGCTGATCTGGGATCTGTTTTAAGTGGTTTGGGCTAAAATGTGAAATGTAAGCTGCTACCCATCATCCACCAGCACAACAGCATCTGCACTCACAGGGACAAGTGTTTAACAGCCAGTACACAAAAGGCTTTCTTTATTTTCATGGCATAAGATCAACAATAACAACAGTTCAAGCAGATCTGAGATTGAAGCCATACAGGTAATAGTGAAAAATACAGCATTTTTTTTTTTTTCTTTTCCTGAATGCAGAAACTGTCTTGTTGTCTTTTTAATGATAAATGTAATTATTTGTTTCTTGTTTTTATAGTGTTTAACTAAAATGGAAGGAATAATAATGCATGATTTGTGTGCTTTACATTTACATTCACACATCTGGCAAGCATTTTTATCCAAAAATGGCATTCACCATATTCAAGACAGACCCTTTTTTTATCATTTAGCATTCTCTGGGAATCAAACCAATGACCTTGCTAAAACTATAGCACCGTGCTCTATGGTTTGAGCTACACAAGTATTTTCAATTGTGCTGTTCTGATCTAATTTTCAGTTGAAGAACTGTGTTGAACAGGACCGACACACTGTTATGACATCCACTTTGCATTTACAGCAGATCAACATCAAAATCTCAGAGTTTATCTTAAAGGGATAGTTCACCCAAAGATGAAAATTGTCATTATTTACTCACCCCTGTGTTGTTCTGATGCCATATGCCCTTCTTTCATTTTCAGAGCTTATAGAGTTTAATGAACGTGCAGTCATGCACAGAAACCAATGACCTAATCAGGATATTTGTTAAATAATGGGTTATATTTCAAACACTGCAAATCTCAAACACTGTAGCTTCATATGGTTAACATCATGTCGAGAAGACACTGTGAAAGTAAATTTGTTTTATTTTCACTTCCAGGCTACAAAGAATCAGTGGTTAAATTCACAGCAGTACAACCCCAATCTTTTTTTGTGGGGCACTTTAAAAGATTGATGTTGATCACCATATACTGGGATTACATGGACAAGCACATGAGGGGCATACAACATTAGAACAACACAAGGGTGAATAATGATGGCATAGTTTTCATTTTTGGATGAACATTCCCTTTAAAAGTAAAATTATTAACACTTGAGATTTATGGACCTTTATAACTACTTTTAAACTTCTTTCTCAACTACTATAAAGTTAGATAAAACTGTGTTTCTGTGTGGAATGTAGTTCAGTTATTGTAACTTTATTACATCAGCAGCCTGTCTCAAAAGATAACACTTTTGTGTAAATTATGAACTATGGGATTTTGGAAAAGGCTGTTTTGAAATGTAATTACAAAAGATTTAGACTAGGATAAAGAACCTGATGTTATATTGGGTTAAAGTGCTTATTTGAACTTTCTTCCCTTTCCAAAAGATCTCTGATTCTCCAGCAAAGCATTGAAACGATGGATTTTGTAAACTTGAAATCGACAGATAACAAATGTTGGATTTTACCTGCTTCCAGTAAACACTGTTAACAGGGATTAGAAGGGGAGACAACTACATTTTAAAGCATCCATGTGAGGGGGCATAAGATTCTTATAGCATTCCAGAGAATTATTCAAGGTTGATATCATAAATTAAATCAGGAGAGCAGACCTTAAATACGCAGTATATGTTGTCTTTTTTTTTACGTATTGTTACAGCGGAATACAAAAGAAAAGAGAAAATAATCAGGAGGAAACGAATGCAGTGGAGTGAGAAGAGTTCTTGTTATAGATATTCATGTTTTACAATGTCACATTAAAATACAGAGTGTTATGTTATTCTTCTGACCTCCCATAATTTAAAACACAGTAGGCTTGCTAGGAAAAAGGTAGATAGCAATGTATGAGGCACAGCTCACTCAAGTGGAATCGCAAAAATACTGTTTTTAGACACTCCCCGTGCTGCCATTGGTTGGAAAAACAATTAGCCCCACCCCAAATGTGCACCATTGGTTGAGACACCATTGCTGTGCCTTTTTGGTTGAGATGCAATGTTTTGAAACACTTTTTGGGAAAATTAACCTTACAAATGGCTCACTCATATATGTCTGTGTTTTAAGGTTGGATAGGGGACTGTTTTCATGTTGAAAAAATTGCACACTTTTCCGTTAAATTACTCCTCTGCTGGTAATGAAAGTAAAACATCTTAAACCCAGTGTCTGTTCTGACCTTCCTCTAGATTTGTTTCTTCTTTTTAGTCTAATAACTTGATTTGTCAGCAAGCATCACTATTTAACATTCACACTCCATGTCAGTTTCAAGCACACCTCATGTGCTCATGTTGTTCTGGAATAATGAAGGAGGCAGTCGACGCCGCGGTCAGTACAACACGTCCATAGCATGTGGGCCTTGAATGAGACAGATCCCAATGTCACCTTCAGGAGAACGCAGCAGTGCCTGGCGCTTTTGGGAAGCCCACACAGTGATCCCCTACTGCCACGAGACGGAGTATTAGCTTGTGAATAATTTCATGCATGCTAACACGCTGATTTACGAGCCACTTTACAGTTCCTGCCATTCAGCCATAAACAGAGCAGGATATTCTGTCTAAAAATGTTTAGATTTATTTAATATTATGTATGCATTATTTATATAATATTTAATTTGTTTAATATATTTACTATATTGTATAAATATATTAGAAAACATGCTAATTTGTAAAACACTGCATTTTTTTTTTTTTTTTTTTAGTAATTAATACTTTGATTAAACAAGGATTCATTAAATTGATCAAAAGTGCCGTAAAGACATTAATAATGCTACAAAAAAAAAAAAAAAAAAGAAAAAAAGCTATTTCAAATAAATGCTATTCTAAAACATAACATAGCACAGTTTCCAAAAAAAATATTAAGCAGAACAAGTGTTTTCAACATTGATGATAATAAGAACTGGGTATTCTGTCTAAAAATATTTAGGTTTATTTAATATTATATATAATTGTATGTTATGTATTATTTTATTTATATAATAGTATGTTTATTTTAATATATTTACTATATTCTATAAATATATTATTGATATTTTAGACAGAATATTACATTTTGCATAATGAATATTTATCATGCTAATTTGTGAGAAAGTAGTGTTAAGTCAGTAAGATTTTTTTATTTTTATAAATGAATAATTTTTATTAAACAATGCGTGACATTGATCTAAAGTAACAGTAATGACATTAATAAGGCTACAAAACAAAAAAATATATATATTTCAAATAAAAAAAATTATATTCATCAAATAACGTAACTTTTTCCACAATAATATTAAGCAGCACAGCTGTTTTCAACATTGGTAATAATAATAAATGTTTCTTGAGCAACCAATCAGCATATTAGAATGATTTCTAAAGGATCATGTGACACTGAAAACTGGAGTAATGATGCTGAAAATGTAGCTTTGACCACAGGAATAAATTACATTTTAAAATATGTAGATATCAAATAGAAAACAATTATTTTAAATTGTAATAATATTTCACAATATTACTGATTTTACTGTTTTTTATACAATAAATGTGACAAGTTACATTCTTCACTTTTAATATTGCTGTACAACACTACCTGCAACAGTGGTATGAAAGAGAGATTTTTCCCTCAAGTTAAATATCTTAAAAAACAAAGAAAGACCTAGTTGAGATGCAGCCAGAATGCAATTAGGTGAATTTTTAGTAAGACAAGGAAAACAAATGCAGAATAAGTCCCAGCAGAATCCACTGAGGCTGGGTGATTAAGCCTGGCTTGGATGTCCCCTATGCCCCTTACACACACACACACACACACACACACACTTTCCATCTCCCTTTCCCAGATGAGACACAAGACAGTCGCTAACTCGGATCGAAAGCCCACCATAGTCTGGATTATGTGTCAATTTGCCACCCAGCTGCAGTGGCAGTGTCTCCCTTGCCGAACATGACTATAGCTCTAATTAGGCCATGCTACCAATTACTGTTGATCCCAAGTCAGAATGAACAGAAAGAGAGATAGAGGCAAAGAATTACACCATTGTTTCACTTACCCAAACACTGTGCTAAATGTGTGCAATAATCCATCATTTTGAGTGTAACAGGTTTAACACGCTCTTATTATATGTAGTATTCAGAAGGACCAATAACGATAGCTGGACCAATTTAGCTCTTTCTAAATCCTAACATGGCAAAAGAACGTTGTTAGACCACAGCAGACACAAAATGCAGCAGAGCTGTCATTTATTATGCTTCATTATGTACTACCTAAGAAAAATAATAAGAATATGTAGCAAATAATGAAAAATCTGTCATTATTTATTCACTTTCATGTTGTTCCACACCCATATGTTGTTGTTTTTTATTTGTTTGTTTTTTTGAACACTAAGCACAAAATCTTCTCTCAGCCCTTTTCCGTAAAACATTTTGTTAGAGCTGTTTCTATGATGTTTAGTATACTAACATATATGTATTTTTCACTAGCGTGGACAGTAGCTGTTTTAAGTAGCATAGTTTTTCCACAAACAATATGTTTTTATTAACAATTAGTGGCGTAGCACGACCAAATTTTAAGCACCTCAGTTTAGGAAATAATCAAATATGTGCATCTAAACTACTCTCTGTTTCTCTCTTATATGTTACAATGGAAGGACTGATTTATTCTAATGATTCAGTTAATTTGGGCTGTCCTCTCTCTCATGTGCGCTATTGGTAAATCAAATTCATGCTTTGACCAATCTGATCTCATGAGGAAATGTAACTACCTTATGGTTTGGTAAAATGATGGCAAATATGAATACATGCATAAACGCAAAAATGAGATTGTATCAATTCATGGGAATTAACTACCAATTCAAAAAAAAATGTTAAAAAGTTATGATTTGCCATAAAAGTGTGTTGATTTGAGCAGTTCATTTAAATAAACCCCTGAGAGCACACGTACATCACAGAGACGTCTATTTGATGTCTACATTTACATCTGCAATTCTTTCAAGTGTGTGCATCTGTAATACGTCTATAGGATGTCAAATAGATGTTTAGAAAATGTCTTTAAGATGTTTATGATTTAGAATGTATGTAAAACTGACATCTTAAAGACATCTGTCAGATGTTTGTATACAGCAGATGCTTTCCATATGAAGCAATCTTTAACAGACATCTTGCAGATGTACTGATTGAAAAAAAAACAAGATTCACAAATTCAAATTTCTATATTTTCAACTAGTTTATTTTAATTTGGCTGTTCTTCTTCTTGTTGCGGTGGTATTTTTGAAAATGTACCTGTTCAGGTTTGATTCTGTCCCTGTTATTGAGATTCATTTAAAATCTCCTCATTGTTTTTGTGCCAGCAAATGACTCCCATCCAAGATAACACACATACATCACGGAGACGTCTATTTGATGTCTGCAAGACATATTTTTTTAGAGCGTTTGCTCATCTGCAGTACGTCCATACGACGTTTATTAGACGTCAAATAGACGTTTAGAAAATGTCTTTAAGATGTTTATGATTTAGAATGAATGTAAAACTGACATCTTAAAGACATCTCTCAGATGTTTGTACACAGCAGATGTTTTCCAGATGAAGCGATCTTTAACAGAGATCTGTTTAACAGACATGTGTACGATCTGGGATCATTTAATAACTGGAAAGTTATGTTTTTTTTATGTAAGCGATAAGATGTGACATCTCATCTTATCTTATGTAGCTCAAATAAAAAATAAAAATTATAATAACCATGGTTTTATTATAGTAAAAGTGCAGGAACCATGTAGCCAAACCATACTTTATTAACTATATTAACCATGGTTTTTAGTTTTATTTGTAGTTAATTTTCGTAAGGGCTTGACTTAAGTGCAGCTACTTTAAATAATGATTAGCATTATGCTTAGCAAGCTACAGTAAAATAGCTTCCTCAACACTGTCTGGTTGGAATGCTGTATTAACCAAAATCATCATCTAGGAATGAAAATATCTATTTTATGATACAGTTAATAATACAACCTTCATGACGACCCTACGGCGTGATTCTGAGTCACTATAATGAGAACGGTTTTCCTACTAGTACCTGAGTGCTTTCTCTCCTCCTCTGTCCTCTTTCCTGTTTAACAGTGGTTTGTTTATATACCCGTCTCTCTCGCTCTCTTTGTCTGTCTCTCTGCAGGTAGCCAGGCTCAGTTCCCCATCACCCAGAATGTGACGGTAGTCGAGGGCAGCACGGCTAACATGACCTGCAGAGTGGATTATAATGATAACACCTCCCTCCAGTGGTCAAATCCAGCACAACAGACCCTGTTCTTCGGGGACAAGAAAGGTGAGTGTGGGCAGGATGTGCCGTAAATCAGTCTGGTGTGGTGAGCTTGCAGCAGAGCCAGAGTGGGTTACTGGGTCGGGTCGAGTGGAAATCTGCTGTGTAAGGATGAGTTTGGGCTCAAGAAGACTAATGAGACTGAACATTCAAGTGTGTCGCTCTCTTTCTCTCTCTCTCAGATGGGCCAGGCACACAAACAAACCAATCAATTCTTCGATTCATAGCATCCACATCAGCACTGCAATAACAAAAGCAATTTAGAATCATTAAAGGTTCCCCAGTGGTGAAGGATGGAGTGTTTCACTTCAAGTCAGCAAGGAAACATACTCAAACACATAACACTTTGTTTACAGATGATTTTATGACTTCCTTAATGTAAACCAAAGTGGTTTATTCCAATTTTTTCATAAATCCCCATATATAAAATGCTGGCCTGGTATGGTATTTATCTTTATGTTATATATATGTGTGTGTGTGTGTGTGAGAGGTATTTTGTTGTTGTTTTGTGTTTTTTGAGTCTGCAGTCAGCATAGTCCCACCTGAGCTACAGGCACCATGTAAAGCACATTTACTGAAAACAGAAGCTGTTCACACAGGACGTGTTCTTGTGTTCAAAAACAGCTAGATGGAGCACAGCAGAATGGAACTCAAATCAGGGCTCCCAGGGGGTGTTTTTCAAAGCTGAACTACTTTTAACTTGACATGGCACCTTTAAAAAATGGCGCAAGATGCTGAAAAGCAGGAAGACGCAACATCAGTCTGACATGTGCACATACACATACTATTGATAGACTGATGTTAAATCGTTCTGTCATTCTGTCTATCACTCTATCGTTCAATCAATCTATCTATCTGTCTGTCCATCATTCTGCCTGTTTAATCTTATTTCAGTGCAACACATTTTCATTGATAAAAATAATTGATTGATTGCTATATTACTGAGGTCACACTTAATTATTGTTGTGTCACTGGCTGATATATTTTTCTTCTTTCTTCTCCGTCTTCTTCATGCCAAGGGTAGGTATGATCGACCTAATCACATTAATTTCACAAATATATATATAAACATTATGTATATATATATATGAAGAGATCACAAACCTATATATAACATATATATATATATGGGCTATATATTTGAACATTATGTATATATATATATGATAGGTGTTTAGAGGACAAATAAGAGATCTTGGTGATGTAACAGGCAAAAATAAATGTATATATATATATGATAGGTGTTTAGAGGACAAATAAGAGATCTTGGTGATGTAACAGGCAAAAATAAGTAATTTCAGAGATGGAGCGATTTATGTTTTGATTGACAAAGACAGGCATTTTCTAGGAAATAACATAAAGATAACAAGTAAATTTCATTTGTTATCTGATGTTATTAATGGCAGGGCTTTTGTTTGTCTGATGAAAATAAGTCGCTTCATTAGTCTGCAGAGGAGAGCAGTGCCATCACTGACATTTACGACTGCGTATGTGTTCATGTGTGGGAGAGTGCAGGCTTGAAATACTGTATTATCTCTCTATATGTGCAGGTATTTGCTCTAGTTTTCTTGCGAAAACAACTGCTGTCATATTTTTGAGATACAGCAGTGCTTTGAAATGTTTTTGTCTCTTCATTTGGTTTCTATTTGGATCTGAGATTATATGTCATTTCACATTTTACTGTAATTGACGATCTTGAGATTGGATTTGTGTGGAGCTCCAAGCTGTTCTTTCAGCTTAGTTCTCTTACAAATTAAAATGCTGGCAATATTGCACTTAATTTTTTATTGTATGGATAAAAGCAGCATGAACATTCTGCTAAACTGCTTTTGGGGAAGTCAAAGGGGTTTGGAATATCTTGCATATGGCAAAATTTACACTCCAAAACCAAGCTGACTGTTCACATTAATGACCAAGATGCTATGAGTCTGTCAGTCAGACACAGCACTATCTAGTTTTGTCAGAACTTTGTAGTAGTAGCCATCACATGAACATGACATGATTTTACACCTTCTTTTCTAAGAAATATTTTAAGGAATCTACAATACAAAACATCACAAGGACCCAATTAATTCTTCCAAGGCAAAGACGACTCTCTCCATGATTCAGACTTTAGGGGTTCATATGCATTCATTAACCTTAACTGAGCACCAAGTGATTATTTCATTTACATTTATCCATTATGCAGATAGAAATGACTTGCATTTCATTGTATGTATACATTTTATCAGTTCATGCATTCCCTGGGAATCAAACCCATGAGCTTGAGTTTGAGCTACAGGAGCACTTCAGAGCAGATTTACTGTACATGCACATCACAGTCTTATTGCAAAAATAAAATAAATTTAAATCTGTTCAGAATCTTTATTTATACATTCCTGTATATGTTATTCAGATTAAATTAAGAATTAAAAATGTTCTCAATAACATGTTCTTCTCATTATGTTAAAATGTCATACAGGTTGTTGTTGTTGTTTGTTTGTTTGTTTTTTATTATTGCTTTGGTACTATTTTCAGAAGCAAGGTGTATCTTTTCAAGTAAAAAAAATCCAAACTTTGGTCATTCTTTCAAAACTGATCTCATGCTTTCATTACAATTACACATATTTTCATCCACAAAAGCATTGTTTCAAAGCAGAAGATTATCGTAATATGTATTGAGAACATTTGATTTAATTACCAAAACACAATATTGATCTTCCTTTAATTTATTACTTTTAACAGTCAGTTCATTCAAGAGCAAACAATGCAAGATGCATGTTTCAAATCACTGTTGCTGCTGAAATAATTACAATAATACAGGCAATAATTGTCACGTTAGAAAATACACTTACATTATCTAACTTGCAGAGCTCACATAAAATCCATAATGTTTGTAAAAGTATTTATCCAGTGAGTTATCAAAAGGTGCAATGAAGGTATGACATGGCCATAAGGTTTTGGGCTAGAACAGAGTTTACTGTCAGTTCAGTAAATGTCCTCACTGTGAATACTGTAGTTGAACTTTTCAGATGGAAGGTGAGTTATATGTGCAGACTCTACCATGGTAATGCCTCTATAAACAGTATCACATGGCATAATGTAATATAAAATGCTGTATTTGATGCCATCTGTCTACCTTCTTCTGATACATCTCTGATCAATCTCTGATCAGTTCCTCTCCCTTGTATCCTGCTGAATGTTCACAAATTGCAAAGCACAGTTTTACAAATGAAGACATCCTCAAAGAGAGGTTTTGGGTGATTTTGTCAGCTTTTGCTCACTTTTTGCTTAGCTGTTGAGCTTAGGAATCCAATGGCCAATCAGAGGCGTTCAGATGAGTCATCGCTGAAACACCAGAATTTTGTTCAGTGTGCACGCTTGTTGATTCTATTCTGCTCTCTGGCGAATGAGTGTTTCACAACTCATTTCACAGTGTAAACAGCTTCAGTGTCTCATGTAGGTTTTTTTTTCCCTTGTATTTTATGTGGTGACCACTGGGAGGTGCTCTTGGTATATATTTTTCTTTCTTGGTTTTATTCCCTGAGGTATGTTGCAAACCGATAGTAAAAGTTTCATGCAAGTTTGTTGCGTTCTAACAGGAAAGAGTTCTGTGTCTTTATTTAAAATTAACACTTATTTTATAAAGAACACCACTTTCTCAAATAAAAGAGTAGATTCTATTGCATAGAATGAATAATCTTTTCTAGAGGCATTAATATCAGCCAATTCAGCACCAAAGCCATGGACAGCACCTGGTAATGTCGTATGTAAGGAGGTATATCTTAAGCAGCCTCCTAAAGTATAACCTAGAACAGATATACCTTTAGTTAAGATGTACCTTTAGAGTCTTCGTAGCGAGCTAAGAGACAACGTTAACGAGAAACACAGCCCAGAGCTGTATCAGAAGAAGGGAGACAGATGGCATCAAATACAGCATTTTACATTACATTATGCCATGTGATACTGTTTATAGAAGCATGCCATGGTAGAGTCTGCAAATAAAACTCACCTTTCATCTGAAAAGTTCAACTAGAGTATTCAGTCATATGGCACAGTGAGGACATTTACTGAACTGACAGTAAACTCTGTTCTAGCACAAAATCTTATGGCCATGTCATACCTTCATCACACCTTTTGATAACACACTGGATAAATCCTTTTACAAACATTATGGGTTTTATGTGAGTTATGCAAGTTAGAAAATGTAAGTGTATTTTCTAACATTACAATTAATGCCTGTATTACTGTAATTATTTCAGCAGCAACAGTGATTTGTTTGCTCTTGAATTAACTGATTGATAAAAGTTCTACATTGAAAGGAGATCATACTGTTATGTTTTGGTGATTTAATCAAATGTTCTCAATATATATTAAAATAATCTTATGTTTTGAAACACTGATAATGAAAAAATGAAAAAAAAATTATAATTGTAATGAAAGCATGAGATCGGCTTTGAAAGGACTAGCGATGTTACAAGTGTGATCAATTTGTTTTTTGTTTAGTTTTTTTTATACTAAGAGTTTTTAAAAAAAAATACACCTTGCTTGTGAAAAACGTACCAAAGCATACCAAAAAAAAAAGGATTTGCACGTACAAGATGCACTAAAACTATCCATATTTGTATTTTGTCATGTTTTCTTTTCACATCTCCCAAGTGGACTGCATGCGCCAGTTCTTTGCAAGCTGTCCCCACTACACAGAATACGGGTAGAGTGCTTTCTTTTACTCAGTGTTTGCAAACACCCAGGTACCGAATCTGGCACGGCCACCGCAGTCGCCAAGAGGGACAGAGAAACCAGTCCAGCGGATTTGATGTGACACTGACACAGACTGGAGGAAGTGAGCAAGCTGGCAAGATCAGCCAACATTCTGCAGCGCTCAGCCAACATAATGCCCTCCTGGCACCGGTCCTTCACCCACCTCCCTTGGAGTGGACAGATGTGCTGTTGTTGAGGGCGAAGTAACGGTGGTAATTCTGTAGAGGGAAGTGCTTGCTTCAAATTGCACATTAACCAGATGTTAATTAAGATAATTGTTTGGAACATGATGATAATAGAATGAGCAGAACTTGAATTTAGGGATTGAAGGAATTGGTGTTTGTTGTGTTGGCACTTGTTGTGGTGGATTGAGGCGCAGACACAAGTCACAGTTGTACAAGTCAAGTCACTCAGGAGCTCAAGCACCCACGGCGTTATGTGAAAGTGAATTCAATTCAGCACCATTCATCAAATTGTGTGCTGTTAACGCCAGCCAGCTGTGACTGCAGGACATTCAGTGAGTATTTTCTGTGAGTAGAAAAGAGCTGTACTCTACTGTTCAAAAGTTTGGGGTCTGTAAGAAAACGTTTTTGAAATTAGTCTGTTATGATTACTGGGGCTGCATAAATTTTATTAAAAAAAAATAAAAATTATATATATAATAAAAAACACAATAAAAACAGTAATATTGTGAAATATTATAATTTGAAATAACTGTTTACTATTTAAGTATATTTTCAATGTAATTTATGCCTGTATTTTCAGTATTTATTATTCCAGTCTTCATTATTCCAGAATTATTTTAAATTAAAATATTTAGATATATGATAAGTATGTGCAGAATGATAATAAATAGAAACATTTGTTAATTTAGTTGTTATAGCACAAAATATAAGGAAGTGGTAATAAATAACAGGATCGGTAAGACCAATGATGGACAAAGACGAATCACAGTAAAAGAGATTCATCGAAAAGGTAATATTATTCCATGACTTATATACAGGCATATGAATATTTACATTTAATTGCGCATATTTACTTGAAGATGTGTCATGATAGCAAAACTATAACAGCTAATGTAATGATTTTACTCAATTAGCCTATAGGTTTTAATGAAAGTGAAGATGTATAAAACGTAAATCTAATTCATGGAAATATTAAATAATAACCCCAATAATTACAATAAGTATTACATTTAAAAAATTACTTGTAACAACATGCCACTTGGGTCCCTCTGTGCCAATTCTCCTATCAAAACTACTCCACAGATCTAAAAACACTGTGTCCACAAATCCCTCATTAACAAACAGATAATAATACATTTTGATATTTGACATAATACAATGTCATAGGTCACTATTTTCCCTTTACTGTAAATTTATTTAATTTAATTTACTTAAGAAAGAAAAAGGTCTTTCTACTGTATGTTTGTTGTGTTGCCGCATATGTAATAAATTATATCTTTTTGTAATAGCACAACAGCTCAATGTAATGCAGTACAAAATATTTGTCTATATTTGAGTATTTGTTACTTGCATATGTCCTTTTTCATAAAGATTGTGTGTTATTTTGAGAAAGTCATTATGTGAACTATTTAAAGTGCATTGTTTAAACGCATCACTCTCAGTGGGACTAAAACAGTCATTGTCAGCAGTGTCTCGGTAGTATGTGGGGGCACGTTTGGCATCAGGAGATTCAGGGCAATAGTGTGCTGTGCAATACTGAATGAGAGAGGAGAGTGACTCCAGAGAAAATTGGCTGTGGTCACAATTAGGTCTGTAAACGGAGACTGAAGGATTGTCAATCTCTAGTGGCCTTGGAAAATGAATGGTCTGGTCTCAAGTGACCGGAGACTTTTCTGCAATCAGTATTAAAGAATTTAGAAGTTGGTGCCTCATTCAGTGTGCTGTAATAAGTGTGATATGGTGGCTTGATATTCCTTTTGGTCAGATATCGCTCATATTGGATTCAATCCATTGTCTAATTCCATCGTTTTGATTTAACTTTGTTGCATTTGGTTGTGCCGTAAAGAAATAAAGAGTGTGTATATCCCAACCTGTCCATTATCCATATATTGAAAGGGCTCTTGAATCAAAAGCAACTTGGCTGCTCTGTATTTATGGTGATTTGTGGGCCAGATACAGTAACGGATGACAGTGAACCATCATTTGAAAAATGGCTTTAATCTTCAATCATGCACAATGACAGATGCGGCCTTAGACCGCAGGGTGTGTGAGATATATATTTTAACTGATGTGCTTATGTACAGCCCATTATATTTGGAATCTGGACCATTGGAATGAGGAAATGGAAAAGAAGATTGCTTATGGGAGCTTGCACTGAATTTCAAAGAGATTCAGTGGAATTATAATGTTACACTGTGCAACTATGAGCAGATCCTCTTTGAAAAAGACGGTCAGTTGTGAAAGTGGGAATATGTGGAGCTTTATTCATTATTTGACAGGGACAATAGAGAGTCAGAAAACTGCCCCAGAATTAGCTACAGAGCTAAATTTCATCTGCTGTCCCTGGGCAGGAAAATACAAAACAAATTATGTGACAAAAACATCAGTATAAAACCATGTAAAGTAAAATCAGTAGTGCAAAAACACTACTGATAGAAGATAGTGTTTTGTGCAAAAACACCAAATCAACCAATACTATTTCTATGGCCCATACTTAGTGTTAGGGATTGGAACAAATATGATTGAAAGTGATTGTGCATCATTTGCACTTGAATGATATGTAAAAAATGGATTTTGAGAAAAGGTTTGCTATTAATTTTCAAAGAAATCAAACTTTAGGTTCTCATCTCAGCTCATGACCACTTAAGGACCAGCTCAAACCAGTTGCCATGCTTCAAAACATACCTAACCAGCATATGCTGTATTATTTATTTATTTTATTTATTTATTTTATTAACAGGGCTGTTACATTCACCCCGGTAAACTTCACTCCCTACCAGTTCTCTGCACCACTGGAACTGGTCCTACTACAGTAGCTGCACAGTTCATACTAGCTGGCCTCTGTTATACTCACCCCAGTAAACCTCACTCCCAACTGGGTCACAGCACCACTGCAACTGGTCCTACTAGTTGCACAATTCATACTAGCTGACCTCTGTTACACTCACCCCAGTGAACCTCACTACCAACTGGGTCACGGCACCACTGCAATGGTCCTACTAGCTGTACAGCTCATACTAGCTGACCTCTGTTACACTCACCCCAGTAAACCTCACCCCAGCCACTCACATTGTCTTCAGAATATGTAAAAATCTATTAGATATTTACTGACATTGATAGACTTTACAGCAGTTACCATGCCTGCAACAACAGTAATAATATTGTTTCTTGCACTTGTTTCTTACAAATTATCAGCCTTTAGATCAAGAGGGGATGGTTGGATCAAGTTCACTCTCCTCCTCTGGAATAAACCCTTAACAAGACTTTAATTCCCAGCATGCCAAGTTGCCAACAATCCAGTGCATGGCCTATAGGCTCACAGATGGAGTAACATTCTGTTTCTTCGGAGTGATACAGCTGATTGCTACAGAAGCAACCTGCAATTTTTACTCACTATACCATGGTGAAGAAGAGAGCAAAGTAGATAGCCCTCATTCTTTGTTATTTGGCCACATCACCAAACGTTTGTGTGAGGCAACTCCTACGTGAGGGCTATATCTCAAGCCTGTGAAAGAGAGCATCAGTAGGGCCTGGATATGCAGAGAGTTGTGTATGTGTGTGATTCACATACAGAACACACTGTGAGTCTGCCGTGGTGTGTGATTCTGGGCTAAATTCTAAATCCACCCCACCTAGATTACCAGATACATTTCTCCTCTTCATGTTTCCAAGTAAAGACACTGGAAGTCTGCGTTATACAGACGCCTCTGAATTATATATCAGTGGCTTATCCATAATAATGTCCACCGCACCCTGTGTGCAGTCTGTGTGATAGAGTGGCTAAGCCAGATGGATTGCTATGATTTCACTGGCAAAATAAAATTATTTCATATATTATTTTTTATATAATTTTGTTTCTACTTTTTTTATTTCAGAGCATTTTTAAGGTTAGGGAAAGGGATGAAATATATTTTAAGCTACATTTTTTATATTATTAATGTAACACATAATTTAGGATAATAGACTAATTAGAAGGACATATCATATTTATGGGTTTTTTATATGACAATGTTGAGAGAATTAAGTTTTCTATAGATTGTGTCATTATGAGAGCTTTAAGAAATATTTATTTAAACTTCAATGATTTAGTAATAGCTCAATGAAAAACACTGTTACATTTGGTTAGTAAATTTTTCTG
Source organism: Cyprinus carpio (assembly GCF_018340385.1). Lineage (NCBI taxonomy): Eukaryota > Metazoa > Chordata > Actinopteri > Cypriniformes > Cyprinidae > Cyprinus > Cyprinus carpio. The sequence continues at coordinate 8,983,596 of NC_056586.1, forward strand.
TTTTTCAGTAAATTTCTCAATTTTCATAGGAATTGATTTAATAAAAAGGTATGTATTATATTTAAATATATTTTATATATTCTAATACTGTGTATTGTGATATTGGTAGGCAAAAATGAAAATTATTATTAAACAAGATCTATTATATTTATTTATTGAAAACAATGTGGGAAAACATGCCTTATTTTGTATTTATATATTTTTTTTGTTTGTTTGTTTGTTTTTTGTCACCTTTTTAATTAATTAAAATTTTTAATCAAATTATTACTGTGTAATTTTTTTTCTCATACAAGTTATATAATGTATTATAATTTAATACTTTTTTTACTCTGTGTCTTTTTTACTCTATTAAAAATTTAGATTTAGATGGTTCTTCAAATGTCTGAAAAATATTTAGATATCCTTTTTTGAGCCACTTTGTGTCACCCAGCCTCAGTGTTTATTATCATTAACTTAGACTAAAACTAAAACTATTAAAAATAGTTTTTAGCAATTGAAATAAAGTGGAAATTTTATATAATTAGGTGAAAAAAAAAACTGTAATAAAAATGACCAAAAACTAATACTGAAACTTAAATAAAAATAATATGCAAATATGAAATAATATAAAACAATAGCTACAGAATTCAAATGATAAATCAATATTATTATAATAGTATATAAATAATACTAAAGTACAATTGCCCAGCCCTAAGCATCCCAGTGTGGTGCTTAACCTCCCCTCTAGGGACATTGTTACTGTAATAAGTGTACTTTGTACTTTGGTTTAGATAAAAGCATCCATGAAACTGGTGTGGTTGACCAGACCCACAGTACTGTGCCCCAAGAGCTTGCATATCCATTTTAGCCCAAGGCCATTAGGAGAGAAGTGCCACGATGATGAGTCGCCACCACTGAAAACTCGATAAGCGCCATATGTCTCCCTTATCGTGCACTATTAATGCGATCACTGTGTATGATTCATCATGCTAGAGCAGGATAAATTAGAGTGTATATGCCCAAATGTCTATTGCTCCAATATAACATAAAGAAAAAACAGCACCTGCAGAAGGTATTCATTTGCACTTCATAATGAGTGACCTAGCTGCTATTTATTGTGAAATGTAACCTCACAGATCCTGAATAATTTAGGGCTCTATCTTGTGGTATGACATACTGTATGTATCTTTCCCAGATGTGTTTGAAAATGTAAAAGAATTGGAGCTGAAATCCGACTCTATGTATCTGAGACGGTCTATAACAAACGCCATTTACCGTATACATATTGATATCTTTTTTCTTTCTTTCTTTCTGTTTTGAGCTGTGGTAGTATTAACTGCTTTTTCAGTGGGTATCTCAAATGTTTCTGGCGCATGATTCCTGACATTCATTAGAGATGTTCAGCTCAAATAGCAAAAGGTCAAATTGCAGAGTGGGCTCTTAATTGGCCTGCGGCAATCAAAATGTTGTTATGTTCTAAATTACTGCATTAATGGACTAGTTAAATTGCTCATTAGATAAGAAGATTCAAAAGTGAGCAAAATGCAGAGGAACAACATGAAGCGCTGCGACATTGTTCAGTCATCTGGTTTTGTTTAAGTCTACAAAGGTCTGCAAGGTTATATCAGTAAATTGTCTTTCCTTATACTTTTAGAAGGGGTTTATTTAATGCTTCTTTCTAATGGGTATTTTCAGGTTTCAATGTATCAGCACATTCTACATTGTCAATTCCATTTTGTCCCCAGTGTACTATTGAGGCCATCATGATTTATATTAGCATTCACTGCTGTGGGATAAATGTGAGAAATAAGACTGTAATAATTTACTATATCTGTGTGGTGCAAAATCCTATTTAGAAATAAGATGAAAAAGTCCAACCCACATTCAAGTCGCAGAATATTCAGGGACGTGTCTAGTATATATTTTAAAAAAAAGTACAAAAAGTGAGATCTCGGAGATCATTTCAAAAGTAGCTCAGTTTTCTGTTATATTTATGGTACAGGCATATTTCAGGCACATATTAAATGATTATGTATAGCAATGCCAAAGTAATGGGTTCAATTCCCAGGAAATGCATGAACTGATGAAATTTGTACCTTGAACTTAAATTGCAATGTTTCTTTGAATAAAAGCATCTGCGGTATGCAGAAATGTAAATATAAGTCTACATAATCTAATATATGGAGTTATGGTGCTCATGTGGGAAATGTGAGTTTAAATTTGGCTTGCAACATTTCCTAACCTTGTTCTCCTTACTTTTCCACATCTCTTCTGGTCATCTCTCCACTTTTAGTGGGATTGACAGCACTGAAACAGCTCTACTCCTGTCTAAAAGAAAATCAAACTTGAGATGTTGCTTTAATGTTTCATTCCCTTAAACACTTTTACACTTATAGACTGTAAATGTAGTGAATTTTTAAAAAAATAAATTCCGTTTCTCTTTTTTTCTGAAACACGCTTTTGACTCCAAACTCCAAGACACGTGAAACAAGTCATCGCCATCTAACATTTCCACACTTACTTAAATGTCATTTTTAAAGCTCAACACCTCACATAGAGCCAAATGGTCCTCTAATGGGCTCCTATCATTATAGCATTACCAGTCGATAAATGAAATGTTAAGTGCTGTGTGACATTTCAGAATGTCTCTATTTGTAGCTTAGCATTAAGGGTACTGTTAGGTAGAGATAAGGGATGGTTTCTACTATGACTGTATTAAGTTCATTAGGGTCTTACATTTTTGTTGTTGATGAATGTGAAGATAGGCAAAGGTTGATTGAGTTTGAAAGTATGCTTGATTATTAACTAATGACCATTTTTAGGTTGATGTTCACAGAGTGGACGATCAATGGTTAAGCCCCTGTTCCGACCTTCAAACATCATGATCTTGAGGTCAAATTTAACTTTGTTTACCCACTATTTTAGACGGAATTCTTTTAACAGTGTTCCTCCTCAGAAGGGTAAACAGCAACCAGTCCTATCTGATGAAACAATCTCCGCATGTTTTCATATTCTGTGAGCAGTTGCATTCCTGGATGAGCTGTGGATATTGTAGGTTCTGCGCTTCAATTTTACATGCTCTCAGTGTAATACAGCTCACATGAAAGCATTGTGTTCTTCGACTGACCCAAAAATGTCTTGTCTTGTGTTTTGAAATAGCAACAAGCTTAACGAACAAAGGCTAATTTTTTATGTGATGCAGCATAAGAAACTAAACCTTAGAGATTTGTCAGAGAGAATTAGGTCATAGTAGCTCTTTTATGCATGGTAGCTATTCCACATTGTTAGTTGTGAATGCCTAATGTCAAATTTGACCTGATATGACTCTGTGTAGAAAAGTCTAATAATTCCACAAGTGTTCAGATGTCATCACATCAGTTGTCATCAGTTGCCCAATCTGTTACCTCCGGTCACTGGCCACCTGCAGTAAAGCACTTTCTTGGCCCCTGAGAGCTGCTGGGAAGTAGCTTCCTGTCTGCAGTGGAACTACAGGCTTACGTCCCTACAATAATCACAGCCTGTCCAGATAGTGACCAATCACAGCTGGCTGTTGGAGCAGTCGAATTGCAGAGAGTGGAACTTCTGGCTTCTCTTAACATGTCATTGGCAAGATCGACATTGCCAGCTGCGGGACAGGCACAGCCGCGGGGCCTGTCGCTCATGTCCGTTTCCATCTCCTCATCTGATGGAGTGGTCCGATTATGTCAGAGTAGAAGCTCAGCTCCAACGTTGGATGTTGAATGTGGTTTCAGAGCCTCATGTGGAAAAGTGCTGGGAGTCTCTCAAAGTGCACTGCCAAATGACTGTTCACAAGTAAGGTGCGAAGACATTTTGTCGGCAGCCTTCTTCCTTCCAAGAGCAACAACACCAAATATATCTAAACACACAATATTGTCCAAACGTACCCACATTCACATGCACTTACGACCTTGAAAATAGCATTTACAGTCAGCTCCATTGTTTTCCACTGCTGTCTTCTTCAATTTGGCTGTAATTCTTCTTGCCAAGTTTTAAGGCTGGCCCACACTAAATCTTATCAGATTTTCAAAATGTGAGAGACCACACACATAACATCAAAAACCATTGATTTCGACAGTTTTGTTCCTATAGTGTGTGGACTGCCGCGATGTGATCAAGACAGCACACACTAACCGATTCCTTTCACAAACAACAAGAGTCCAGACGGTGAACACGGGAAATCTCGTCTAATGTGACTTTAGCATAAACAACTGGTGGAAGGCAGACTAGAAGAAATGGCGATAATTGTATTTGGATTTATTTTTTACTGAAATTTTGTCTGGAGGATGGCGTGAGCATGGACTTTACAAGTTACAGCACGAGCTGGAGATGAATAATGTTTCCATCTTCTGTCAGCTCACTTTCTGATTGGGAATGGCTTCGTTCCATGTGACAATCTACAGAGTGCGTGTTTGATTTTCCTCATGGATCCCCCCACAAAACAGGATTTTCGATCATAAATATTCAACATGTTGGATATTTACAATTTGAGATCCATGCGGCCCCGATGTTCTTCCGAGCAGATTCAGTCACTCTTAACACACCCTACACCACAGGAAAATCTGATAAGATAATCTGTAGAACCATCAAGATACTCAGGACTTTACTTAGGATTGTCGGAAGGGGAGAATTTGGCCCAAATTCGGCCCCATTATCTTGTAGTGTGCGCCCCGCTTTATTTGTAAGCCATAAAGTCTTCGATAAAATGCCACTATTAGAGAAAAGCACCACCTGAACATGCTAAACAGGGGTCCATCAGGCAGTCGTCAGGCTGCTCCAGCTCAAGGGAATGCCAGGATGTCTGTCGGGTCATCTAGAAGTCAGCCTTGCAGAGTTCCCTTCTCTCCCAAAAAAAAAATCAAATCGAGGGATTTATGCTGCTCTCTAAGTGGAATAAACTGCATTGAAGAAGTCAGAAGGATGTTGGAAACCAACCATTTCATCATGTCGTGTTCTTTAAGCTCTTGGAAAAAGAGCTTTGTCTGACGTTGGCATTTCACGGAGGTTGTGACAGATTGGAGCTAACTCTGGGCATCTGGCAGGCTTTCGATTCTTTTTTTGGAAATGTGGAGCTTTTCCAGCCCCCGCTGGCCTGCGCTGAATTGATAACAGTTGTCTGTAGGGTTATTCAAACCTTTGTATACTTGTTTCTGTCAATGGATTTGGGATAATGTTTCGAGCTTGACACCATTGTGTCAGAATAAGATGTAGCACAAAGTCTCAGTGTAAGTAAAATGAACCAGCGCTTCACGAGACTATTGTGTCAAGCTCTTTTTGAGAGTAGAATTGACCTCTTCATTTGACCCCAGTGAAGAGACAGATTTGACCACTGAAGGAAGTCGATTTCCGACTCCGTGTGGGTGAATCTTTTTTCTTCCTCTCAATATCTTTCTTCTCTTCTCTGTCGATCTTTTTAATGCCTACATCCCTATATATTATCATTGTATGGCTAGAATGGAAACCACCAAGCGATTTAGAGTCTAGGCATTGTACCATCAACCCTCGGATGTGGTACAAACAGCGACTGTTCCCCGCCTTGGCAGCTTATCATCACCTTTGTGGTGCTCGGTGTATGAGTGTGTACGTGTTTGTCTTTTCTGTAAACAACAAGGGGGCACACTCTTTTCTTCCATTCCTTCCTCTGTGTCTGAGGAAGATAGAGGGATATGGGCTGGTGGAAATGTGTCATATGTTCCTAAGCTTTGATGGTCCTTGTCTCACTGGGTTTCGTTGGACTCTATCAGCAGGCCCATGTGTAGAGAGAGCCCAGACCTGATCACCTTTCCTCCCTTCATCCAATTCCACCATGTCTCCATGCCAAAACCCCCCTAGGCATTTGCCATCTCCACAAACCCTCTATTCATAACTCAGCACACATTCAGAAGGAATATTTAAACAGCCTTGACACGTCCTCTAGAAAGAAGCTGTCTTGTAGCTTCAGATCGTATTGTTTGGAAACACATTGTCTTTTTTTTTTTTTTTACATTAATGTACATTTAAAAGGCTTTGATAGACGAAACAATTGTCTCTGATGACATGTAAGTAAATTTAGTTTTCTGATTTGACATGTCATTGTTTGCATGTAACAATGTTCTCAAAAGGACAGTGAACACGTCTATGAGAAATCCCCCAGTTTACAGAGACCAAAAGCGAATGTCAACACACTTTTATTGAAACAAAACCATGTTGGGACACCCTATACAATTTATAGAATGATGTATTTTGTAAAAGTGTCTAAGAAACCGACTTGACTCCTGTATTTTGACACATTTCCAAGTGAAACGGCTTGACTTTGCATATTGGAATGGATGCAGATCTGTATGCGATTGGTTTAACTGGTTTAAAAATTGGCTTAATGGCAATTAAAATGTATTAACAAAATAAACAGTGTCAACTTTGATTTCATGACAACTTTAAAGCAAAACATCTGTGAGATGTTAAATGAAAAGCCAGTCTCTCTTGCTTTTTTCAGTGACACAATACAAGTGAATTGTGCCTTTTTTAGACGGTGTGGAGTGATGAGGATAAGGTGACCTTTCTGTTCATCAGTCTCTCAGCTGTTGCAAACTCTTCTTGGAAATTGCAAACATAATGGATGAATGGCTGCTTGGGACAGACAGGTAGAAAGTGTTGAAACTCCAGTTAGAGACAACAAACAGCTTCAGTGTGACAATGACAGTCAATCGCAGTGGATATTCAGAACAGTGGGAGTTTCAAAAACGTTTGTTTCACTACTGTGGGACTAAACTCATGAATAATACATAATGTCATGAATTAGTAAGTGAACATAAGAACTTAGCTTTAACTCCAAGATATTTGTTTACAAAAAGACACTCTGGTTCACTAACAATAATGTACCATGACATTAATAATTTGTTATATTTTGTGCTTTTCTCAAAAACGTGTGGGTTTGATAGAGGCCAGTGGACAAATCTGGTAAGGGTTCAGAGGCTATTGTCAAAAGACACCAAAGAAGTGCAATGCCCTCAGAGTATCAGGACCTAGATTTACCTTTTAATCCAAATGATGCTGTCTTCTACTACATAGTGTGCACATCATATTGGGGCACACAGGGTGGCCTCACTATGTCCTCCAGCAGCAGCCTTATTTTCACCAGGTCTCCCATCCAGATATTGACCAGACTCCACCCTGCTTAGCTTCAGAGGGGAAACCAGCAAGAGTTGCAGGTTAATATTGTTTGAAGTACAAACAAATGTCATGTGACACCATGGTGCATAAACAATGGTGATAATGTGACAGACGTGTAATGAATTGCATTACATTTAAAACATTAGATGAATGATTCCACCAACATAGTGCTTTAAAACAATGCTGTTTAAGAATTTCAGCACATGAACTTTAGTAAATGCAAAAACATGCACACTTTTTTATATTCTTTGATATGTAATGCCTGCTTATTAACTTTGAAAAATTATCCCACACTGGCTTCCTATATATATTGTATAACGCTTGTTTGAGCAAGAGGGTGTCTTTCTTTGTCTTTTCATTTATTTGGCCTTATCTTCCCAGGAGCGGGATTTATATTTTATCTAGAGGCATATAGTAGAATCTTTTTGCCCATTTTTTATGAGCTGTTCATTGCATCAAGATTGTTATTTCTTTTATTACTTTTTCATTTGAGATATTATTTGTGCATGCCTAACGCTGTATGTATTTAAACAGACAAAAATAAAATTCCTTTACTTTTTTGCTTTACTTGTGTCCTGAATTAGACATGATGAGATGTTACCATCTGATACCATCACTTCACCATGGTACCACTAAAACACATTTTCAGGCAATGTGACTTTTGGCTGTTTCTCCAAAAGTCCTTTTTAGCTTACTGATTAGTTACTGATCACTTATCATATGTTTTATGTCTTAGCATTAAGGGACAACCGGATTGAGCTGGTTCGAGCCTCTTGGAAGGAGTTGACCATCAGCATCAGTGACGTTACTCTGTCAGATGAAGGACAGTATACATGCTCGCTCTTCACCATGCCTGTCAAGACCACCAAGGCCTTCCTGACCGTGTTAGGTAAGACCTCTCATAGATCAGTCTCCCTCTCATCCTCATCAATCTGTGCTTATAAGGTCAACATGCTCTTCGCTGATCTGGGGTCACTGAGTTGTCTCCCATCATATGATTTTGTTTGTGTACTTTGGTGGCACAGGGAGTGATGTAAATGAGAGAATTTCACACTGGCTGATGGAGCCATTTAGATGTGTCACTGTGTGCTTTGGTTTATGATCAGCTTGTGCTAGAGTCTGCAATGCTCACTCTGCATGTTTATATACCACTTTTCACAGTACCTGTTGTTTAAAAGTAGTTGTTTTTTTAGTTGTATTTGTTTAGTTTTGCTTAGCTTTGATCATCCAACAGTAATGGGACTACTTTTACCTTATTTTTAAATACAGCTTGTCACAATACATATTGTTTACAAGTAAATTTAAAAACATTTAACTTTTTTTTTTTTTTTTTTTTTTTTTTTTTTTTGCTTTGTTTGTTTTTTGTTTTGTTTTTTACCTTTGCTTAGCTTTGTTTTTGTAGTGGGACTCCTTCTGCCTTTTTATCTTGTTTAATTTACATCTTAACAAACTTATTTCTTATCTCTTATTTTTGTGTTTGTATTTTAGTGGTGTGATTAATTTTCCTTAATATTTATATACAGGTTTTTTATACAATACATGTTGTTTACAAATACCTTTACAAACAATTGTCGTTGTTGTTGTTTTGTGTTGTTTTGATCCTCCAACAGTGGTGGAACTACTTTTACCTTTATTTTTATATACAACTTTACAGACAATAATTTTTCTGTATTTGTTTAATTTTCTTGTTGTTTTAAAGCTGTTTTTTATCTTCATTTTTTTTTTTAAATCATCCAACAATGGTAGGACTACTTTGTGTTTTTATAAAGCTTTTTTATAAAATACATATTGTTTATAAGTACATTTACAGAAAATAGTTTTTGTTGTTTGTTTGTTTGTTATAGATTGTAACTGGATTTATGATATTTTTTTTTTTTAGTTTGTTTTTGTTTTTTTTGACTAGCATCTTTACATTGTAACTGGATTTATGACATTATACAGACAAGATTAATAAGCAATTTTGTCACACTAGTCTATGTTACATATTTTACATGTTAAAATGTAAAAATGTTCAGGCTAGAATACACTACACGACTTCGTGAACAGAATTTAAAACACTAGGCCTCATACACTTACTGACTTTGTAAATGCTGACAAAGGAAAATTGGCTCAAACACTACACAACTGAGGATCACACACTACCTGACTATCAAGTTGTTCCAGTCACAACAAACTCAAGCAGAAATGTGTGCCTTGTTGCTAGGAGATGCATGAAAAATGTAAACAATATATCCTCCAACTAGATGGAATCAAAGTCTGAAGCTAAAAAAAAAACGATGTGTCATCATACACTACGTTTGGTTTGATGTAGAAAAGACATTGTTAGAAACTAAATCTCATTTGCATTCTCCATCTCTATCACTCAACAAATCCTTCTTTGCCAGGAAAATCACAAAACACCATAAAGCAGAATATGTTACAAGATAGCAAAAAAACAAATACAAACTGACAAACATGTTTTCTATTTAAAAAAATAAATAAATGTCAGTCAAGCAACATTTGAACTTCAGGAAAGTAATATTCCTCTGAACCACATCATGTGCAGGAGGGAAGCTGAGCCCTTCTATGACTGAAATCGTAGAATCACGAGTGTTTCGATCAGTGCTGCCTGTAATCCTCCTCCTCTGTTTGTATATCAGGTGTTCCAGCGAAACCAGAAATCACAGGCCTCTCGAGACCTGCCCAGGAGGGGGAGGACGTCACACTGACATGCACCACATCTGGCAGCAAACCGGCTGCTGACATCCGATGGTTCAGAAACGACAAGGAGGTGCAAGGTAAACAAATCCCCCGGATAGCCTAGAGCTGATTGTGTGCAATGAACAGTTTCACATTTTGTCAGTGTGCAAGTGGTACATGGTGCGTAACGTACAGCTTTATACCAGCATCTTCATGAATTGTGCAGCTCTTTACAAAGCATTTCACAGCAGTATAATTTAGTATTCTATTATTCTGGGCTTTAAAGGTGAGGTGTGTAATTTTGTTTAAATAATTTCTGCTATCCCGGTTTAATGTACACGGACAGAGCTAGTTTTACAAGCATTGTTTGATTTACAATCTTATGTGATTTCATGCACTGATTCAAATAGGGATAAAATCTTTCTAGTTATTTCTAAGGTGGGGATGTCTTTATGTTTATGATGGTTTCATACGGTTTTGAAAAAACTTACAGCATACTGTTTTTTATAATAAAAGTTTGCATAAAATAAAAATGTTTTAAAATACATTTTAAGTTTTTTTTTTTTTTTTTTTTTTTTTTTAATATAATTAGTTATTGATTTGTAAATACCATTTACAAACCAAAAGAACATAAAAGAGCTTTGATGAGCTGGACCATGTGACATTTTGAGAAATATACAAAAAAAAATATTACAATTATATAATTTAATATATATATTAAATTATATATATGGGGTTTGCTAAGGTTTTTTTACAGTAAAAATAATTATATTGTGAAATGATATTACAATTATAGTGTTAGTACAATATTTGTGTCACATCATCCTTCAGAATTCTACAGTTCTCAATAAACGTTTGTTGTGCTGATTAATATTTTTTTTTTTTTTTTTTTTTGGAAACTGAGATACTTTTTTTTCAGGATTCCTTGATGAATAGATTATTTGATGAATGGAAAGTTTCAAACATTCATTTGATTTAGAAATCTTTTGAAACACTGAAAATGTTTTGCTGACACTTTTGATTAATTAAATGCTGAATAAATGTATTAATTTCTTTAACATTAAAATGTTACATAAATTATATATTTTACTTATACTGGCTTGACCAATGAGTTAAAACATGACCACATATTAGTTCGAACAATGTACCTCATCAGACAGAAATGAATGTTTTGAATTTTTTAAAATGAATTTGAAATGGAATTGCATCTCTCAGTCAATCCATTGTACGAAAGCACAACATAGCATAACACATCAGTTCAACTTTACCCAACATGTTACCCCAGACATCCCTCTGAGGGCTGAGACACACACATCTCGGGCACAAGCCCCAGTCGGCTGATCTGGTGCTGGTGACTGATGGCCTGAGACTCCGTCAGACAGGCCCGACTCAGAGATGGCATTCACGCAGAAGCCACACTTAAAGGCCAGTGGCACACGGGAACAGAGCATCACAGCCGGACTGCCTGTCACTCACTCCAATTCAAAGGAATCTCGCTCTGTGATCTGATCTTGTGAGACGGATTGGATGTGTTTCTGGAGACCAATACGCAGGCCCAAACAGAATATGTAACATGGTGAGGTACCGCTCACTTTAGATTGGTCAGGGAGATACGAAGCCTTGTGGAATGAGTTGTGTTGATGGATACCCTGGCTACCGCCAACAGAAATTTCAGTGCGGGCTGTGCTTGCAACTCTTGAAACTTCAGCACAAATCCAGGATCTCCTGAGAGCTTATTAACCACGAGGGATAGACAGAGTTTTTTTGTTAGTTTTTTTTATTTTTCTAGATGCAGTTATATCTACTGTAGATCTGTGCTAAATATACTACACTAATTTCCTCTGGGCCAATCTTTCACTTGCTTTTCATGATGTTTTACCACATCTGGATGGGATTACACCAGCCATTCCTAAGGACTTTGTTAAACTGGGACATGAAGTTCACAGCAGGGGCTTAGTAACTACTGGTTAATTTGTACTTATATGTGTAGGCCTACTTAATTTGGTTGCATTGTTTCTTCTTAAAGGGACAGTTCAACCAAATTCTTTCTTCAGCAGAACACAAAGCATATTTTGAAGAATGTTGGTAACCGTTATGACTTCTATTATATGTGAAAAAACAACAACAACAAACTGAGACTTCTCTCAAAATATCTTTATTATATAGCAACAGCTTCGGAATGCACAAAAAGAACTTAGAACACCTTATTAACACATAGCAGCTCCTTGGCAGCACTGGCAACATCAAAAAATAATTCTACTTACAATATATATTTTGGTTCCTCTTCTCTGAGAAATTAAACAGATTTTGAATGCTAGAGTTCTACCTAAACACCAGAAGCATTGCAGAGCTCTGTTCTGGAGGAGGGTGAGAAATAGCGGATTGGACTTGTCTATGGTTTATCTGCGTGGATGAAAAACACATAACTCTTACATATGTTGTAATACTAACATGTTATGATCTCCATTAATAAACTGTACCATGATATCACCATGAGTGTTTTGGACATGGTAAAATACAGTACCACGTACAGTACTGTTCAAAAGCTTGAGGTCATTTATATATGAATGCATGTATTCATTCATTTAGAAATGTATACTTATGAATACATACTTAAAATACAATACTACATTTCAATACTTATATTGAGCAAGAAAGTGACAGTAAAAACTGTATCACTGTATGTATCCACAAAAATATTATGCAGCACAGCTGTTTTCAACATTAATAATAATAATAAATGTTTCTTGAACACCAAATCAGCATATTATAATTAATTATTAATTTTATTATTTCTAGTGTGCCATGTACAGTAAGTACCATTGTATGCAAATGTATGAAATATAATGTGACATATGTGATACATTTGTACAATATAGCTATTTAAATATTATTTTAAATTTTATTTTATTTAAAAAATAAATTAAATTAAATGATTAAAATTTAAAAGTAAGCCAAATAAAACTGACACATTCTTTCTAAAGTTTTGACACTTTTGACACGTTTTCATCTGCCACAATATGTAATGCATCTGAAATTGTACTTTTTTTTTTTTTGGCTTTTCAGCTAATATTGATATGTTCAGTCAGTTAATCAGCATATGATTTAATTAATTTATTATACAAATGTAAATGATTGACTTCCATAGTTCTAGTCTTATGTGAATGAATACAAGAAGCACATTCCAACCAACACATATCTTTTGTATCAAAAGGTAATAGTTTGCTTCACCTCTAAAATGACTTTTCTTTTCAGCTCACATCATCCTGTTTCACACAGAAATACATTACATTACATGTGGCAGGTGCTAAATCCAAAGTGACTTACAGCACATTCAGGGGATGCATTTTATTAATACTAGTGTTTCCTGGGAATTGAACCTGCAACCTTTGTGTTCCCAATGCAATGCTCAAGCAGTTGATCGCATTATGGAAGTAAAATGGGTTTGCCGTTTCAGTGTTTTTCTTCAGTGTTCCATCAATGTTTTGAATAGACATCAAAGATGAGATTTGGATGAGAAAAAATAAAAAAGGCAAGAACAACGAAACAACAAAGATGCTTTGAACATTTTACTGTGTATGTGCTTCAAGGAAAAGAGAGATACTCCTGTGTATTTTTTGGGCAGGAAATGCATGTATATGTTTAGCGTGATGTTTGCTGGAGGCAATCCTCCAGGGTGATGTTTTACTTAGCCATTCATGATGCTGTTGATCCAGGGCTTTAACGGTACGCAGATATGGCTCTGACTGCTGTTGTCTCTGGTTACTGATTCTCTATCGCTTTCTGTGCTGTTACCCACACAGACGTTATAAGGATTCCTTATTTCCATGGGCTTTCCAATAAATTCCAGGCTGAAAGGGACAATGTTTTGAGCTGTATAGTATTAGAATATTTTTTTATTGGTGGATTGCTGTTCTTCTGTGTGACTGCAAACTAGAAACTTTTCTGCAGACAGAAGAATTTCATGTTTGTGCTGAGGTTGATGTATAAACAACGTTTAAGGATAAAACCTCTATGATCACAAATATTATGAGGGAACCAAATATAAATAAAAATGTAAATTTGAAAATAAAAAAAATCTATATTATACAGCACCTCAAATATTATTTTGGAAAGTTAAAAGTAAGTTATTGAATTATTCACTCAACCGATTAGTTCAAGAAACTTATTTAGGAGTGGAATGAGTGTCTTTGATTGAGTTGGTGAATCATTAACTCAACTGATTAGTTCAAAAATACACATTCATCGACAAGTTGTTTACTTTGAAAAAAAAAACTGTAAAAAGTAACTCAATGTTGTGTCTGAAATGTAAGTTCTTAATATTAAATTGTTGTTTATCGAAATTTTGTGTAAAAGCAGTCATACTCATACAGCAGCTTTCTTGTGTGGTATTTCTTAAATGTATTATGCTGTTTATACTGAAGTCACCTGAAATCTATAAAAGAAATTATTATCCAACATGCTTAGACTGTATATGTTTAAGTTTAATGCTCTGATGCATGCCTATGTATCTATATACTATTACAGTCTTGAGTACAGCAGAACTAATAATCATAATACATGATATACTAAATGAAGCACCTGCATAGTACTGTACTGTATGTGTAACATTAGCTTGATAGGTTTTCTTGTGACTATGTTCTGGCAGGTCAGAAGGAGGTAAACGCCATTGGGAGGTCATTCTCGGTCAGGAGCACCATACACCTCAAGGTGGACAGGACAGATGATGGAGCAGCATACACCTGCGTGGTGGAGCACATAGCTCTGGGCTCCTTGCCACACCAGGTTACAGAAGTACTGGAGGTCCACTGTGAGTCATATTTTTGGATCAGTTTCCCTCCTGACAGATCAGCTGAAACGGCACCAGTTTAAAGAGCGGCAGAGACAGTGTTGTGTGTACAGTAATTGCAGTTTAGCAATGTTTAGCATTAATATTCAAAATAGTCAAACTTTTCTATTAACAAGCTATTTTTGTCCAACAAAAAAAAAATAAAAAATGGTGTAGCGTGACAAAATGTTAGTAGTTTACAAAGTTTGATTGTATGTATATAATATTTACAATGAAGATCCTTTCTCCTCATACATTTTTACATTTGTGTTTCGTTTTGTTTTGTCTTTGTCATTTTTGTTTTATTTTGTGTTTTGTTTTTGTGCTTTTGTTTTGCTTTGTGATTTTTTTTGTGCTTTTGTTTTGCTTTGTGATTTTTGTTTTATTTTGTGTTTTGTTTTTTGTTTTGTTTTTTGTTTTTTGTTTTGCTTTGTGTTTTATTTATTTATTTATCCGTTTATTTATTTAATTATTTATTTATTATATTTTTTAATAATTATTTATTTTTAATAATTATTATTTTGTTTGTTTTGTTTGTTGTACCTCAGGAATTTTGTTTTGCTTTGTGGTTTTTGTTTGTTTTGTGTTTTGTTTTCTTTTGTTTTGTCAATCCAGATCCTCCTCAGGTAGAGATTGTGCGCTCAGTAATAGTACCTCAGGAAGGACAATACTTCAAACTGGAGTGTGTATCCAAAGGCAACCCACTGTGAGTGCAGCTTTCTTTTAATCACCTACGTGAACATTGTTTGAATATGGTTTGTCTTATGAAGTTGAACTTGCAGAATCATCAGTCTCAAGACGGCCCTTATCTGCATGCAGAAAACCAAAAGCAATAATACTAAATCAGATCGTGATATTTGGGAGGGATTTAGTGAGTCATATAATCGTCTAGAGACAGTTGTAACTCTTTTAGAGTGACCTTTCAGAGGTAGAGGACAAAACCGTAAAAAGTTCCTTGAGCAGAAAAGATAACAAAATGAGAGAAATCTTTTCTGCCACCAGACTACTAAACCTATGCCCCAAACAGATTACAGGAACTGAGAATTCCTTTTTTTTTCTTCATATATTTACAGTGGAAGTAGAATAGGGGGCATTTATGTTCTTGTGTGTGTTCTTGAGTTTAAAATAGCTTGACAGAGTTCAACAAAATGAACAGATTTTTAGTGTACTAAAACTAAAAATATACAGTTTTTGACCTGTATATTTCTGAGGCCTCAAACTAAATTACTCTGTTGTTTTCAGACCTGAGCCAGTTTTATGGACAAAAGATGGAGGTGAGCTTCCTGATGTTGAAAGAATGATTGTGGAGGGTAGAGATCTAATCATAACCACACTGAACAAAACAGACAACGGCACATATCGCTGTGAGGCCAGCAACAACCTCGGCACCAACAGGGATGAGTTTACGCTGTATGTGTATGGTAAGTACTTCTGGGTCAGCATAACCTCTGGAGGGCAATAAATCCATTAGTTTATTTTTTATTTTTTATATTCTCATGTGTTCTCATTATTTATTTTATTTGTGAAAGTTTATGTTAATATCCATCATAATCTGCATCAAAACATGCGCACATACGCACTCAATAAACTCCTCCTGGCCTAGTTAACCAGTGGTTTTGTGTGTTGAGGGTTTACAGTAGAAACTGCTGGTGGCTGCAGTATTTGCCACCAAAGTGAAATGGAGCCAGAAATGATAAGTTGGTTCTCCAAAACAGGAAGTAAAGCAAGAGAAGAACACACAATTAAGGGTCCACTGCTAATGCAGAAAACATTTGTCAAGCTAAAATTGGAAAGGAAGATTCAGAGCACTTGGGACAGAGATGGATTTGTAGCATCGCTTTTTAATGGGCCCAACAGCAGTCTTTGAGAGAAATCATTTGGATGGTACACATTTGTTGTACTAAAAACAAAGACACGGGATTTGTCTCAACAGGAGGGGCCTTTATGGACGAACGCCTTTTGAAAGTCAAGCCCACAGCTCTCCATGCCTTTCCATTGCCCCAGATTTATTTGACTACATTAACAAGACAAAAACATACACACACACACAAAATAAATATCTTCACTAGTGTAGAAGCTCTACAGATGAATCAGGTTAAAGCAAGAAGATCTGGAGAAAGCTATCTGTTAGCATATTGATATATTAACAACATGCAAACTACTTTTGAATAGTCATAAACTGAAAATAGCACTTTTTGTTGCAACATTTATTAGCAAAAACTAACTAGGCCATGCTAACCAATCAACCCTTGACCCCCAGGTTAATCGTGATCATCTAGATGTCTGACTTCTCCCCAGTGATATTTATTAAGCCCTTCCTCTCAGGATGAGTTATCTTGGCTCTTGAATGAACCTAATTTGCTAATGGTACGACTGCCAAGTGGCAATAAATGTCAGTTGAAATCACACACTCCCTATTCATCTCCAGTTACCATTTTAATTCATGTGTCTGCTGGTAGGTGCACTTTATTTTGCAGAGGACAGATAGAAATGGGAATACAAAGTAGAATGGCAAATTGTGTAATGTTATAAATTCTGTTCAGTAGGATGTCAAATTGGGCTGTGCTATGTAACATTACTCCGTTTTGTTTTATGTGTTTTAGAAATGGGTATGATAAGGAATTTGATGATTCCAATGCTGATTCAACTTAACTATTCCTTTAAAAAAGAATTATTAATGTAGTTAGAACTAACCCTTGTGAATAGGAAGAGTGCTTGATTCTATTGAATGTGCACTTGTAGTGTACTTCAAAACTTAAAAGTATATTTTTAGAAAATGTATTTGCAGTTAATGTAATATTAATTAAATAAATGGCTACTTTAGTGTACTTAGTGTATGTTTCTTAAGACACTTAAGTACACTTTTAAAAAAGTGTATTTTGTAATGCCATATGAAATTTTTTAAATCATTGTTTTAATAATCTTTTATTGTGCTTTAATAAAGTGCACTATTTTTGACTATGCTACAGCACATACTTGATTAGTTGAGTACTTGATTTTAACTGTAGTGTGTTATTCCATATCACATTTAAAATGTATATATTTTAAAAGTGCTAAATTGCTACTTCATTGTTATTTGCAAATGTGTAGTTACAAATATATTTAAATGTGACACACAAGTGTCAATAGAAATGACATTAAAATATATTTTAGTGTACTGTAAGTATTCATCAGTACATTCAGCAGTACACTTTAACCATATTTCAAGGGCAATAGAAGTGATGAAATTACATATAAAAAAGTGATTTTTAATTGGGTCAAAAAAAGTGCTTTAAAGTTCAGTTTCTTGCATTGCAACAAACAAAATTTGCGGTAAAGTATTCATTACGTCAGCATTCATTACAAACTTAGATTTAAAGCAAAAAAGTATTTGAAAATAAGTACTTATAAAATGCTTTTCGCAGAAACAGTACTAGTAATAGTTGTAATAGTAATATATAATAGTAATAGTAATATACAATAGTATAATATAATAGTAACTGTAAACTACAGTACATTTTCATCTAATTCCAGTTAAAATGCAGTTAAATGTCCAAAAAATTACATTCAAGTATTTGTGGTAAGGTATATAATATATATATATATATATATATATATAAAATGCTTTTCACAGAAACAGTGATTACGTCAGCATTCATTACAAACTTAGATTTAAAGCAAAAAAGTATTTGAAAATAAAATAAAAAACAAAAATACATTACAAACTTAGATTTAAAGCAAAAAAGTATTTGAAAATATGGTTTTCACCACAAATTCCACTGTTAAACATTATAATTTCAAAAAGTTGAAATAATGCAGGCTGATGGCTTCAATAAAAACATATAGCAATCCATTAATGACCTTGTAGCGCACAACAGATCTGTCTTTAAAGTTATACATGGGTAGCTCAGTATAAAGCGTATTCATTAGAGCTGTGGACTAGGTAGTATCAATATAACACACTCTCAGGGTTCCCCCTCTACTTTCCACTCGCTACACTCTCCTATTGCATAAGTCAAAAAAGTCCATAAAAACAAAACCAAAATCTCCATATATTCAGAAGTGAAGCCTGCAGCAGCAGAGAATTTCCAGAAAGACATGCATGAGCTAGAAAACAGCAGCATCCATAGCCAATCCAATTGCTCCGCTGGCTGAGAAAATCCATGTATTGGTCTGCACGCTCCTATGTGAGAGTTATTGAGCCGGTGAGAGACCTGTGACATCTCTCCTGCAGGTGTAATGTATAGTCTAATTGTACCCAGCAGTAGGTCTGAGCAGATGAGACTCCCTCTAGCCACTCGGAGCCCCGAGTTCTCCTCTGACTTTTAAATGAGCGTCAGCATTTATGTCTCGTGGGTTTAATCCAGCGCTTGCTTGGAACTGTAAAATATTTATTGCTTGCTCCCTATAATCAGCATGTGTCCGCTCCCAACCCCTTCTCAATTAAAACCATGAGAACAGATGAAAAAGAGTTTTGTTTACTTGCTTGGAAAAGCGTGCAAACATCCATAAAATTGACGTCTTTTCAGAAGCGTGCCCTGATGCCGGAGCAAAAGATGAAATGCTTCCAGAGGCACTTGTGAGGCAATTTGACCCTAAACTAAATCCTTGCCAAATAGCTCGAAACTGCTGAGTTGTATTTATACTTCTTTTAACTTTTTCTTCCTCTCCAGTCTTAGGTCTTATTTAAAAGAGCTAATTATGTATTGGTGATTAGTTTGGGAGACATGTAAAGGAGGGGCGCGGGAGGCCCATGCCACGCAGAGACTGATCAAAACAGCCAGCGTTTGAAGTCTAGGTGGAGGAAACAAGCAAACAGTCACGTTTCTGATGTAGAAGTTAAGCATTAAACATTAAGGAACCAAAAGAGAATCCTTGACCAACAAGAAAAACTGAAAATCTACTTTTTCGCGTAGTTTCACATAGCTGTTTCGCATAGTATGGGCGAGGTGATACGTTAAACAATTTATTTACCCACAATATAATTTTGTATCTCATTTGATTTTAAAGTGAAACTTGGCCTAGACATGATCTTGACAGGTTTCGTGAGATTCACCCAGATCAGAAACCCACTCAGCCTGCAGCAGAAATGAGGCGGAAACATTCACACCACGTTTGAACTACAGTGCCAATGTTGATATTTTCCTCTCTTCCCATCTCTGACTTTCTCCATCTCTCTCGCTGCCTCTTCACATCACCTCCACCTTTTTACATCAGACGTTGTTTTTTTTTCACATTGTGCAAATTGGACTAAAAGGTTTTTGGCTTCAGCAGTGAGGGGAAAACAGCTAGCTACAGATGAAATTCTGGTTGTCAGACTGTCAAAGAGGTGAGAGATAAAAGGCATTTCTACTCAGACATCTGCTCTGTTTCAGTAAATCGAAGGGCAGATGTAATACTCCACTGTGGACAAACAAGCACATGGGAACTAGCAACGATGACATCATGTACCTTTAAAAATCTCCAAAGATGCCGCTAGTTGTCACTAAGACATTGGGTCTCATTCACTAATAATTGCTTGGACACATGAATTTGTTCTTATATTAATGAATTTGAAGTATTCTTTGTGGCTTCCTTAAAACCAGTTTAAAAACAATAAACACCTGTTAAACAGACAGAGATAACAGACCTTTCTAAAGCTATAAGACAGCTTTTGGTACTCTTTCACTGTATATGATGAAACGTATGCATTTAAGATGAAATATCTATGCGTAAAATTTCATCTTAACATGATTATAAGGCCACCCAGAGTATAAGATTTTTATTTCTGTTAGAAAGAAGTTAGAAATATATTTCAAATTGTAGAAGGGTCAAGGACATATTTGGGAGGGGGGAAAAAAACTCTAAAAAAATTTTTAAAATGCATTTGTTCTTAGAAATGTACAGGAGTTTTTTGTATTTGCGTTAGTTTCATGAGTTGTTGTTTTTTTTCCTCTTCTCTTCCTTCTATATACATTTTTTTTTTTTTTTTCCACAAGTTTAGGCCATTTTTGATGTCAAGTGGTGTAACTAATTAAATCTTAATATGATTTTTTTCTTGCACCTACAATGGACAACCAATATTTATTTATATACATTTCATTATTTTTGTGAAATGTCAAGTGGTGTAACCAAAGGAATATATATAATTTCCAAATAAATAAATGCAGGAAGGAAGGAAGGAATTGAAAAACATTTTTGTGCAAATTTGTGTTTAATAAAAAAAAAAAAAAAAAAAAAAAAGTTCAATGTCAAGTGGTGTAACCAAGTAAATCTTTTTTTACACAATTGGCAATCATTATTTTTGACAGTCATCATTACATAAAAAATAGTAATAAAACTGTATAAGATGAAACATTTGTAAATTTTTTGTACAAATATCATGCATTTTTATTTATGTTCCTACATTTTTTCATAAATTTAGAATAAATATGAGTACGAAAGTTGATGATGAATCATGATTTGTTTTTTGAAAATGTTTGTATACAGATTTTATGCACAAATTTAAATGTATGTACAGTGAATGAGACCCAGTGTCCCAATTTGTCATGCCCGTTCTCTCAATCTGCATTAGATAAAGAGGCTAGTAACTCAAAAGTATAAACTGGCATTAATATAGTAAAAATAACTTCAGCTTCGCTGGCTTGAAATACGGAGCTATTTGCATGATAAGTAGCATCATTACAGAGCAGTACAGTGAGATGTAGCAGACATCGGAGATCAGCATGAATGTATAGTTCTGAATATGTCCAAATGGATGTGTTTTGCAGGATGTGTGTGTTCATACACTGAATTTGTTCTTGAAACCATCTTGTCGTCCCAGTTGTCCATGTTCCATCATTCTGACTGCAGGTTAATGCGGTCGGTTGGTGTCTTCATTAATGGTTTTGAGTTTTGTGGCCAGTTTTTTTTTTTTTTTCTTCTTCTCTCCCCTTGTGATGTCCTCACCCTTGTCTTCCCTTACTGCCCCTTTCTGTCTGCGTCCATGGCAACAGCTAAAGATTTCCCAGGTACAACCACAGGTAAATATTTTTTGCTGGTGTGCTGACATCATCATTGCGAGACAGGGCGCTGTAATGTGGCTTGTGGAGTGGTGGGTCGGGTTACGCCAATTAACCTCCTCCATAGCATGAGCTGGGAAATAGCATTGCCTTGCATGGGAGCACTGCTGATCTTTGTGAAATGTCATGGTGCTCCATGGTGCTGTCATTCACATGAGGGATGCTTAAGCCTTTGACTCACTTACTATTATCAGTGAGAGGAAATTAATCTTATTACGGTTAGGAAGAGTCTGGAAGAGTTAGAAATACGGTTTACATAAAAGAGTCAGTGGAAAAAAAAAGATAAAATAAAGAGCATTTTGTATAAATTTGTGTCACTTTCATTCATTTTTTAAATTACTTTTAGGCCATTTTCAGCATCAAATGTCAAGTGGTGTAACCACGTAAATCTTAATATATTTTTCTTACACCTACAATGGAAAGAAAAGGTAATAAAATTGTAAATATATATATATATATATATATATATATATATAAATTTTTAAAAAACTATCAGTACAAATTTGTTTCAAAAATTAATTTTTAAAAAACTATTAGGCCATTTTTGGTGTCAAATGTCAAGTGGTGTAACCAATATACCTGCAACAGAGTATCTATCTATCTATCTATCTATCTATCTATCTATCTATCTATCTATCTAGCTAGCTAGCTAGCTAGCTAGCTAGCTATCTATCTAGCATTTATTTTTACAATTGTACAAATCTCCAGCTATTTTTTAATCTTGAATATTATTAAGTTTTCTTAGGGTTCCACCAGTTAATATTTGACAATTTATATGTTTTATATTAAAATAAATGCTATTTAAATGCTACATAATTATCAAATTAATACAATGAATTAAACAACCCTGAAATCTTCTGGAGATATCAAAATGAATTAAAAAAAATTTAAATGTAAAAAAGAAAGAATAATAAATAAATAAAGTGTACATTCAAATGCATTATATGAATGAAATAATTTTGATGTTATAAATAAAAATATATATAACATTTAAATAAATAAATAAGTCTGTGCACAAAATATAAGACATCATTGACCCAGAAAAGATTTGAGCAAAAGTAAAAAATGAATCTTTTAAAGTTCTGATGAAACAATATATTTGGGTGGGTAAAAAAAAAAAGTATATATATATATATATATATATATTCCAAGTCTGCCTCTAATCATTAGTTCTCTTTTCTTTTATTACCCTCAATAACCACACAGAATGAATATTAAGAAACCAAAACTAAGTTCTAGAAGATAGCTCAGTGTCCTTGTAGACCATTTGAAAGGCATAAACCCAAAGCTTTTAGTTACTCACTAGAACTGTTGCAGTTGCAGCTGTTGAATCGCTGGCATAAAAACATATTATTATAAATCATCAGTCTATGCATGGAATGGCCTTCTAAAAACATGTTTTGTTTTGTATGTGCAGTTTCTGTCCTGTTTTGTTTTGTGAACCATTGATTTTTCAGCTTGATCGTCTCTTTCACTGCGGTCTCTGTGCTGAATGTTCCACCTTGATGTGTTCTAACTATTTATCTCAGGTCAGTTTTCCTTAGCCTGCTCTCCCATGAGGAAATTGATTTTAATAATTAGCCACTGTGATTTGTTTTTAAAAGCTAATCATATTTTATGCCACCCACACCATATTTCTACAGTGAACATGAGCTGCAAAATGAGTGTGTGGAGATGATAGCGATTACATACAGCATGTAAAGATAGTATCTCAGGTGTCGTCTGTATTTAGAACACAGTTCATACTTTGAGGAACGTTACCAGTTCAAAGCTAGATTTATTAACAGCAACTGTCACAAGATGCTGATTACAACAGAAAATTATATTGGTCAGTGAGTTGACAATAAATGCACAATATGTCAATTGACACAAATAAAAAAATTTAATTAAATCAAAAAAATCTAAAGTAATCAGTTTTATTCAATTTGTATCTTCCCTTTCACTTTGGAGTGTTACAAGCTGTCTGTGAGTAGATAAGATCCCTAAAGTTGCAAAGACTAGAGTCTCAAACCCAAAGGGATATTCTTTATGAAAGTTAAGACTCATTCACGCCCTCCTAAAACGCCTCGTTTAAACACGCCCCCACGTCTACGTCACTGTGTGTAAAAAACTTCAAAACTATTCCCAAATGTTCACGCAAAGAAAGGCGTAACTTTGTTTCTTGCTGTTGCTGCTGCCGCCATGTTGTGGAGATGGCGTGTCTCGTTGTGAAAGCGAAACTACTTTGTTTGGTCTTCCAAAAGAGGACACAACTAGAAATCAGTGGTTAAGTTGTATTTACAACACTGTTCCAGAACAGTTCAGCCCAAATATTCAGATATGTGAAGCGCATTTTATGGAGGACTGAACCTAGGAGAGTAGCCTACAGTACAATGCTTCTGTGCACAAAGGCTGTTTCTATAACGTGGGGCAATTCCAACTTTGCAAGGACAATCTGGTGCTTCTGACTCACAGCCTGTAAGTACCTTTTCATATTTAAAGAATTTTATGATTCAAACCTGAGTTTTGAGCAATGTAGAGTAGCCCTTGTTGTTTGTCCTTTCTCAGATCACAAATGCAGACATAGTTTTATGTTTTCGCGGCACAATACGCAACACGTAATAAGACAGTATAAGTAATTACAATCAGTAATTATGTCCCCACTGGATGCAGCAAATACCTCTTCTGTAATGGGTTTTATTGGTTTTGTCTCGTCGCGCCAGGAGACGGCATCACAGTATGGTAGGGGGCATAACATTTCTATCACATGTTTGAGGTATTCAGCCAATCATAATGCACTGGACAGCTGGCCAATCAGAGCACACCTCACTTTTCAGAATGATGAGCTTTGTAAAAATCAACAATAATATACAGTATGTGGAAAATAATGTGTTTTTTTAACCTTAAACTGCATAAACACATTGCATTACACCAAATACACAAAATAATGTTCTTTTGAGCAACGTCATATGACCCCTTTAAAAGAATGATTTTTTAATTATCACTATAATGAATAAAACAAAATATGCATTACTGCAGTGCTTCCCAAACCTGTCCTGGAGGCCCCCCTGCCCTGCACTTTTTGTACGGCTCCCTTATCTAACACACTTGATTCCACACATCAACTTGTTAGTAAAGACTGCAAGAACTAAACTGGGTGTGTCTGATTAGGGAGACTTACAAAATGTGCAGGGCATGGTGTCCTCCAGGACAGGTTTGGGAAGCACTGCATTACTGTAACCACAATTAATACTTGTTTTTACAATCTGAGAGATTGTATTCTGTGTTAATCAACAGCAGCCCTCAGATATGTCAATAGGGCCTAAGTTGTTTTGAACCTGAAACGTTCCAATGATAATTTAGATGAAAAGCGCTGCCTATATCTTTACAGACATTTCAATGCACAATTTCCCAGAGTCTGTGCCACCAATTGTGAAGCAATAAGTCAACATTAATTAATTCCCTAGTGATTTATTTTGATGCAAATGTTCATTTAAAACATATGAAGATTCTGATTGGGTATGTGAGTGCCATAAAACACATCCGTTCTGTGCCTCCGGCCTTTCAAAGGCGAGATCTTAATGGAATTCATTAACACTCAAGCGAAGTGACGTACATCGTTGGCCACATGTCACCATCCTTGAATGAGACTAATGATCTCTAATGAAATTTCTACTGACTGAGGCTTTACTTTCACAAACAAGCTCCATTTTCAAAAGAGTAAAATGTGTCTTTGCTCTATCAACAAAAAGATACACATGCTTCTGACCTCTGCTAGCCAGCTGTCACTCTGTGACCAGATACGTTTGGAGATATCAAAGTGTTTTCTATTCTGTCATGTCTGTTCAAAGGAATAGACCCTTTGCTGAAACTCTGCCACCTTTAGTTACAGATGCTCATTTTACAGAATGTTTTTCAGTAAAATATATAATATGATTTCTGAAGGATTATGTGACACTGAAGACTGGAGTAATTATGCTGAAAATTCAGCTTGACATCACAGGAATAAAATATATTACAATAGAAAACAGTATTTAAAATTGTAATAATATTTCACACTATTGCTGTTTTTACTGTATTTTTGATCCAATAAATGCATACTTAAAAAAATGAATAATACTAATAAGTTATATTTTTGAACTTTCAATAATAAAATTCAATTTAATAATTTTTTATGCTTGTTTTAAAATATAATAAGAACTAAAAAATTAAACAAGTTAACAAAAATAAAATTAAAAATAGAGTACATATCATCTATAGATACCTTCTGTTACTATTCTAAGTGCCACAGAAACAAAATTTAGACTTACATAGATCTATTTTAAAAACAAGCAAAAGTCTAATAATAAGGTGGATGGCAACAGTTGCTATCCATCGGGGCTTATCTAGGAATCAGCCTCTCTTTCTTAACATGGAAAGCTCTTGAAATAAACACAGTCATTTATTTTCTAGCTTGAGACACCCAAGGTCAAATACAGTACACTCCCACATATAAAATCATGAAAATCATTATTAAAAGATCTTCATGGAAATAATCAAAGTGATCAGTGTATGTGAATAAATGAGGAGACATTACAGTAGCTCACAAGCTAAGAATGTGAATCCTGCCTTTAATTAAAGATGATATACTGCACAACACAGACATCATTATTCTTCTCCCTGCTTTGAAACTATTCATTCACAAGATGCCATAATGAACAGGCAATATCCTAGTTATCAAGGGATATGCAAAACTCTGCATTTCTAAGCAACAGCCAACTACAACGCCAAAATGAGAAATATAGCAATAAAATAAACGCTTTAAATTGTAAATGTATATAATTCCTGGGGCTCATTTAAATGAGAAAAATAAGATTGGAAGAGCGGCTTAAAATCATGTAGCCGCTACACAGCTCATTCACTTAGAGCTGGAAGCACTTAATGCAGTCCATAAATTGAACTATATTATCAAGCTGCATATTCATGAGAAAATGAAAGACATCTGCAGCAATAATGGCTTTGCTGTGTAGACCTGCTATTATTTTTGGAAGCTAAAGCCCATTTTGTAACCCATGCCTGTGTTTATACCACAACCCAAATACTGTGGTGGCACTAAACTAAAAATAGAAAGTTGAGTTAACTTTAAAAGACAAAGGAACCGACTGAAAAGCATTTCTTTTCTTTTTTTTCACTTTTAGACACTTTTTATGGTCAATCATCCTAAATTTTTTCACTTTTAGACTCTTCACCCCAAATCAAATTTTAAGTTTAATCAATCTTCCTATGGGCAATCTTCCTAAATGCAAGTACATTTAGACAATATGTAAATAAGGAGTTGAATAAACTACTGTACTACATGTAGCTGAATTCAGTTGAACAAACTTAACGAGATGGTTTTAATATAAAAAATCATCAAAAACACTACAGTCTTTTATCTTTTAATTCTATAGACCTATTAAATGTACATATCCACAATCTTTGACAAAGCACATAAAATGTTATTATTCAACTGCAACTTCTCCTTTGCCGAGATAATCCATCCACCTCACAGGTGTGGCATATCAAGATGCTGATTAGACAGCATGATTATTGCACAGGTGTGCCTTTAGGCTGACCACAATAAAAGGCCAATCTAAAATGTGAAGTTTTATCACACAGCAAAATGCCACAGATGTCGCAAGTTTTGGGGGAGCGTGCAATTGGCATGCTGACTGCAGGAATGTCCACCAGAGCTGTTGCCCATGAATTGAATGTTCATTTCTCTACCATAAGCCGGCTCAAAAGGCGTTTCAGAGAATTTGGCAGTACATCCAACCAGCCTCACAACTGCAGACCACATTTACTGTAACCACACCAGCCCAGGACCTCCACATCCAGCATCTTCACCTCCAAGATCGTCTGAGACCAGCCACCGGGGCAGCTGCTGCAACAATCGGTTTGCATAACCAAAGAATTTCTGCACAATCTGTCAGAAACCATCTCAGGGAAACTCATCTGCATGCTCGTCGTCCTCATCGGGGTCTCGACCTGACTGCAGTTCATCATCATAACTGACTTGAGTGGGCAAATGCTTACATTCGATGGCGTCTGGCACTTTGGAGAGGTGTTAACTTCCAAATGAATCCCAGTTTTCAATGTACAGGGCAGATGGCAGACAGTGTGTATGGCTTCGTGTGGGTGAGTGGTTTACTGATGTCAACGTTGTGGATCGAGTGGCCCATGGTGGCGGTTGGGTTATGGTATGGGCAGGCGTATGTTATGGACAATGAACACAGGTGCATTTTATTGATGGCATTTTGAATGCACCGAGATACCGTGACGAGATCCTGAGGCCCACTCTTGTGCCATTCATCCACGACCATCACCTCATGTTGCAGCATGATAATGCACGGCCCCATGTTGCAAGGATCTGTACACAATTCCTGGAAGCTGAAAACATCCCAGTTCTTGCATGGCCAGCATACTCACCGGACATGTCACCCATTGAGCATGTTTGGGTGCTCGGGATTGGCGTATACGACAGTGTGTTCCAAGCTCCTGCCAATATCCAGCAACTTCGCACAGCCATTGAAGAGGAGTGGACCAACATTCCACAGGCCACAATCAACAACCTGATCAACTCTATGTAAAGGAGATGTGTTGCACTGCGTGAGGCAATGGTTGTCACACCAGATACTGACTGGTTTTCGGACCCCGCAATACAGTAAAACTGCACATTTTAGAGTGGGCTTTTATTGTGGCCAGCCTAAGGCACACCTGTGCAATAATCATGCTGTCTAATCAGCATCTTGATATACAACATCTGTGAGGTGGATGGATTATCTCGGCAAAGGGGAAGTGCTCACTAACAAAGATTAAGACAGATTTGTGAACAATATTTGAGAGAAATAGGCCATTTGTGTACATAGAAAAAGTCTTAGATCTTTGAATTCAGCTCATGAAAATAGGGGGAAAAAACAAAAGTGTTGCGTTTATAATTTTGTTTAGTGTGGAAATGCAAATTTATAAATTAGATAGTTCAATCAATCTTTAAAATAGAGTGTGTCTGACAAAATAGAAGTAGGATTATTTACAGTATACAGTACAGTCATAATATCAAGCAGTGATACCATCGTATATTTTGAACTAAATACTCACACCATGGTATTTACATATATCATGATATTTTCATAATTATATTATCATAATTTTTTATTTTTTTTTTCTTATTGTTGTTGTTTTTTATAATGGCATTGACAATTATCCATTACCATATTTAAATCTGAACAGTTTTCAATGTAAACTTTCTAATAAATAAATAAATGATGTTTTTGACCAGCATAACTGTTTTCTTAAATGTATTTAGATTTAAAATATGAAGCATTTACACTTTCCTTGCAAAAAACACCTTTTAGCTTTATATGCAGTATGAGCTTTGTATATTTGGTAACACTTTACAATAAGGTGGCATTTTTTAACATATTAGTTGACATGAACTAACAATGAAAAATAAATGTATTTATCACAGTTTGTTAATTTCAACATTTACTCATTATTAAAATCAAAAGTTGTATCTATTAATAGTATTTAACAGACATGAGTTAACATAAACTAACAATAAACAGTTATATTTTTTATTAATTAATGCTATAACAAACATCTTGCTCACTGCTAGTAAATGCATTAACCAATATTAACTAATGAACCGAAATGACCATATATTCTAAACAGTCTTTGCAAACTCCATAGCGAGTTATCTGATATCTGACTGTGTATGTGTAAAAGTGACAAATACAACACACCTTAGGCTGTCAAAATTGGAGTGGATTATAGCATTGTCTTCTAAAAGATTAGTGTACTCCATTCTGAACAGCCTCCCATAAAGTGTACCATTCTTTGAGCTTAATTTCTACAGGGCTTTTATTTTTGCCTCAAAACAAATCACAATGTTAATTGAACTAAATGGGTTCATTTATGTGTTAGAAATGGGTCTACAGAAGTCTCTGTTCAACACATCTCCCAGGGTCACTTTGCCAAGCGCAGCAGAAGTGAGAGCCATTCATCACTATGAGCTAATGAGAACAAATTTGAAGTGCAATAAAGACACATAGTCAAAGTTTACATCCTTACAGAAGCACTGAAATGGCGCCCAATGTAGGGCCAAAGATGCTGTGTCAAGACATGATCGCTCCAGGTAAATAAAAAAAAAAATTTTCCTGTGCCCTTTAAGTGAGGTTAAAGGGATAGTTCATCCAAAAATGAAACTCCTATCCACCTCTATGTTGTCCCAAACCTGTATGACTGACTTTCTTCTGTGGAACACACTTTCTTCTGTGGTGCCCCATGAAATATCTTTTATTTTCTCCTAAATTCTGTTTTCCATTTTATTTTATTTTTTATGGTCTCTGTGTTCATTTTAAAAAAATGGTGTCTAATTAAATTAATAAAACTTTAACAATTTAATCAGTCTTTTAAAATTTAATGAAATTAAAATATCATTTATTTACAATAAACACTGCATTTTTATTTTTTGTCAAATGCTGCACAACAGCATTGTACAACTGTATAAACTAATGAAATATACCTTGGTTTTATGATATTCCTTAAAAAATATTATTATTATTAGTGTTACTTGAGAATTACATTTTAGTATACAATAGTAATATATGTCTGTCATAATTTCTTCAAGTTAAACAAGACTTTTATTTTGACAGTTTGCTCCGAAGGTCTTTCAGTTTAAGTTACTTTGAGTTTCAGCGTGTATTTGACAGTCATTTTCTCAAATGAAATGCAGTAAAATGTGAAGGGATTCCCAGAGCAGCTCTGGAGATGAAGTTCATGTGTTCATGTCCTCATATATTGAGACGCTGAAATCACAGCATGCGTCACTTGTGTTTGATTTTGTGTATCACACGAAACTGTGGCATTCATTTACACAGAGACACACAGAACATGCAGACTTAGCCTATTAGCGACAAACATTGACTGACTGTTATTGCATTTATTTCTGCCGTTAGATTAATCCATATTGAGTAAAAATGTCCAGAGCTTATCAATGTTTTCGACACAAATTTTATCATGACTCAAAATGTTATTATTTTATCGCCCAGCCCTACAAAATCCACATCAAAGTATCGTAAAAGTGAATAAACAAGCCAAAATGTAAGTCTTTATTCACAAAAAATAATCCTTTAATAATTAAAAATAATCCTAAAAAAATTAAAACCTGAACGAATCATTTTAAAATGGATCTTTTCAGTGAATCATTTCCTCCAGTTCATAAAATGGATCTGAGGGGGCTGTTTTTATGCGTCATTTGCATGACAACAGCGGTTTTTTCCGGGGGGGGGGTCGGGGGGGGGGTTTACTCAAAACTTTGGAAACTGGTGATGTCATGCACATGTGTACTACGTGTTCACATAGTATTTCTTTACAAAGTGATATTGCCAACTACTGGCCTGGCATGAGTAATACAGAGACCTAGGTTATTTTGAATAATACTTAACAACAATCAATCATACAAACAAATCATCCATACACAAAAAAAAAAAACAAAAAAAAAACCTCTCCGTTTTTATCACTAAGTTCTTAAAAGCATACCCTGAATGATTTGTTTGCTAATCTTACTTATCTGGTTTAACTCACTGATAAACAGCATGCAGGGGACCAAATTTTCAGTGAATTACAACATAACGTTCATTCCCAGTCTACTAATCCTTCTACACATTTGAAGCAGGCAGTGGCAGCACTATCTGTCTAGCATACTACGCTATCCGCAGTGGGGGCTTAAGATTCACGACTCCAGTCTGCGATTTATTCAGTAGAAGTTCAGAGGCGACTGAATTCACCCTAGCCTGCGCTCGCTCACTCAAAGTTAAACCCAGGAAATAAATCAGCCTGCCGCAACCCCTGCCGTTTTTAAACTTGTTGTGTATCGGCAAGGATTGAGTCACTTTGGTCCTCACAGGGCTGTGTGAGATGACAGGTCTTTGGTAGCTGCTCAGCATTCGTTTGTAATGATAAATCCCCTCCCTCCTGCTGCCTATTGAAAATCAGTATAGAACATTGGATTTGAATTGATGTTTCTGTGATACGGCATTGCATAAACACCAGTTTGCAATTCCTTGATTTGACTGCATGGGGATAGCATATGACAGTAATATATAAAACACACACACTCACACACATATAGTATGTGTATATATGTTTATTATTATCTATATATATATATATATATATATATATATATATATATATATATATATATATATATATATATATATATATAAATGGAATGCTCAACATAATATTCACTGAATATTCAGTTCCTACAGAAAATTCATTCTAAAAGCTTTTTCAGTGACATTCATTTATTAAAGGATTTTTCCAAATATGATTCAGAAGATTAGAAAAATGTTTTTTAAGTGATGCACCAGTAATAGCATTATAGGTCATTGAAAGAAATGAAGCAGCAGCAGTAAAATCATAAAGTACTGAGCTGTTTTTTTGTAAAAGGTTTTTTGGGGTGTTTTTTAGGATGTTGCCAGGGTATTGTGGTTGGTTGCTAGAGTGTAATTTACTAGTCTCTAAAGCAATGTTTTCATCCAAGTTGAAAAAAATAAATCAGTTGTAAAATCAGTTGTTGTTTTTTTTTGTCGATGCGATCACAAGAAGACAATACTAAATACAGGTGTAAATGGGGTCTGAAATTTTTTGAGCTTGTCCACTTTGGACCACTTCCAGGTAGTCGAAAACACATTCAACCGGACCAATCATTAAACATTACTTGAAGTCTTTTTGAAGCATACTAGCCAGATGTGCTCTAATTCTTAAACTGCCTGCTGACCATACTAGCCAATGTGATTTAAACTTTCTTAAGTTTGATTTGAAGTTGGCTGTCAATTATCTACATTCAAAACTTCTATATAAAAAAATCAAACATAATAATAACAAAAACCTCTAGTCTCTATTTTTATTGACAAGAATTGAGTTTATTTAGATGCAAAACGTCTTTATGACCACATCAAACAGGAGACTTACAGTGTGCTCGTAGCACGTGCTCTTCAATTGCGTGCACAAATGCGGCAGTGTGCTATAGCCTATATCATTTCATATTAAAGTGCAAAAGAAACTACGAGCATGCAATGCCAAAATTTTTCCAAATTCAGCTGCCACGTCTTGCGTTTTTTAAAGCGAAGAGTGTTTGATAACTTTATACAATTTCTGTATATTTCCTACTTGCTGAAGGGCACAGGTAGCTAAATATGACATTTATTATAACGGATTTATGTGAAGATTGTTTAAGTTCACTTAAATTAGAAGTTTTTATTTTTTAAAGTCTAATAAATTATAAAATGGATAGCTCTCAATTATACTGTAATGTTGAATGGATATTGTCAATGGTTAAATATATATAGGAAAAAAATAATTTCATAGAGACATTAGTAGTACTGGTATCTGTGATACTTGCCTTCAGTTTTTTTAAAAGATGCCGTTAAACATATATTAAAAACTTAAGAGAGTAATTTCAGGAAAAAAATGTGCGATTAAGGATTTTTTTCAGTCGTTTGACAGCACTAGTCTGAAGGTAAAATGTGCTCACACCAGTCCTGATTCTAACACAAACCCACCACATTCTGCATAGTTTTGTGACTATCAGAGCAGAAACGAAAACTGCTGCTCTTCGTATGGTTTTCCATTGTCTCCTTTAATGTTCTTATGTAAATTGCACAAGCTTATTTCGCTTATCACTTTTTTCACTATCACTACATCAAAAGATCAGAAAAGGCCCATACATGCACCCACCCATAGACTCTCCCCTCACAGAAATCAGGAAAGTTGTTGAAAGTGACAGGAATGTGTCTCCATCGTCTACTTGTGATTCGATCTTAACACCAGGTATAAACAAGGGATAGGATTTTTTTTCAAAAGCAATGTTGTGAAAGATCTAAACCGTTTCAAATATACAAAACTGTGAATGGAATCAACTGAGAAATGAAATGACTGCCTGCTCAAGCTGAGATGCTTACCACTGTATTAAGTGAACTGTGTGAAGTAATGAGTCTGCGGGTCTTATATTAACACACCGACCCATAACTGGCTAATTATAGTGACTGTTCCACTGGAGTTTAGAGCGCAAATCCAAAGCGTCTTCTCATGCCTTGCTCTCCATCTCCTCCTCTAGATCCCAATGCTCTGATGCAGCCCGGCCCCGACCACGCGCTCATCGGGGGAGTGGTGGCCGTGGTGGTCTTCATCACCCTGTGCTTCATCATCGTCGTGGGCCGATATCTGGCCAGGCACAAAGGTACGACTTCCCTCCCGTCTCGCCCCCTCACCTATAGTGTGCAAAATGCTTGAACATGTCCACTGTTGTACCTTATGTGTCTATGTGACCTATGTGGGACTGTGTGGACAGGGACATACTTAACCAATGAGGCCAAAGGAGCAGAGGACGCCCCTGACGCAGACACTGCCATCATCAATGCGG
The DNA here is from genome assembly GCF_018340385.1 of Cyprinus carpio. Taxonomy (NCBI): domain Eukaryota; kingdom Metazoa; phylum Chordata; class Actinopteri; order Cypriniformes; family Cyprinidae; genus Cyprinus; species Cyprinus carpio. Next base: position 9,017,695 of record NC_056586.1, read on the forward strand.
AGGGGAACCACGCACATGCAGAGGAAAAGAAAGAGTACTTCATTTAGCACCTCTGTTTTTTCTGTTCAGTATTTTCACGGCAACGCTGCGAGCCAGCAGAGGAGGCGTTATAGTCCCTCACAGCACTAGTCTGGTCTGGCTTTACTCTCTCTTTGTCTCCTCGACTCCAGTTGGAGTCGTTTCGTGAACCTCTTTAAGGCCAAATTTGAAACGCCACTTCTTGCAAAAGAATGTTGCCTTTGGTTAAACCAATTGTAACCGTCCAAAAATGTATATATATATATATATCAAATCGAAAACAAATAATCAGTTGAGTTTGTAACTGTAACACCAGGTCCATTTAGGCCAAAAAACCCTATCCCACCCTTCCAAAATGATTCCCGTTTGATTTGCCAAGTGCCAAAATATACAGACATGTGCTTGTCATGTTTGTTGCTGTGTTTATTCATTTAATTTCCCAATGAATACTGATTTCTCAACTACCCTCACTGTGCCTGTTATATACCTTTTTACAGATATTACCAGGGAGCGGCAAGAAATGTGGTTCATCTCAAGTCGGAAAACCTTGGCTTTGCCAATAATTACGCTTTAAGACAAGAATACGTGAGATGTATAATGTAAATATCATGTACTGTCTTTGTTTATGTGTGCGTGTCTGTTGTTTTCCATTTTGAAAGTGGGTGTTTTTTTTTGTTTTTTAAGTACGCCCTGTAATAAAGAATGTGCCCAAGAGATACAGACAATTATGTAATGTACATATACCCAAAACAAGTTGGCAGATTGAAAGTGGCAGGAACTCAATGAAGCACAAATGAGAATTGGTGTGTAACCATTAAAAGCGAGATTATTTTCTATTTCCATCATACCTGTCTGTATATTCTTGCACTGTTAATACCCCACCCCCACCATCCACCCACCCACCTCTGAGCGTTTATTTCAAACCTGTAAATGTATCAAACGTAAGCACAAAGTCATTGTAAAATGTCATTGGTTTAGACAGTCTCAGGATGAAAAGAAGAGCCTAATTGAATTAGTCTTTTATCACTGGAGTGAATGAATTTTTGTTCTCGCTTTGTGAATTGAGCCATTTGTTTGACGTTTGAATGGAAGTTCGGCATTGTTTCATTTCGATTCGCTGACCGATCCTTGTTAATATTGCTGTATATTACTTTGCTAAAGTGATTATTGGTGGAATATTGTTAAACTATAGGATCCCATATATATATATGAGAAAACAAATGTCAAAATATCTATTTCAAGTGTCCCATTATTTTAGTTTATATTAGTGAAGTAAATATTTGTTTGTTAGTTTGTTTTGTCCCAACCCAGGGAATGTATATAATGTGTATACTTCAGCATTTAGTAAGCTGTTTATTTAACTGAATTTGAATTCTTTATTGCTCTGTTTTATGCTACATGTGTGCGATTCCATTTTAGCCTCTATATACTAAGTATGTCCTAACGGATACTTGTCATTAATACTAATTTATTGGGTAAATCTGATTGACAAACACAACACATTACTATTTGTGATTTTTTCTAAGCTTGTGAACAGATATGACCGTTTGTTCATGAGAAGGTCAGATCAACAATCACCATTATTGCCTTTGTGTTTGCAACAGAACATACGACCACACATTGAAGCTCTGGAGAAGCGTAATCTTCAGTGTACGTTTTTACGAAACATGTCTCCAGTGTTCATACTTTATTTCACTCTTTATAACATCAACTAGAACGAAGACATTTTTCTAAGAACTTTTGATTTGCTTTATTGTTTTTTTGTTTTTTTTTTGCTGTATGGGAAAATGTGTGAGGTTGCTTTTACATTAAATATCTGACTTTTTCAAACTATGCCTCTGTAAGAAAAGAAAAAAAAACTCAGAGTACTGAGTAAAATATGCACAAACTCAGATTTGTGTTTTCTTCTTCATGCAACACACAAGTATGTCTTAACACTAAACACACACACACACACACACACACACACACATATATATATAAATTACACATATACATTATATATGTATATGTGTGTACGTATATCACATTTATAATATTTTATATATATATGTATATATATATATATATATATATATATATATATATATATATATATATATATATATAGTATAATAATTAAAAATCACATGATTCATACAATTATGCAATATGCAAATAATGTTGAAAAAAATATCACATATGTAACTGTTTTATTATAGTCTATTAATTAAACATATTCTATATTATATTATTATAATATATAAAAATATAATTATTATGAATTAAAATAAAAAATACAAGAAATAAAACTTTTTATTTAGATTATTTATTTATATAAATTGCACATAATGTTTGCATTATAGTATTTAGGTGCTTAATATGTGAGTAAATCAGATACTTGAGTTGAAATAATGGAATAATCTTTTAAACATTCTGAAGTGGGCTTGTATTATGATTTCCGTGGCTACATGCTGCCCCCAAGAGCCAGAAGCTCTCGGTGCATGAGAATGTGGAGGTTCTTCTTCTCTTAAAGCTTTGTTTATTGACTCCAACTTTAAGTGGCTTTCTGCCGAAAATTTCAAATCCTGTCCTTCTTTCCACTGTACCGCCATGGCGACAGCTTTACATAATCCATAGTACGAGTTGGCAGAGAAATTACAGGAAAGGATTTGAGGAGATCAAAAAATTGGGAAGGAGCAATGCAGTGTGTTCAGCCTTAAACCTAGACTGAGGCTTAACTGAATAACCTTCACAAAACCATTACATTTCTCTGCGCTCGCAAAGACTGTGTGCTGTGTGTTTAAATGTTAGTTAATGCTTGTGGGTTATAATCGATAGAATTTAAATAACAATAAAAAAAAAACTATCTATTTTCATATGGCTTTTTACATGAAAGGACAAGTTTGGAGTTAATGGTCATTCGGGGCTCTGGGTAAAGTAGTTGTTGATGATGTTTTGTAACCATAAATGTTGTAAACAGAAGTCACACATTGTAGTTGTTGATGATGTTTTGTAATCATAAATGTCAGGTTAGGGCAAGCTGTCACATTTTTATTGGTTTTATTTATTTATTAAGTTTATTTGACACAATATTTTTGGCCAAAACAATGGAGTTTTTAACATGTTGCAAAAAAAGCCATTAATACACATTAGTACAGACTAGAACCTATAATATGATATTTAATGGCAGATTTTGAGTCTAATGACATGTTTTTATTCAGCATGTGTTTAATGAGCTGTATCATTGTATCTCCTGGACAATATTGGTTAAACACTCAATATCTTTCAATAGAAATGAACTAATTCCTAAAATAAACCCCACCCTGAGAAATATACACTGCAGTAAAAAGTGTGACAACTAGCCCCAGTCTCCCATGTGCTATATATCTCATCTTTTATTGCAAGAATTTTACTAATTCATCTCAAGCTTGGTGGAACTTGCCATCTGTGTAAAATCCCAAGAGGCTTAATTATTAGGATTGATATTTTCCCAGTGCAGTTTACATGGAATATTTTTAGACCGCTTCCAGTTTGCTGTTTGGCTGTAGTTTGAGCTTAAATCAGCGGCAAGGCCAAACATCTCCAAGTGGAGAAGATCTTTGTGAAGCAGGGTGGATTTCTATTCTGTGCCTCCAATGAATGTAACTTACAATTAAAGTACATGAGTTTGGGTTTTTAAATGAATAAATAACCCCGATTAGGGTGACAACATCAAACATTCGAGTCAAAGACATACTGATACAAAATACACATAGGGGCTCGAAACACTGAATCTTTTCAGAATCTGTTTATACAATAACCATCTGAATTAACCAATGAATCAGGCTTTCCAATGCTACATATGAGAACGGTTTAAAACAAACTGATTCACTAAAATGAATCTGACTTTCCAAAGCTAAATAATTTATGGGGGGGGGGGGGTCTTTTATGACAAGAATAAATCAAACTTTCCAAAGCTATATATGAGAAAGAGATATGTTTAGGACTAATCGATTCACTAGAATGTATTAAACTTTCCAAAGCTACATAAAAGAGAAGTATGTACAGATACAGGTATAGAGAGGTTTGTTTAGGATGAACCGATTCACTAGAATGAATCAGATTTTCATAGGTTAAATATGAGAAAGAGGAGAAATATTAAAAAACAACTAACCAAATCACTAAAACTTACTGGTTCATTAGAATGGTTTGGTGTATGAGAGACAGGTTCATTCAGAACGAACCGATTCACTATAATGAATCAGACTTTCCAAAGCTACATGAGAGAGAGCTTTTTAGCACAGAATGATTCATTAGAATGAAACAAGCTTTCCAAATCTAAATATGAGGACTTAACAGTACTACAAACTAGAGAGTTAACAAAGTAAAACAAATGTGACATTGCGCTAAACTGCTGAAAGTTTCTCCCTGTATTTGTCACGACTCTCACAAGACAAGCAGATTTTTAAAACTGTAAAAATATACATTAAAAACTATACATATAGTTTATACACACACACACACACACACACAATATCTTTGTTGTAGTTATATATATATAATTTTATTACACCATCAGTATTATGTCAGCTTTTATTGAGTGAACCAGTCATCAATGGCTCTTTGTGCCACTGTTTCAAAGCAGCACAATTATGTAGAGAAAAATCATTTTAAAACTAACCCAATAACAGCCTGTTAACCAGCACCTCTAAATTTGCCTTTTATTTCTCGTTGTTTTGTTAGGTACATTCACATGATTTACAGTGGATTCTCCCGCCTGTCACTGTATGGCATGTTGGCTATGCCATTGCCATATTTCTAAGCACATACCTCATTAAAGACCTTTGAGAGGAAAACAAAACGAAATAAGTAATTTGGAGATCTTTAGTATGCATGGAGGAGGTAAACAAATGAGATCACCTTGAAAGGACAATTAAGAACCGAGCTAAGAACCTGTCTGGCCGCACAAAGTAATTACAACTTAAAAGATAAATGATTACGTTTTTAATGGTGTTTTGAATCGAGTTAGTTTTAACAAAACAAGGAGCAATCGATACACTTGCAGAAGACCACGAACAGACCCAATTGTCAGTGTTTAGCTTAATGACGGACACTGAAATGGCCCAGCGACCTTGAGCAGACAGGCGGACCAACAGAAAGTGGGTTTTCTACTGATTAAATTGTATGTTCCCTAGACATATAATAAAATCTGAATTGTAAGATACAAACTCAGAATAAATAAATTTAACTACCTTTTTCAGTATTTTCTTACATGGTGGGGAAAAAATGAAATTGAAGATTTAAACTGAACAGAATTCTGGGGAAAAAAGAAAAAAAAAACTCAGAATTTTAAGTTGTAAACTTAAAATTACAAGGAATAAAGTCAGTTTATTCTATATCAGAGTTTATATCTCAAAGTGCAGACTTTTTCTCAGAATTCTGAGTTAACAAAAAAAAATTGACTTTTTATCTCTCAATTCTACTTTTTTTTCTGCACAATTGCGAGTTTATATCTCACGTTTTTTTCTCAGAATTGCTACATTTTATAAACGGTGAGAAAAAAACTCAATTTAAAGAAGAATTGATGGTGGAAACAAGATTACATACAATTCTAACTTTTATTCTTAGAATTTAGAGTTTATATCTATATAGCCTATTTCTGAACTTTTTTCTCAGAACTGCAAGAAAAAAGTGTGAAACGTGAAATAAAAAGTCCCAATTATTACCCTATTATATTTTTTCACCCTGTGGTGGAAACCATTTCATAGCCCATAGTTCAAGCAATATGACAGTGAAGCAGAAGCAACTATCAATGCACAAGTTTTATTTTACATACATTGTTTATATATTTTATTCTTCTTTTGAACAGATTTCTTCTTTTTCTGATGATTTCATCTCCTCTCTGTGAATAAGAAACAATAAAACTCTGTCTATTTGTGTCATATATGACAGCATGTGGAAGATGACTCTAATACCACTTGTTGATGCTAAAAATCCTAGCCTTGTCAGCAGCAGAGAGAAAGGTAGCAGCATCACTGCACGTGGTCTGATCGCCTTTTGATGCTGCTGGACTGCCGAGGACGGATGGTAAAGGGTCTCCAGTCACGTTTCCTCTGGGCACAGAATTTCCTGCATTTCCAATGTTAGGAAATGCAACATATTTCTGTCTCCCCTTCATGCGCCTGGATGGAGGCCTCGTGTTAGAAGATGGCCCAGGCAAGGAAGGTATGAATGGAGGTAACTGGATCTGGTAAGGGCTCTCGAAAGTAGGAGTAATGGTTGGCCTTGTCGGCTTTGGAATAAATAAAATTGAATAAAATGAATAAACATCTGTTCTTTTAATCTTAAGATTTTCACATGACACAACGTATTTACCTTATTTAAAATGACTAAATGTGTATAGCCCACGGAAATATTCTAGATTAATATTAAAATATGAACAGACACAAAATATATGCTTAATCCATTAAGATGAAATAAATGTCCTGGTGGTACTGCTCACCTATTCATTGCGATCACAAACAGTTGAACTGATCTGAACAGATTCCACTAAAGTCGCCTCTTAACTATGGCGTCATAATGCGTCACGCTCCACCGCTGACGTTGCTCTCTAGGTCGAGGGTGCTTCATGCAGGAGTTCAAGCAACACAGCAGTAAGAGGTCGTTCACAGAGGACTCATTTTTGCATTTCTTTTTCCCATGTTTTCCTGTTAACATGCACATCTCTTGCAGCATCTCTCGCATGACACAGCATTCTAAAAACGCAGAGCTCCAGTTAAAAGTTGCTTAACCTTGCTTTTTTTTATTTATTATTCTACAGACTTTGGTACCTAAGACTATAAAAGTCTCTTTCTGTGTTGTGCATGTTTTGGACGACAGTGAAGAGTGTAGCCTATACAGTAACTTAGTGTGTGCGTGTGCGAACGCTCTATAAATAACAAATGATTATTCTCACCAAATTACTCACCTCTTCAACAGAGACCTAAAGACAAATATCATTATATATAATCATAAAATTAAAAAAGGACTGAATTATTTGTTTATTATGTGTTCGCAAGCACCACTTCACTCACACATTGAGTGAAAAAAAAAAAAAACATTTTATTTGCTACTATCTGTTAAATCTGAATCAAATAGTGAATTATACAGTGCATTCTAGGTCTACATGACAGTATTTCGGTTACAGGGTTAAAACAAAACAAAAACAACAAAAACAAAAGGCATGAAAGAGTAAGAATAGAACATTCCATTGATGCTACAATTGCAAAATGAACATGTTGTCTTTTATTCAATTGGAAGCATTTGCAGCCCATTTTACTTCCATAATGTGAAGTAATTCTGAGTCAAACAGGATATTTCGCTAGAAAAAAAAAAGTAGGTTAGAAACTGATGAAAAGTACCACAACAAGAGTTAAAATAATGCCTTAATCTCTATTTGTGATCCAATAGCCAATAGACTGCATGGCCTTGATGACATCAGCTGAAAGGGAAAGTCATTTCAGAAGATAATACATTTTGATGAAATACTAGACAACATTTCATTGAAATAAAGTGTAATGGAGAATCGTGCACAATAAGACCAGAAACATGTATTAAGAATGGAAATACAATCAATTTTGATTTTACATTGACCTTGAAACTGATCTTTTTCCAAACGCATTCCACATTCACAAGCAAAAAGTGAACAGTATCTAAACGTTCTCTATTTTTTTTTTTTTACCTATGGATAAAAGCCTATGGATTCTATGCTTTTTTTCACAAACCTTACATGATATGCATGAAATCTTACTTGCCAGTTATTTAAATGTCACTATAACTATGACGTATGCATATATGAATACTTAAAAAAAGAGAGATGCATATTCAATGCACAATTTTCATGCCGGTAATGCAAAGGCGTATTAGGAATACACTGGAATGTACTTATTTATATGCTCTACATAGCATAACAAAATCATCATCCATTGACATAATAAAGTATTACAATGATTGTCCTTTGTGGCAGTTTACATGAAGTTAATGTTAGGACTGGAAATTAATCCAGGGGTCATTCCTGTTATGTAGTACATTTTCACATGTCTATATTTGAATAAAAATATAAAATTGACATTTGTTGCAAATTAAAGTCATATTAGTTTTCTTTAATGACAAATTACAATACACTAAAAAAAAAACATTAAAAAAAAACAATTTATTAAGAAATATTCCAAGTGCTTTTCTTTGTTTAATCAAAATATTTAAACCAAACTTGGTTACATTGTTTTCATTTCTAATCTTTTTATTGAGATTTCCTTTGTCTTCACTTTTGCTTTCCACACTATTAGTCTGCTGAAAAATCCCAAAAGCCACTTCCTTAATGACATGATTGTCCAGGAAGTGACATTTTTGGTAGGAAATCACACATCATCATATGCATGTATTAGCAATTAATTTAAAGAATTATTTGATGTCTTGTGCTATTAGTTTGTTTGTCTTTAAAATATTCCTGCCTGTTGGAAAATGGGTATGATAGAATCAAAATATCAAAACATGGTTAAAAATATCAAAATTAACTAAATTAGCTAACTATCAGTCTGTAATTAAACAATTATTTACAAGTATATAATTAACACTTTATGAGCCTGAGCTTAGCAGAACATATTTCTGAAATACTTCATTTTTTTAAGTCTCAGAGTTCAAAATGTGTGGCATAACAGGAATGACCTCTATGGCGCAACAGCAAACAAGGAATGAAAGTGATATCCGTATGCATCAATATAGCATTTCCATACGAAACTCCTGTTAATAGTGCAAATTTAGTCACGTCCATACTTGGAAACATTATGAAAGTGCTCCTAATAAGAAAGTAATGCTCAAAAGTGTAACTGACGGCAGCAGAAAGGTAAGCTCCTGAGTAAAACTGAAATATCAGACCATTCCCAAGCTGCTTTGCTCTGTTGAACATCATGGAGCTGGATCTGTAACAGTGCTCTGGACGTTGTCTTGAAGGAAGGCAGTGGGCAACCTGAGTGCTACTGTGTCTCCTTCAGGACATGTGTCTGCAAGAAAGGTGTCCAGGGAGGAGTTCCCATGGGTGTCCTGGTCTGGGCCAGCCAGGCTAGGAGAGGCTATGGGGGTGAGGAGGGTGGGAGGAGGAGACGTACGGAGGTGGGACCTGTTCAACTGTGGACGAGGCGTCCATAGAGGTCTCTGAGTCAAAGGCGGAGGACATCCTCTACTGAGTCAGCTTGTACAGTAATTTCCTCCTTCTCACACCTCTGGCCAGCGCTTGCATCCTGTTCTTGGTGTTTGTTTTTGCAGACTGTGAATTATCGAGGCGTCCATTCTCCATCTTGACAGAGGCTCTGACAAAGGCCTCGAAGAGGCTCTGACGGGGATCCTCTATGCTAAGCTTGCAATACAGCTGGTTGTGATCTTGCAGTAATTTCTCCTTCTTCACACCTCATTGCTGTGTCAGTTGCCTTGTGTTGCATAAATGTATTCAGCACGAGTATGGGTCACCAACTTGGTTTGTATGTCAAAAAAAAAGAATCTGTTCTGTTTTAAGAGTAAATTTCAGTTTGAAAATCACAACTTTTAATTTTCCGTTTTTTCTGTTTTAGTACAAGCGGAAGAGATGTGCCTCACTGCACACAAGAAGAGTCCAACTCCTCCCACCTTACAGATAAATAGGAAAAATATCTAAACCACTCTTTGAGGGGATCCAACCATCTTTTGTGAGGAGCTACTGTCACGTTGGAAGTTATAGCTGGGACTATTTCCACGCTGCGTAATAATTCATTGCAATGCACCGATGGTACAGCAGCAAAGGTCCATGATTATTACACAGGAATGAGAGTATAGTTCCTAGCCATATCGGCCTAGAAAATCACAACTTTTAATTTTCCATTGGTTTTAGTTCACGATGTAACTACTGAAGAGTCCAGTTTTAAATAGGAAAAATATCTAAACTCTTTGGTCATTTTTGAGCGAGATGCTAACAGTCTAATCAGATTCAATGATCTATGCTAAGCTAAGCTAAAAGTGCTACAACCACAAACCCATATCGGCTGAATGGATTTGAAAACAGTAAAACTCAACTGTTTAACTCTAGGGGAGTTGGAAAGTGAGCCTATTTTCAAAAATAGTGGAGTGTTCCTTTAACCTTATTTAACCTTAGTCAATTGCAATTAATGGTGTAAATGGGGCTTAAACTGTCGGGACCACTCAAATACAAAATGTTATTTTAGATTCAGTTGATGTGACAAACAGATATACCAGTTTCTTGATTTCTCCCTCCAGTCTGTAGATGCAGTCCAACTTTCTCTTGCGGCAACGCTGTGCAGCCATGCGGTTCTTACTGCGCCGCCTCACATCCTGAACAAACTCCAGCTGTTCTGGTGTCAGTTGCTCGCGTTTTAACATCTGCAGGAACGCTCTCCGGGTCATGCTGGAAATTTGCTCCACAGGGAATGGCAAATCCACCTGGGAAGAAAACCGAGACGTCAACACTGCATTATAGAGGACTGCAGCTGTGTTCAGCCTCGAGTTTGGTTGCATTTTTTCAGTAGGGACTGACACTTTTAATTGAAGCATGCCAGGGAATCTCAATGGAGTACAAAATAAAGCAGAAGTCTGCAATTTGGTGCCAAACTTCAACTCTAACTTAATGAAGTTCACCTCTAATCAATGCTCACCTCTTGCATTTGTTCACTGCTACCGCACTGCGTGCAGTCTCCATCCGATTCACACTCAGAGTTTTCCATTGAGTTAATGGGGGACATGTAGGGACTATCTCCAGTGTCCTCTTTGGACAGAGTGTCCCCTCCACATGTCTGTCTATCGTTAGAGCTCAGGTCTCTCAGGAAGGGACAATCATCAGGCGCAGCTCCCAGATCCAGATGCTTTAACCAGTGGAAGTCTGAGCCATTTCCTGCAGATGACTGGTCAATAGAGTCCAAAGGTAGTGGCTCATTTAACGTGGAGGCCAAATCCGGCCAAAAACCCTTTGCAAGATGTTCAGCCACTTCCCTTTCCTCCATGCTTCGTTCTGTGGAGCAATCTTTGGGGGTCAGTTCCGAGAATGTTTGTTCGTTGGAATCAAACACCCGGTTGTCTTCGGTGCCAATGTTGCTTAGGTCTGGAGAGCCAGAAATGCCGTCCAAAACCCCGCTTGACTGCGTGGAATTCAGAGGACATAGCTGGGTACAGTCGTTGGACGGCATTAGAGGCCCTTCACGTTGGTCAAAATGGCCCTCGGTGATACTGGCTATGTCCAGGTCTTTATCAGTAGGCGGTTCACAATGCATATCCTTCTGGAATTCGTCCTCCATTGCTAAAATCTCCCCACTACAGCCAGCTGCAGAAGAATGCAGTTTCTCATTGTCACCGGTGCTCGAAATAGACAGGAAAGGACAAACTTCAGCAGCCGCCAAGGAAGACGAATGCAACTGTGGGCCACAGCTCTGCAGGCAAAACTGATCCTGGCCATCACCCATGTGGTATGAAGTGCTTCTTGAGTAAAGTGGGGACAAATCTAACTGCATTTCTTTGTCATTTGAGATTGGGGGACAATCTTTAGGACTTTCTGCAGAGGATGTTATAGATGCAGCTTGCATGACAGTGCTTGCATCTTGAGGTACACAATCTTCTTCAGTTTCCGGGTTTTGGTCGTTTGGACTGCAGACGGCTTGTGATTTCTCACGGGACGCTTGGCTCTTGCTTTTACTCTTCACTTTTTTCGAGCTTCCACCACCATCAGAAAACTTTGGGACGAGGAATTCAAAGCAGGCTTTATCCAGGTTTTGAAATCCGAGAAATTCGGCACATCTGTGGATCTCCATGATGTTTTCTTTCGTGAAGTGAAGTTTTGCAGTGTAGGCAAACTGCAGAAGCGGCTCAAATCCTTCCACCGTGACCTTTGGAGATTAATGATCTAGTCAGGATTACCGCATGGATAAATCATTTGCAAATTGCATAACTGGGTTATTGCTGTAACTTCATTTACTCGATTTAATCTCATTAAACAAGCCCTAATTTGCCAGCACTGCAATGGAAACAGTTTTTAAAGGAATACTTCACACAATGTCATTATTTACTCATATTCATTAAAAATGTGTTTAAAAAAAAAACGACAAATCATACAGGGATGAAAGCTTAACCGCAGTTTTCTCAAAACCTCCAGGTTCAACGCATCCACCATATCAAGCATTACCTCATCCGGTAACCTGACGGTGAGGTCTGCTCGACTGTGGTTTGTCAGTCTGGTGTAAAAATAGCCGCTGCAGGAAGCCAGCACTGAAGAGTGCGCTCGAAAGCTCCTGCGCTCCACTTCAACGGTCACATCGCACAAGAGCTCCTTCTGTCTCAGCTCCTCCAGCGAGCGAAGAACATGATGGCTGTGAACAGCGGACTGAAAGGTGAAAACAGAGGTCCGGGGGCCATCCACAGACATGACGCAGGGGTTTAGCTACAAAATAACAGATACATAGATGCAACTGTGTAACAAAAAGTGGAAATACAGAAATAGATGCATCAAATAACAATTTACACATTACACCATGTAGAATATAGTTATAAATTAAATATGCAAATAAAAAGACAAGTATAATACTTTTTATTGTTAAATTATATGTGTATATATATATATATATATATATATATATATATATATATATATATATATAATATATATATGCAAATAAAAAGACAAGTATAATACTTTTTATTGTTAAATCATTTGAGTAACCATTAGAGTAAGTAAACAGAGTGGCTGTGCATGACTTTGCAAAACATTAAAAACATGTTTTCAGCTAACAGCTAGAGAAAAGATAGTTATTCTTTCAGTATATGTGTCTTTCTTATGGTTCGCGTAAAATGAATAGATTAGTTTTGACTGGACATGTCACCATTAGCCAAAACGAGTGTTAAGCAACTGTGTAAATATTTGGTATAAATAAATATTGCTTAACCTGGAAATGCTAATTTCTCAATATGGCATAACCTTCGAGATAATAGAACGAAGGCAGGAGCTAGCTAAGGTAACGTTAGTTGTTGACAGTGAAATTGAGACACATTTTAACACATTCTTGTTAACACGTCGTGTTTGTATGTTTGTAGAGGAACGGAACACCGACCTGACATATCACTGGAGATCAGAAGCCGTCAAAAATCCCCTTCTGTCCATCGCTTTCGCAGTCTAACGGCGAAATCGTGATAAAGTTTGAAAGCGAGAGAGGTCCATAACGTCTGTTTACCTGTCATGTGACTGTCCAGTGCGGCAGTGAGCGCGCGTCACACAGCACGCACAGAACGTACTGCGTCTGCTAGCCACGCCTGTTAAGAGCCACGCCCACTTCTAGAATAGCTAGAAGATTTTAGATAGAAATTATTTTCTTGTCTTGATAAAAGCAGATGACAATATCAATTAAGAAAAATATTTAATTAATTAGAACAAATTTAATTAGATCAAATAATTGTTAATTATGTATAATGATTATTATTTTTATGTTTAAAAACACGTGTTGAATAAATGTTGAATTTATTAATGTAATTATTATTAATATGAATTATAGGGAATTATTAATAGTATTAATATACAGAGAACTGTTGTTGAGTAATATCAAAGCCTCTTTAAGTCATTATATAATAATAAAAATAATACAAGGGACAACTATATTCTATAGAAATATAAAACAAATAAAAAAAATAAGAAAACATAAAATTTAAATTTAAAAAAACACAAAAAATACATATTATTAATAATAATAACAATAAGTAAAATAGAATAAATATAACAATTATTGTTCAGATAATAGATGAACCTTTATTTTGAAATACAATGATAATTTGCTTATATTAACTTTCGATTTAAACCAGATGGTTTAAACTCACTGTAACATCTTTGAACATCTTGTGAATAATTTTATTAATTAAATTAAATTAATTAAACACATTTTAGCGTTCCTAAAGAGTGAAATGCGATTTTAGAAATTCTCACGAATTTATTTCCGTGTCGAAAGTGCTGCTGTAAAATCAATATGCTCTCTGTCATAAAAGTTGCGTTCTGCTGCACTCCTCTCAAAATTTTACTTCTGCTGCAGTCCTCTCCGTTTGTTACAGTGGTTTGGTCTAAGTGGTTTAGTAGTCGGTTTTGTTGACTGTGAATGTTGAGTTGAGCGCAGTTGTTTGCTGTCAGCAGTGATGTCCGTGTACAGACCGCTGGTGTGTTTGTTCAGGCACGGGACAGCAGCGCGCGCCTGGAGGACACTCACCACCTGGTCACCTGTGGGAGCTGCTTTCAATGCCAGAGTCCACAGGAGACTAGACATCTTCCACCAAAATGTGGTTCGTACCTGTCTGGATCTGTCTATTCGTAATGACTGATCATTGTCCTTTATTAGAGTGAAATACAAACGGTGTTGTTTTGTCAGGGCTTGTTTGGAGTCCCAGAGCTCAGCTGCGTGGAGGGCTTTGAGGTGGTCCAGGACAGAGCCCTGCAGGAGACTCAGCAGCTGGTGGAGGAAGCCTGCCGCTGCCCTCCAGGAGTCCAGACCGTGGAGATATTTGACAAACTGTCAGACAGCCTGTGCAGAGTGGCAGACATGGTAAACATCTTTGATTTACTTTTGTTTATATATTTATTTATAGTAGGGGATGAAAAACAAGAGCTTTAGAAGACTGCTCTACTCATTTCAGATTCAAAGCTGTGACAAATTGAAGAATATGTGGTGCACGTGTATATATATAGATGGATAGATAGATAGATAGACAGATAGATAGATAGACGGATAGACAGATAGATAGACAGATGGATGGATGGATAGATGATGGATAGATGGATGGATAGATGGATAGATGGATGGATAGACAGATAGATAGACAGATGGATGGATGGATGGATGGATAGATGATGGATAGATGGATGGATAGATGATGGGATGGAAAATATTAGATGAATGGATGGATAGATAGATAGATATAAATATACATAAAAAAATAGATAGATAGATAGATAGATAGATAGATGGTTGGACGGACGGACGGATAGATACATGGATAGATAGATGGATCTATATACTGTATGATATAGAAAAATTATTATTATTATTATTATTTATTTGTAAGTCTCTTATTCTCACCAAAGCTGCATTTTTGGATCAGAAAATACAATGAAATCGTTAATATTGTGAATTATTATTATTACAGTTTAAAGTAGCTGTTTTCTATTTGAATATATTTTGAGATATTTATTCCTGTGATGGCTAAGATGAGTTAAATTAAAGTTGAGCTGCTTAATATTTTTGTGGAAACTGTGATACGTTTTTTTCAACATTCTTTGATGAATATTCATGTTGAAAATGAAAAGCATTTATTAGAAATAGAATTCATCTGTAACATTATAAATGGCATTAAATGCATCCTTGCTGAATAAAAACAATAATTAATATATAAAAACATTTGCATATTACATTTCAACATTGATGATAATAATTAGAAATGTTTCTTGATCACTAAATAATCAAATTAGAATGATTTCTGAATGATCATGTGACAGCGAAGACTGACTAAATTACATTTTGAAATAGTCAAATAGTAAAGAGTTATTATAAACTGTGATACTATTTCACAATATTATTGTCTTGCAGTATTTTGATCAATAAATCAAGCATTGATGAGCATAAGAGACTTATGAATAATGTATATATCAAAATACATAAATATCCTATATGTTTTCATTTTTATATATAATGTTTAAAAAATGTTTATCATTTCTTTTTTTGTAGGCAGACTTTATTAAAGTGGCACATCCGGACCCGTCATACCGGGAGGCTGCAGAAAGGACTTGTATAAACATTGGCACTATGGTGGAGAGGTGGGCATTGAATTTATATCCACTCATCTTAATTTTTTATTTTTATTTTTTCCTGAGATCTTTAAGTTTTTAATCTCTCTTACAGGCTCAATACCAATGTTGATTTGTGTAAGAGCTTAAAGGACCTGCTGGATAACAAAGAGATCTTTTCCAAACTGGACCCAGAAACAAGGTATAAATCAGGGCCTGTATTCACAAAACATTTATCTTACCACTAAGAGTTCTCCTAAATAGCAGTAAAAGTTTTTAGCTAAAAAACCTTTAAGTTTTCTCTTAAAACCTATTCACAAAGCTGCTGAGACAAACTTTTACTAAGGAATTTTATGTTACCATATTCAAATAAAAAAAAAAAAAAAAAAAAAAAAAAAATGTTAATTGCCAAAATTAAGATTTTAAAATGCATGTTAAGTGTCACTTATTAAACAAGTAAGCTATATATTCAGCTAATTGTCAGCCTCTTATATGTATGCTTCTCGTAAACAATTAGTCAATATGCATTAGGGCTGCCCTCGCCTAGTCGTTCATTTTAAGCATTGGTCGACTATTAGTCGCACTTTTATAAACCATATAAATCATAATAATGAGGCTTTAATTGCCTACATAGCCTAATAAGCGCTCAAGTGCACGCAAAAAAGGCTTGCCACAGCGCACCGGCAAATATAATAATTATGAATGTGATAGGGAAAAACAGCAAGTACACTGCATTAACGTTTTAATAATTTATTGTTACACTAGTGCTTTCTGTTTTCAGTTTAAGAGATAAAGTCGGCGACACTGACTCGTCATCGCTGCAGTATGCGCTTGTATGCATGTTTCATATGGATTACTTAATCTGAGAATATTTGTTTTCTAATTGAATTGGTTCATTTAAAAGTTTCACTCTCTATAGATATATTTTTCATGTCTGTAATAAGGCAAGCATCCGTGGAGTTTCGAAGAGAGGAGCTCAAGTTCACAGAGTCTGAGACGACAGAAAGCGCATCCTGTTTGCTTTCATTATTTTATAAAAGCGCAACGTTTCGTTGTTATTCTGAGTGCACACAAGTAAATGTAGAATCTTTACTAATACGAAAGATGCATTACTCTGTATGACCAAAAATGATAAAGTATTTTAAGTATTTTTATTTTGTGCTGCAGTAGCCTAAGCGCGCTACTGTTCAGCTTCCACACTTTTCGCTGAACAAAACAGCACATTTTGCTGCTTGATATTGCAAACTGGTGTTTCTTACTATATTATTTTAATGTATTGTCTTATTTATAAACACACTGGTTTGAAGCACAAACAATTTTGTTGTTTACTGCACTTTGTTATTCTTCTCTTTATTTCTCTACAGTGGTTAATGAAGCGAAGTCTTGCATATTCACAGAAAATTACCCATGATAATGATGCATATGTTGTGCTACAGGAACAGTCATTATGCAATTCCATGCCATTTATGTCTTTGTTATTGCGTTTATATAAGGTCTAACCACAGGCATAGTATATGAAGCTTAAAAGTTATTCTTATTTTATTTTTTTCTTTGTAATAAAAGAATGTCTTAATATTAACACACTATAATGTTTTATTCATGCAGAAGAGTGGCTGAACTATTTCTGTTTGACTTCGAGATAAGTGGAATCCATCTGGATAAAAAAAAGGTCTGAACTGTTGTTTTAATGATGCATTTCGAGTGATCTCAGTGTAAGACACAGCTATGCATCTCACAGATTACATTTCTTTTTCACAGAGGAAAGAGGCTGTGAACTTGAATGTGAAGCTGTTGGATCTGAGCAATCAGTTTCTGATGAGCTGCCACATGCCCAACAGAATAGAGAAGAGAGCTCTTCCTGAACACATTCACCAGCACTTCACTAAAGACGGGAATTACATTCAGATCGGAGGCCTGAATGCAGATGCGCCTGATGATCTGGTAGATCACTTTCCTTAATTAGAAGAAGCTTTTGAAATTAAGTTGCATAAAGATTGCTTGAAATTAGGTTTGGGTTGTTTTGTTGTGGAGTAACTAGTGTTTTTGGGCCCTGCACATATTTTTCAGGTCAGGGAAGTTGCGTATAAAGTTTTCCTCTACCCAAATGAAAATGTGATGCACATACTTGAGGAACTGCTGTCCTGTAGAGATAAACTGGCTCGCTTGGTTGGTTATGAATCGTATGCACATAGAGCATTAAAAGGAACCATGGCCAAAAGCCCAGGTAGACTTTATTCTTCTGAAATAGTCTCTGTTTTGTCTTTTTCAAGTTTACTCATTTTCATTTTCTACCTTTAAACTTGAAATGTGTTGTTTCTCTACAAACAGCAAGAAAAACAATTATTTAATATTGTATACATAATGTTTTATTATTATATCATATTGTATATCATATTATATTATAGGTCTGTTTTTCCACAGAGGCAGTTATGAGTTTTTTACAGCAGATCACAGACAAGCTTTCAGACAGGTTGAGTTTTCCCTCTTCAGTAGTTTTTCAGTTGCTTTAAGCTGCTTGTACATAATAATGAATATATTATGTGCAAAAGTTATAATGTTTTTTAAGGAAGTGTAACATTTTATTTTATTTTATTCTAACAGATGCCACTAGGTGTCACTGTCAACTACGTTATTTAAGCATAACATTGTGGCAATAATAAAGTGTAAACACTGTATTGTATTGGTGGCTTGGATTCATAATTATATGTATTTAAAAAAAACATGCATATATAACTTGTGTATAGTGTACATATTTTAATAATATAAATTGCAATGTTTATATATGTTATATAATATGTGAACTGAAATTTCTGTCAACTTTAGGACGGAAAAGGATTTTGAAATGATGAGGGAAATGAAGACAAAACTCAACCCCAGAAATCCTGTAAGCACTGCTCATTTACAGTATCTGCGATATTTGGATTTTCATATGTGACCCTGGACCACAAAACCAGTCTTAAGTGTCAGTTTTTCTAAATTGAGTTTTATACATCATCTGAAAGCTTGATGTATATAAGCTTTCCATTGATGTGTGGTTTATTAGGATCGGGCAATATTTGGCCGAGATACAACTATTTGAATATCTGGAATCTGAAGGTGCAAAAAAATCTAAATACTGAGAAAATCGCCTTTGAAGTTGTCCAAATGAATTCTTAGCAATGTATATTACTAATCAAAAATTAAGTTTTGATATATTTACAGTAGGAAATTTACAAAATACTTCATAGAACAAGATCTTTACTTAATATCCTAATGATTTTTGGCATAAAAGAAAAATAGAAAAATTTTTTGGCTATTGCTACAAATATACCCCAGCGACTTAAGACTGGTATTGTGGTCCAGGGTCACATATCAACTGATTTCAGCTAAGGAATGTTAGAAATGGACAATTTTGCAAACTTACTAATAACCTGCAAGTTTAAGTGAGAGATAGTCCATTGCTCTACAGAAGAATTAAACCAGGATTAAATCTTCCTCTGTAGGAGCTAATGCCATGGGACCATCCGTATTTCAGTGGTGTGATACGTGCAGAAAGGTAAGAATAAAATGAATCATAACAAAAAAGTGATAGTAAAGACGTGCGATGTTACAAATGTTTTCTGATTCAAATAAAATGCTGTTCTTCTGAACATTCTATTAATCAAAGAGCCCTAAAGAAAATGTATCAAGGTTTCCATAAAAATATCAAGCAGGATTATGTTACCCTGAAGGCTGGAGTAATAGCTGCTAAAAAAAGTTCAGCTTTGGCATCATAGGATTAAATGATAATTTAATATGCACTCAAATACAGAACTTTAAACGTTTAATTATTTAAAGTTTTGTGCTACATGATTTCTACATCTATTTTCGCATTCTTGTCATTTCTCTCTTGTATTATGTAAAATTTGTGCATTGACGGTAAGGCTTTAATAATATGGCATGTTGGCATGTTGTGTTTTATCTCTGCAGATTCAACATAGAGCCAAGCCTGTACAGTCCGTACTTCTCGCTGGGAGCGTGTATGGAAGGTCTGAATGGTCTTTTCACACAGCTGTATGGTGTATCACTGCTGGCTGAGCAGCCCAGTGTGGGGGAGGTTTGGAGCGAAGATGTGCGCAAGCTGGTGAGATCACACTTGTGCTTGAATATCAAACCCAGTGGGCTTAAATAAGAGCTCATCTTCGGGTCAAGCCAACTTCATTACTAATGTCACCTGCCAATTTGCATTGTTCCTTCAGGCTGTGGTGCATGAAACAGAAGGACTGCTGGGATACATCTACTGTGACTTCTTCTACAGACCAGACAAACCTCACCAGGTAAACAAGGACTCCGATAGCCCATCTACTTCTAGTCCCATTGGTTTGTCCATCTCAAATGAGTATTTGTTACACAACATTATACAGTCATTGACTCAACCAATTCATTCAAAAACATTCATTTATTAAGGAATGAGACAAGTTACTATTTTTATGAGACACTGAATCATTCACTCAAAACATTGATTCATTTGGGGAATTACTTAATGGGTAAGTCATTGAATCATTCACTCAAGCAAGAAATTCACTGATTCGTTAAGAAAAGTAACAAGTTACTATTTATATGTGTGAGTCATTGAATCATTTACTCAATCAATTCATTCAAAAACATTGATTCACTAAGGAAAGAAATAATTACGGTCTTTATGAGGAAGAAATTGAATAATTCACTCAGTTTATTTAAAAACACTAGCTGCATTTACAGGGACCCTACTAATCCGATCGTAGGACTAGAATCACAATCAGAATAAAAAGTCACATGTAACCACGTCAATTGGATTGAATTAACCAGATCTAACTAAAATTTAGATCGAATTGTAAGGAGTGGTTTATTCCTTTTGTTATCCGAGTGAGAGGACATGTTAACACTTGACGTAGAAATGTGCATGTGCAGTGACGTAGAAATATGCACAGTAACGTAGAAATAGCATAATGACGTATGGCGCACGTAACGAGCTGTACTTCCTGGTGAAAAAATTTTCATAAATGAGTGTCCCGTCATTATAAAACTCCCCTTTCACTCAGCATCTGTGAAGTGGAGCATGACAACGTCCCACCAGTCCTTGTTTAAGACTTTATTTTGTTTTACCAACAGACAACTTGTTTTGGGCGCGGGAAAGGGCACTTTTACTGCTTTCTAAAGTAAGCAGCACTGTGCTGGTGGTCACCTAATTATGACCCGAAGTAGATAAATACCAAGTGTGCTTTTTAAAACCGTGTGTGACAACACCAGGGAAACTCTGTATATTCATGCAGTGTGCGTATGTCAAAAGATGAAATCCGATCAGAAGCTTGTGACATATAAACACGCATATCAACCCGATCACTTTATATGGCGTTCATGTAAACCCTTCTTTCGGATTCATCAATCAGAATGAATTCATTCCGATGAAAGCGAAAAGTGTCCATGTAAACGTACCTACTGATTCATTATGGAAAGATTACAGAAAGTATTAACAAGTATCTTTGTGAGTGAGTCATTGAATCATTTACTTAATTTGTTCAAAAACATCGATTAATTAAAGAAAAAAATATGTATGTGTATGTATATGTAACAAATAGTCATTATGTGACAGTCATTGAATAATTCACTCAAGCGATTTGTTCAAAAACAGCTGATTCATTCAGTAGTAAAACACATTTATTTAGGAATGACATTTTTTAATTGCAGTCAATCAGTTTTGATCAACCCAGTTTCTTTTGTGTGCCACTCAGGACTGCCACTTCACTATTCGTGGCGGAAGGCAGCTAGAAGATGGGCAGTATCAGCTGCCGATAGTTGTCCTGATGCTGAACCTGCCTCACCCCACACGGTCTGCTCCCACATTGCTCAGCCCGGGCATGATGGAAAACCTCTTCCATGAGATGGGCCATGCCATGCACTCCATGCTGGGACGCACCCGCTACCAACATGTGACAGGTATGATGTGATAACTACAAAAATAAGCTAATTTTGTTCAGATTTGTGGTCTTCAGCTTTGAAATGTACCTGTAGCAGCATACTCACAGTGATCTTGTTTCTCTCTTTAGGAACACGGTGTGTCACTGATTTTGCAGAGGTACCTTCTATTCTAATGGAATATTTTGCCACAGACTATCGTGTGATCAGTCAGTTTGCTCGCCACTATCAGACTGGACAGGTACACTCTACGCTGCTCTGCAGTGTTCATGTTGGTCGTGATCAGTATGAGCATTATTTCAAAACTCATTTTGAATTCAGTGCAAGTCACTTTTTTCAACTACAACAAATTGGGACTGATGCTTCAAAGTTTCAGAATGTATGAATATGATTCATACATTTTATCCCCAAGTCTTTTGAAGAAACTCTGTGTTCATTTTTGGGTGAACAGTTCATATAAATTTAAATTTGATCTATATTTATAGTTTGATTCTATATAATTTTTCACAGCCTTTGCCGCAAAGCATGGTGGCCCGTCTTTGTGAGTCCAAGAAGGTCTGTGGTGCAGCTGACACTCAACTTCAGGTACCATATGTTCTCATTCAAAACTGAGAAAAAATTCTAACATGACCACATCACAATTATGGAGTATAATAACATATATTACCATAAGTTTCATACGAGAGAGAATTATTCTTTTTAAAATTAATTTGCAGGGCCATACTGTAAGTATGCACTGTTTTAAAAGTATTAGCTGGTATTGATAATTACTTTTTAACTATGGCCCATAACTGATGTGATGACCAATGTTGTTATTATTATTATTATTTTTCACAGTAAAGCTCCAGTATTGATTGTAAAATCAGGCATGAAAACATTTAAATGAATTAATTTAATGAATTTTAAGCCATTAAGGTAATAATTCTGTATTTTTAAAACCTAACGTTTATAGACAATGTTAGAAAGAATCGATTTGGAAAATATATGCTCTAATGTTATCTGCTTCCCAAAATAAAAAAGCTCATATTGAACAATATATAATTTAACATATTCATAAATGGTTTGTTATCTAATATGTAAATGGTTCTCTTCAGGTTTTCTATGCAATCATGGATCAAGTTTATCATGGAAAACCACAAAATCGATCAACTACAGATATCATGATAGACATGCAGAAGAAGTATTATGGCCTGCCATATGTCACCAATACAGTACGTGTGTTTCATTTAAATCAAATAATGTTTTTTTTTTTTTTTTCTGCCAATTCTTTGAATTTTTAAAATCAGTATAGAAAATCTTTGCTTAGACATTATATATGGTCTTAATGATACCTTTGAATTATTTGTTAGTTACTAAATGCTTCCTAGAAATCAGTTTTTCACAAAAAGCACATCTCCCCATACTGTATGTAGGTGGTCTGTTGAAATGAAGTGATCCATTGCCGTTATTGAAGTTAATGAATGTTTGGGAGTCGTTCCTTGACTAATCCTTAATAACATCTTATACTTCCGCTACTAAAGTACAAAAACACATCAACACACCAAGATAGTTTAGTTTTGGACACCTTTTCTGCTGTGTGGTTTTCTACATCTTTCACAGACACTGCACGGTTAAAGGATTAAAATGCTCTTCTCTGCTCTCCAGCCCTTTTCTACGGTGGCCGACAATTGCAAAACAGATTACAATTCTGAAAAAAACAAATTGCAAATGCAAATCTAAAAAATAAAATAACAAGTCAGAAAACACAACAACAATTCAGAAAACATTATAACAAGTCAGAAAACAATGACAAATTCGAAAACAAAATAAGTCCGAAAACACAACGACAAATCAGACAAACTGGAAGAGGTAAGTATAGTTTGAGACCGCACCATTGGTCTGGGATTACTCACCGCTGGCTGGATGAGACATCTGTCAATCAACATATAGAAAGAACCAGCTTAAGAACAGCCGTGGTAGAAAGTTCGGAGATGGTCTTAAAGTAGCTCAGTTTAAATGTATTGTATGAATTACGCTTACTATGGAATAAAACATACGGAGTGTCATTTACACTTTGTGCAAATAACCTTCCTTATTGGCAGTAGTTCTGCTTTGTAACATGTGATCGAGCTAGTCAACACTTTAATAGCAGCCGTGAATCATACGCTCCAGTGGCACAGATGGTTAAGCGTGTGCCCCTGGGCTTTTTGATGCGATCGACTCAGGTTCGATCCCGCCTTTTGTCGAACTTTTTTTTCTCCCTTTTCAAATCTCATATTAGCAATCGATTCAATTTACATGGAGTGAAAATAGCAGTATTTTTAGCAATATGCTATTTACACTAATTGCAAATACCTATTTACGCTATGTTAAAATAGCAAAGTTTTCTGATATGTATACTACTTCTTGCAAATAGTGGCAATTATTGGCACTTCAGTATTGTAGTACATTATGAAACCGTATGCGATAATAACGAGTGTAAATTATAATTTTAATTCAAAATATTAAATGGATGCCACCTTATTGGTACAATAAAGCTCTCCCTACACCTACCCTAACCCTACCCTATACTTTATTTTCACCTTTTTGATTGTTTCCTTAATTTTTATTGAAAATAAATGCCTTTATGATCTGATCCGAGATTTGAAAAAGGGAGGAAAAAAAAGTTTGTCAAAAGGTGGAATCGAACCCGGGTCAATCGGGTCAAAAAGCCAAGTGCACATGCTTAACCATCTGAGCCTCTGGAGATGAGGAAGGTTATTTGCACAAAGTGTAAATAGACACTCTGTGTGTTTTATTCCATAGTAAGCACAATTCATACAATACATTTAAACTGAGCTACTTTAAGACCATCTTCGAACTTTCTACCAAGACTCTGATGTTCTTCAGCTTGTACTTTCTGTATACGTTGAATGACAGATGTCTCATCCAGTCAGCGGTGAGTAATCCCAAACCAATGGCGCTGTGTCAAACTATACCTACCTCTTCCGGTTTGTCTGATTTGTCGTTGTGTTTTCTGACTTGTATTGTTTTCGAATTTGTCATTGTGTTTGCTGACTTATAATGTTTTCTGAATTATTTTGTTTTTTAGAATTGCATTTGTGTTTGTAATTTGTTATTTTGTTTTCAGAATTGTAATCTGTTTTGCAATTCTCGGCCACCGTACTTTTCGGAGGCCTTTTCTGCGATAACAAAGCAGAGATATAATTTGAAGAAGTACTCCCTGGGGGAAATATTTGAAACTCTTCTTTCAGAGTCTTTTTGGAAGGGAGAACATAGTTCGAAATGCTTTTCTCAGCTCTTCAGCAGCTGTCGAGTAGGCCGCCTGAGAGCTGGAGCGATCTAAAACACATTTCATTTCAGAATGGCCTTCATAAACCGTTCATCCTGGCCTGTAATTATGTGGAGCCACTGGGAATCAGGCCTCCCCCAACTCTAAATATTCCCTTCTCCCTTTAATTGCTTCAGCCATAATGTCTTTACCAACCTCTAAATCACCCAGCTTCCCCCTTTTTATCCGTTATTACAGCCTCTCACGGGAACGCAGCTAATAGTATGTGTGTGTGTATCTTTCGTTCCTGTAGGATGCATGTTTTAGTGACTACTAAAGAATAACTGAAAGCTTTCCACAATCCACATATGACTGTAAAACGCTCCGCGTGCAACTCTGTTGAAGAATGACAGCTCTTTTGATGCATCATTTTGTTGCACTAAAGATGTAAAATCAGATTTTTTACAGACAGTTTTTTCATGACACACGGGAACATTTTATTGATCCATCCTTCCAATGTACAATAACTTTAAAAAGTTTGGGTTCAGTAATTTTTTTATTACGTTTTTATAATATGTCTCTTGTGCTTACCAAGTTTGCATTTGTTTGATAAAAAAAAAAAAAAAACTGTAAAACCTAATATCGTGAAATCATTTTGCAGTTTAAAAATAACTGTCTTCTATTTTAATATATTTTGAAATGTAATTTATTCCTATGATGAAAAGCTGAATTTTCAGCACCATTATTCCAGTATCACATGATCCTTTAGAAATCAATCTAATATGTTAATTTGGTGTTCAAGAAATAATTTCTTATTTTTATTAATGCTGACAAAATAATGATACGTTGTTGTTTTGTGGTTTTTTCCCAGGACTTTTTTTTTTATCAAAATTTTATATACACTTTTTACAGTATCTGCAAAATGTTCATTATTTAAAGGAATGATACAAAATGCATGTTATTTTTTTTTAGTACTGACCTGAATAAGATATTTCACATAAAAGACGTTTACATATAGTCCACAAGAGAAAATAATAGTTGAATTTAGTGAAAAATGACCCCGTTCAAACTTGGGTTTGATTCTTAATACTGTGTTGTTACCTGGATGATCCTCTACAACAAGCCAAGCAAACTGAGATATCATTTTATGTCTTTCCACAAATGGCAGTTTCATGCTAATATGAGTAATAATAGTGATGCCAGAGCACTAATAAAAGATTGCGGCCAATGACGGATTATGATTCACAGAGAGAGCTGTATTTACAGTTGTTTGACTTTTGTTGACATTGATTCAACTGATACTAGGGCATTAATAGTGTTCTGGAAGATAATGTCAGCTGTTAGAAACATGGACCAGATGGAAGTTCTTGTCCTGTTGCTAATATTTGGGAACATTCACACACAGAGTTACATTCCTCTGGCTGCTGAGATATATCACGGGATGCAAAGAGCAAGTCCAAAAAGCATGGTAATACCATGTTAGTTTTGGTCCTTTTTGTTAGTTCAAGGCCCTTATCTAAAGTTCTGTGAATGTGAGATTCTTATAAATGTACATTTGAAATTATCCGATGGCCAGCAGCCTGACACGACCCATCTGCAGTGAAAATATTTCCATAATGGAATACAGATTTTAGGCGGGTGTTGATAGTCAAGTAGCTGTTCTGCTTTGCTAATGTTTAGCTTTCAGATGTTTCATTACTGCATTTGAGCTTACTGAAGTCATTAGGGGCCATATGGGATATGTCTCACTGAGACTCTGGGGCTTAACTCTGTATTATACAGCAGTCTCACCTTCTCCAACCATAATGTGTCTCTCATAGTGCTGTTTACACAACCCTGGCTCTCTTCAACAACTTTCAGAGGAACACTTAACACACACATTCTGCGTCAGAACAGACTGTGCAGCATGTCCCTTAGTAATCATTAGAGCCAGATGTCTTTGTGGAGTCCTTAATATCCTGTAGCATGATAGCAATGCATTTATAATGTACTTACTACAACAGTACATATTTACAACAGTACATCGGTCTAAAAAGCGAGGTGTGCTCTGATTGGTCAGCTATCCAGTGCTTTGTGATTGGTTGCCGTCGTGTCCCGGCACTACAAGACAAATCGTGTCCCGGCACTACAATACAATGCGTGTCCTGGTCAGAACACCGGCGAGACAAGACAAAAATCCTGTCCTGTAAATCCTGAATATCCTGTGATGTCCACTTCGCAGGGCACTTACGTTCGAATAGAACAAACATCTGAAGCAATAAGAGAAAGATACAAAATGTGCAGAGCAGGGGGAGCAAGGACTGGAATTGAGAACCGCTGCTCTACACTGCTCAGAACTTGCGTTTGAATTTCAGTGGCGTTTGAATTGAACAGCCCTCAAACAAGTCATCCCTAACAGCCATCATTAAACACTCCTCTCCCGGGATCAGGAAACATAACAACATAAAATGAGCTGCACACATCTGAATTTGGGTTGAACTGTTCTGGAACAGTGTTGTAAATACAACTTAACCACTGATTTCTAGTTGTGTCCTGTTTTATTTTCGCTTTCACAATGAAACAGCGTCTTCACAACATGGCGGTAGCGGCAACAGCGAGAATCAAAGTTACGCCTTCTTTCTGTGCGTGAACATTTGGGCGGCTTTATGCAAATCTTCCCACATCGTGATGTAGACATGTGGGGGGGGTTGTTAGAATTAGGCATTTTAGGAGGGCGTGGATGAGTCTTAACTTTTATAAAGAATATCTCTTTGGATATGATTTGAGACTTAAGTCTTTGCAACTTTAGGGATCTTATCTATTCACGAACAGCTTGTAACACTCCAAAGAGAAAGGAACACTTGAAATCGCATCATATGACCCCTTTAACAAATGAGTGCATTCACACCGGGAGCAGGAGCATCTCATGAGCAGCGCTGAAATTATGGTTTTGGTGCGGAGTCTATTTTTGCTGCGCTGCTCACGCTCAATTAAAGTGACAGCACACCTGTGATTGACTAAATATATATGATTTGACACAAAAAGTGATAAAAAAAAATGCACAGAACAAGCATGTGTAGTGTGTTCTAACAAGAATTGGAGTCAGGTTTGTTTCTTGTTTTTTTTTTTGTTTCTTGGTTTGTTTTTTTCTTTGTTTCTTTTGTTCATTTGTTTGTTTCTTATTTGTAATGTTTATTTTTTCACTTGGATGTCAGTTGTTTGTTGTGTTTTGTTTTGGGGGAGGGTTGTGGTTTGTTTTGTATTAAAATAACATTGATATGAAAATGTAAATGTTTATATGGACTTTTTATTTTATTTGTCAGATACAGTAGAGAGTCACATGATTTTAGGCGATGGGGATTTAGATCACCTTCAATTTTGTCAAATTCAGGCATGTGTATCCTGCATGAGCACCAGGGCCGTGTCAAGACAGCATGAGAGAGCCACAGAACAGAAAGAGATTTGAATGTGGTCCACTTAACATTCAGTGGCTCCACCACACCTCTAACTGTTTCTTCATTCAGTATATATACAAACCAGTACTCTCCGACCATCTTACTTGCTGACTTTATGAACCCAGACACCCACTTAGATAAGCTGTAGCTATAAACCGATATTATCATATACCAACAGGTTTGTTGCCCCTATTTACTGTCATATCAAGTGTAGTGTGCTCGGTTCATTTCCTGCAGGGATAATGGTAACAGCGGGTGTCTAAGCACGTCTCCATCCCCCAGCGAAGCGTTTGAACTACAGAGCTCTTTCAACACAAGTCTAGCATGTGTTTTAATAGCAAAATACTTCCCCAACTTGCACCCACTCAAAACATGATCAGTCTCTTTCATTTAGCTCAGAGTAAAGTAGCCATGGGAATAGACTTTGCACCATTTGTGCTCTGGGAATGTAAATATTTAGTGATGAATATGGTCCTGAAGGCTCTGTGTGGCAATAACTTGACTCTTCCATTTAGTTGGGTCACATTTGCAGCTGAGATATTGAATGTTGTTAGCATCAGTATGTTTCCAGGTTAGGAAGTAACTTGGCAAGGGTTTGCAGAGATGTAACAGGTTGTGATTAGTTCACCTGCACCTGTCTCTGCAGGCCTGGCAGCTGAGGTTCAGTCATCTCGTCGGCTATGGGGCGAAGTACTACTCGTACCTGATGTCACGGGCGGTGGCCTCCATGGTGTGGAAGCAGTGTTTCTATAAAGACCCCCTCAACAGGTTTGTCAAAGATACATGCATTACTTGTAATGCCACTACAACTCTTTTGTTTTTTTTTTCTCTTCTCAGTTTTTCCCTAAAGTTTGTACACTCTTAACCCTCTGGTGCTGTTCAGTCAATGGTATGAAACTTGGTAAAGGTTTTGGCACTTGCTATCTGAACACACACACACACACACACACTCACACACACACACAAAATCATGGACATGCTTTGAAAAGGTTAAATGGTCCTGAATAAAAATCACACTTTTACTGTTCAAAAATGACCAGATTGGAAATTAATGGAAAGCAAAGTTCATGTAGTAGAAACGTAACTGAACCCAAACAAAGTCTTACTGAACGCTCAATTTTTGAGATATCAAACACAACTTGTTTAGATTTATGGCTTTGATTTTATTGCAGTTTAAGAGTAAAACATTAACTAAAGGAACCTTATTGTAAAGTGTTACCAAATTTTAAAGTAGTATTGTGGGCCATTTTCATATTAATACAAATTTTTTTGAACTTTTTTTTTTTTTTTTTTTTTTTTTTTTTTAAGTTGTTTCACTTTTTCACTTCAGCAAAAATCTGCCAGTTGCCTTCTTTACAAAGAGAGAAAACTTAATAAAAGCATTCAAGTTTTATAACAGTTTATATTCAAAAATATGCTCAAAATATATGCTCAAAAGGTGGTTAACAGGTAAAAAATGGATCATAACTATTCTACAAATATAATTTAGTACCATAAAGTCCCCTAAAAATACAAAATATTATATACAAAAAATTATCAACCTAAATTATAGTACATTCGTTTTATAAAAAAAATATATATGTATATGTATAGAAAAAAATAAAAGTTGTAAAATATATTTTATGGATGTTAAATTCATAGATGCCAGTAAAGAACCTTTATTTTTAATAGTGCATACAACCATGAAATTCATCTAATGAATGAGATCTGTATGCCATACCGCATTAAATTACTTGATATATTTGTTTCTTTTTCCCCAGAACAGATAAACTGTACATTATAAATGTCCATATCTGCTACAAGTGGATTTTTTTTTTAAAGTTTTAAGAGTGTACTAACTTAAAGATGGCCACAAAGTTAAGAGGCACAGACTGAAAACCACAAAACTCTTGATTTTATTTACTTGGGGTCTTTAAATACCAGGATATCTTAACTACTCTGCTGTGGTTTTGTTCTTTAGGACTTCCCTTTGTTTGGACAGTTTTGGACATGTCGGGCAGTTAGAGAGGGAACATAAGGGTTTATGGGCTTGGATTGTGGGAACGATGCTGGTAGTGTAAAGTAAACCTCTGTCTGCTCACGTTGTTGCAGGGAAACCGGAGAGCGTTACCGCAGAGAGATGCTGGCTCATGGGGGAGGGAAGGAGCCCATGCTGATGGTGGAAGGTAAGAAAAAAGTCTGCACCTGAGAGAATGAGCACAGTGGCAGTTCAGTCACTGCCATTTTTTTTTTGTCCCGTAAAGAGTCATCATAAAGAGTCCAGACTGACCTTGTTTTCTTTCTTAGTACATGTTCTTGGTGTTGATGATTCATCAGTGCATGTTATTACAGAAAAAAGTGCCCCAGTAATGTCAAAATGTTTTGAATTGCCAAGAGGCTATTTATATTACAGTAATAATAGAAAATAAGAATAGATTACTATTGGGATATATATATATATATATATAAAATTATTATTTTGTAAAAACATTTTTTATTATTTGGTTTAAAAAAAAGGATTTATTTATCAAATGTAAACTTTAAAAACCTTTTCAAATTGTTTTTATTTGTTGTTCAAATATAGTTTAGTTATTTACTTTTTCACATTTTTCACTTGTTTCTTTAGTAGCTGGTATAGTGTTTTATTTTATTTAACTTTTTTTAATTTACCTTTTTAATAAAAATTTCTAAGTTTCATTTAGAATGATACAATTATAATATTTGCTATTATAATTCAGTTATTGACCATAATAAAAAAATAAAAAAATTGCATAATGGTATCAACTGAAATTTCTACATTAGTGTGTTCACTTCCTTATTTTCTGATTCCTTAGCTACTTGTATTTTTCACTGTTAAGTTTCCGGTTCAGAGGGGTTCTCCTCAGTGCCCCCCCCTCTGTGCCGAATCTCAGTGGAACAAGAGCCACCCTAGAGAGGGCCTGTAGCCTGAGCTGTTTTTATCTGCCGGGCTCCTCGCTCCTCGCTGGCTGGATCCCAGACCTCTGGTGCTGAAAAGTCCAGGCTGGGTTAGATGGCATAGCAAAAAGAGGAAAGTGAGGGACTGACGGCCATGCTGACTGAAGCCCTGTGTTCTCCAGCCATGGCACAGAGGCGTCTTTCATGGCCCTCAGCTTTCCCAGGGACCTCTATTTTAGTGCCGAAGGACAGACTGAGAGAACAATAGCTGACTCGAGCACCTGGGCTGGGATATGTTTTAGCACCGGAGCACACACATGGTTGCATGCATGAGTTTTAGACAGAGGATCACAGGAGGGTCAGGTTCACCTTAGTTTCAAACATTCCTTAATAGGAGAAAATTGCATTTATATACATCAATAATGTATCACAAAGAAAAGCAGATCTTATAAATAACCTCACAAATGTTAGATTTTCATTTCCTGAAAATACCAGTGGTAGAAGGACAGCAAAAAAATGTTTTAGCTAAGTTAATATTTATGTTATGGTTGTGCATAAATCTCTGAGAGGAGCTTAATCGTTGCCATGCTACTTAGTATGTGTCTTGTTTTCAGTCAGCTGCACACAAGAAGCAACACGTTGACACATACAGTAGTAATGGCAGCTATAAATTGTTAACGGGGTCATGAACTGAGAAATCTAAATTCCCTTGATCTTCTGACATGTAAGAAGTCATTGTACTATAAAACATCCTGTAAGTCTCAGAACTCATAACTTTCTCATTAGTCTAAAAACAGCTTCTATTGAAGCCAGTCTGCCAAAATGACTTCCACAAATGGTTGTGGAATGTGCCACTTTATGACGTTATAGTGTGGTAAAACCCCGCCTCCGCAGATGATCAATATGCAAATTTTATGATGACATCACTGCTACTTGGTTTTGAATGTTGAGCATTCTATTAGTGTAAATCAATAGGAGGTTTATATACTTAAAGTACATTTGAAAAAATAAAAACACCATCCACTATTATATTTAATATATTAAATATTATATAGTAAAGAAATATAGTGAGGTTCAAAATCTCAGTCTACAGTTATTTACAGCATTTTAAACTACATCAGAATCATCAAAATACACTAAAAAACATATCAAACTTTCCTGAAAATGTATTAAAAAACATTTTCAACTTTCATATTAAATTGTGAAATGATTTCACAATATTACTATTTTTTGCTGTATTTTTGAGCAAATACATAAAAAAAATGTAATAAGAATTACAAGGTCAAAATTGCGAGATGCATACTCAGAATTCTGAGAAAAAATAGAATTATGTGATATAAACTATATTATAAATAAGGTTCATGTAGATATATAATTGTGTCTACATGAACAATCTTTTTTCCAAAGTTTTCATAGTTGAGCAGAACTAGCCTCATGATTCATATGCACAGTGGCATAATCCTGAAACTTGAGCTTTCTTTGAATTTTTCCTTTTTTTGGACAGAGATTTGAGACCTCCAGTTTTAATTACAGAGTCAGTGATGAAGTAATTTCAGCCTTCAGGTAGATCATGAGCTTAGTGCATTCAGCTCGTGACATGTTTCAAATAGTTCCAAGCGCGGGTGCACGTCAAAGCCGTGGAGTAACCAGAAAATCTCTTGATCTGCTGGGAGGGAGGCTGTAATTATCTTCTTAGTCTTTAAACATTGCTCAACCTGAGTTGAAGCAGTGTTCATAGAGACCAGGACCACTGGACCTCAATCTGTGGAGTTTTCAGCACACATAACGAAACATTGAACTCAATTCGGTTGCATAAGACTTCATATAGTGTTTTATGTCAAGACCTCGTTTGACCTCTTGATAATCCTGTCCTGTTTCACATGAAACCCAAACCAGCGCTACCTGAGTCATGTTCCACCATGTCTGTGTGCCCACGTAACTGCTCAAGCTCAAGGTGTGGTGCGCGGCACAGGAGCCAAAGAGCCGCGTTTAAACAGGGATTCAGTGAAGAGAGATGAGCCTGTCTTTCTTTGATGTGTCCTTAGTTTCATCATCCTCCAATCCCAGTCAGGAGCTCTTCTGACCAATCACAGAGAGCCTCCTCACGCAGCACACAGCTGGATTGTTCAGGACTTCTTGAACTAGAAAGGCCCTTTGATTCATAATAAAACACACACAATACACCTGCACTGATAAATATGGTGGGTCTATGCATCTTTGCAAATGTTTGATCCTGTCAGCCGTTTAATCATGTTCCCACATAAAAAGGGTGAATTATTCTTCAGTGGTAGGGTTAAACTTTAGTAGTGGGATTGTTTGTTATAAGGCCTTTGATCATATATAGCTTTTTATTTTCACCTTAATTGTTACTTAAAATTTTAGCTTTTTTAATAATTGATTTATTATTACCTTTTTTTAATATTACACATTATATATATTTGTAATATTTTTATTTTATTTTATATTTAAGAACTGGCCTAAATAAATAGAAATATAAATACACTGCCGTTCAAAATATATATATTATTTTATAATACTTACATTGTGTATTTAAAAACTGGCCTAAATAAATAGAAATATAAATACACTGCCGTTCAAAAGTTTGGGATCAGAACAATTCAAAAATAAATTTAAAGTAAAACATAATCACAATAATAACACATTTAAAAAATAAAAAAAAAAAAAAAAAAAAAATAATAAAAAAAATTATTATGATGTAAAATAACATTTTTTTTGTGATGCAAAGCTGAATTTTCAGCATCATTACTCGAGTCTTCAGTGTCTCATGATCTTCAATATAATACTAATAATCTAATATAATATCAGCCTAATATTTATTTTTTTATTTTTATTTTTTTTTGTAACCTGTGATACTGTTTTCAGGATTCTTTGATGAATAAAAAGTTAAAAAGAAGAGCATTTATTTAAAACGGAAATCTTTTCTAACAATATACACTATCGTTCAAAAGTTTGGAGTCAGTACATGATTATTCTTTCTTTTTTTGAAGCAGGGATTTTATTCACATGCTACAATAAATAAGCTGGTGAATTTTTTTTTTCCTCTATACACAAAGCATTTACAGTTTAAGCCATTTACATGACCCTAGTAAGCACAATAGTTGTATGACATTTAAAAACTTAATTAGATCGTTTTGGCACACAAACACATTTTAATTGCTCTAAATGATCATTCCAGAGATGAAAGGAAACAACAACGCAGCCCAACTCTTAAAAATCACAAATGTAAATCTCATCCTGAACATTTATGCAATATCTTTATTCTCACTGGATATGGCCTTCATTTATTTTGTATATTTTTGGTTTTGGAAAAGGAAAACAATGTCAGTCTGGATTGGGTTGTAGTCTGAATGCTCTCTAGAGTGAGCTCAGGAAATTGGCATCATTATAGAAAGTGCTATTGAAGCTGGAGACGTCTAGTCCTCGTGTGATCCACTCCGAGATTAAAGCAATAGTCCAGTTTACTTCTTCAGATCTCTGAACAGCATCTGTGGCTGTAACATTCAGCTTTAAAAAAAAAAAACCTGATACAGTAAGGTGTACAGCTGGAGGTGGTAATGCTTACATTTACCGACATAATGGCAGCAGTTAAAGACAGACAGGTGATTATATAAGCGGCAGGTTTTAATACTAGCTTTGCCTTATTGTTCTTGCCCAACTCATGTCAAGTAGGTCAGAAACCACCTGGCGGCAATTTGGCAGCTTGTTTAAAAATCCACCAAATCCAGAGCCAAATCTGCATAGCCTATAAAGGGGACATGATGATGAAAAAAAAAAAGTGAGATGGGAGGAAAAAATATATTTCGATGCTTTTGCATTGTCTCGCAAACATTTTGCTCTCCTGCAAGAAACCGTGTTTGCTTGCAAAACTGTATTTATATCAGTGCTTTTGCAAGGTAATGCAAAGATTCTTGGGGGAACAAAATGTGTTTGCAAGATAATGCAAAATTTCTCTAAAAAATTTCCATAGTTTTGCGAGAGAGAAAATGATTTGTGAGTGAATGCAGGGTTTCTTTGGAACGCAATACTTTTGCAAGACAATTAAAATGTTTTGCAAGAGAATGTAAAGTTTCTCAGGGGCACACACTATTTTTGTGAAAGAATGAAAGTGTTTTGCGAGCGAATGCAAACATTCTTGGGAGAATGCAATACTTTTGCGAGCGAATGCAAAGTTGCTCAGGAGCTCATAGTTTTAATGCAATAATAAAAATGCAAGAGCATGGAAGTTTCTCGGGGGAACAATACTTTTGCGAGCGAATGCAAAGTTTCTCAATACTTTTGCAAAAGAATAAAAATGTCTTGCAAGTGAACATTTTCTCAAAGGAATGCAATGATTTTTTGCAAGAGAATCCAAAGTTTCTTGGGGTAACTTAATATTTTTGTGGGGTATTTTGTGTGAGAATGCAAAATTTCTTGGGGTAATGCAATACTTTTGCAAGATAATGCAAAGTTTCTTGGCAATGCTTTTGCTAAAAGAATGAAAAGTTGCTCAGGGAATGCAATACTTTTGCAAGATGATGAAAATGTTTTGCGAGAGAATGCAAAGCTTCTTGTTGGAATGCAATATTTTTTTTAATCACATTATCATGTCCCTTCAAGGGCTCTGTACAAATCTACATCCAGTGTATATATTATTATGAATCAGAGCAAAAATAATTTAATCAAATATATATTGTGCCATATTGTGATTGTGACCAGATGATTTCAGATTTTCATCTCATAATTTAGCACAGAATCAGTCTGTAGCTGTGTTGACTTGGCCTCCTCTGTGTGTGTGTGTGTGTGTGTGTGTGTGTGTGTGTGTGTGTGTACCTGCTTAACCATATTTTGGGGACAAATTTGTGCCCAAAAGTAAGCAAAACCTGACAAAATCGCCAAAACCCTCAATTTGGGGATGTCCTCATTTGTAAAACTGGTATAAAAATAAAGTAAACAAAGTTTTTTTTCTTTAAATTGTAAAAATGCAGAAAGTTTTCTGTGAGGGGTAGGAGTGGGTTAAGGTTAAAAAGTGTATAACTATCTGTATATAAAAACAATAGAAGTCCATGTAATGTCCCCAGTTAGCTAAGTAAACGTGTGTGTGTGTGTGTTTTAGAGGTGACCCGTTGCAGGAAAGAGGGGGAAGGGAGGAGGGCCTATTTACATTGGCAGCTATACAAGGGGAAATGAGCAGACTTCAAAGCGCCAGCAGAGAGGAATTGTAAATCGAGTGTGCACAGTTTAGCAGGACGACACACACGGATATGAGCTGCACTGTGTTCACTGAGCTGGGCAGCAGTAGATATCTGTCAACCTGTGGAAGACCATATTGTCATTTTAAACTGGGAAGATAAAACCTCTGGCCTTTTAGATGCTGCTTAGATTTACAGTGCTTCTTTGAAGTTAACATTATTTAATACAAAGTGTATATCTAAACAAGTCATTAACTGGAAAATCCTCCTGCTAAAGCTTGAGAGGGTGTGTGTAACTGGAATTTGCCCCTCTTGTTTCATGTCCAGGCATGTTGCAGAAAAGACCCTCCATCGAGGACTTCGTCAACGCCCTCGTGTCTGACCTGGACCCTGACTTTGAAACCTTCATCATGGACTCAGAGGGCTGAGGGATTTTTCATAGCAGTATAACTTTATCTTCCTCACGGTACTGAGCACAGTCAGTATTCATGTTTAGAGAAAGGACTGCATTTATGAACCAAAACTGAACGATCTCACAGCAGTGCATCGTGGGATATATACTAGTGAATCTCAAAAAACATGTCAAGAACTTGTCCAGGTCATGTTTCACATCAAAAATCAGAAGGAAACAGAAATGTATGTGTTCTGTTTGTTTGCTTTTTGACAAAAATAAATAATAAAAAAAATGCATAAATGCAGAATAAATAAAAAATTTTATACATCACACAATATTGGTGGTTCTACATGTAATAATTACTATATGTAATCATTTAAGTATGAAACTGAATTAAAAGTTAATAATTTAGTTTAACATTGGTATCATTCCTCTACTATATTACCAAAAATACACTGTAATACTGAGTAAAAGTCATATTTTTACTGAATTTGGAGGGGAAATATTTGTGAAAGTAGGCTATAAATGTATATATAATTCATTTAATAATTAATAATAAAAATTATATATGTACGTGTGTGTGAGAGAGAGAGAGAGATAAAAGTGGTTTAATATTGTTAGTAATTAAACACAATTTTTTTTTTGTCCTCAAAAAAAAAAAGTGTGATGTTAATTTACTCCATGTATATCTAAAAATACAGTGCTTTGTATCATTTTTATATAATTTGTGCATGAAATTTTCATTCAATACAGCAAAGCTTATAAAGTTTTATTTACAAATTTGACGAGCAATAAAATTCATAACTTTTGTATGAATTCACAATACATCATTACGAAAAACAAGAGTGAAGGCACAAGATGGGTATCTACAGTATAATATAAAAATATTGTCCTTCAATTTCCTATAATACAATATCTACAGTTCAGCACACACACGCGCAGGTTGATCTGTGGAACTGGAATGTACTGCAAAGAGCAATGCAAACCATTCAGGGTCGACTGCAACTAATACCTGCAGCTGAACCTTAACTTCAACAGGGAGTCAGTGCTGGGGCACATAACTAAACATCTACTGCTTACTTTACTAAAGACAGCAATCTTTTGTCTTGTGTGGTTTTGTTTACACATTAATAAAGTCTTTAGGCCGCTGTTGGCATGCGTCACACACGACTGGAGAATGACGGCAAAACACACGTTTTCAGTGTGTGTGGCCTGATGTAATCTGAGGTGGGATCTTCCTTTGCTCTTTCTACTTCCAGAGGGGCTCTCAGAGACCGAGAACAGGTGAGATAAGAGCAGGTCATCCTGGAACGAGAGAAAAAGAGAAAAAGAACTTGTTAATCTCTTGGCACTGAATCAGTCAAAGTAAATTAAAAATGTCTCGTGAAGTCTTTTAATTTATGTGAATTAGCACAGGCACAGCAAGATTCGGCCTGATCTCTTAAAGGGATAGATCACCCTTTTTATACATGAAAGTGAATGGGAACTGGGAAATTCAAGCTCCAAAAAGCACCACAAAATTAAGAATTAATTTCTATTACTGACTTATTCCTTCCCTCTTTTAAAGTTCACCCAAACCTGTATGAATTTATTTTAAAGATTGTTGGTTGTATGGACCAAAAATACAATGGAAGTCAATGGGAACCAAAACATTCTTCAAGATATGGTCTTTTGTGCTCCGCAGAAGAAAGTTTGTTCCTTCCCTGATTTAATAATTTAACTAAATTAATAATATTAGTAATAATAATGCAATGTGGCCATAAACTAACAGTAGTAAAGTTAATGAAATGAATAAAACATGGCCACGGATGAAAGTCATGTGGAAAAGTCAAGTTGAAACGAATTCTTAATTGTGGCCATGATATCTAGTTTTTTCCTCCATGTCATGTATGTTTGAACTGCTTTTGTTTTGTTTTTTTGTGTTTTTTTTAGTCATTTTCAAGCTTTCCCCAGTTATTTTCACTATACAGACATGAACAGCCATAACATTGTTAAAATTCTCCTTGTGCCTTTTAACGGAAAGCTCCACCCCAAAATGAAAATTTTGTTAAAAACCAAACCCGTAAAAGCTTCGTTCGTCTTTGGAACACAATTTAAGATTTTTTGGATGAAAACCGGGAGGCCTGTTACTGTCCCATAGACTGCCAAGTAAATAACAGTGTCAAGATCCATTAAAGGTATGAAAGTCATCGTCAGAATACTCCATCTGCCATCAGACGTGCAATCTGGGTTATATGAAATGACGGGAACACTTTTTACTTGGAAGTCTATGGGACAGTCACAGGCCTCCCGGTTTTCATCCAAAATATCTTAAATTGTGTTCCCGTCGAAGATGAACTAAGCTTTTGCGGGTTGGAACGCACATGGGGGTATTCTGATTAATGACAACATTTTCATTTTGGGGTGGAGTATCCCTTTAATAACAAAACATAAAAAAAAAAATAGTACTGTGTTCTTTCTTTCTGGTTTATAATCCCACATATCAAGTTTAAATACTGAAATCTACGTCACCATATAATGTGTTTAAATCTCACTACTATCTGGTGACATTTTGAAGGGTAACAGAGTATGACTTCACGTGTTTCACACCAGCATGTTGTGTGATATTGTTTGACAAAGGGACCTTTTATGTTTTTCAAGGAAATTGAATAATTTGTTCCTTTCATGTTCGGCTTTTCACCATAAGGCTTTTGTTTCCTGTGATCACATGTGTACACACACCATCCTCGGCTCTTGATGGCATCAACAGTTTGTCAGTTGCTCATTTGCTTTGGCTTTGGATTTGGTTGAGTGTTTCAACATCTCAGCTTCCATTCAGCTCATCTCTTGTGAAATTTTGAGTATGTTAACAGTTGAGATTATAAAGCATACTAATGATAATCCCTCTGCTGGAGATTTACAAAATTTAAATAACTGTTTTCTATTTTAGTATTTTAAAATATAATTTATCCCTGTAATTCAAAACCGAGATTTCAGCATCATTACTCCAGTCTTCAGTGTCACGTGATCTTTCAGAAATCATTCTAATATGCTGATTCAGTGCTCAAAAAAAACAAACATTTATAAAAACAGTTACGCCGCTCAATGTTTTTTGTGGAAACTTTGATAATAAACAATACAATACAATTTTTCGAGATTCTGTGACAAATAGAACGTTTAAAAGAACAACATATATTGTAACATTATAAATGCCTTTACTGTCAGTCGCTTTGGAGGGATAAGTTGCGTTTGACCCGCAGCTTCACTCACCTTCAGTCGCAGACAGCTGTGGCTGTAGGAGCCGAATGTTTGCCTGGGGTCAGACCTGAGCTCTGCGGGGCTCCTTCCTCATCCTCATCACACGAGGAGCCGCTCTGGGGGGCGTCTAAGATTGTGCCGGTCTGAACGAGAGGACAGGCCTCATCAGGTGCACATCCCACATCTGCCTGCCTCCTTCCCAGTGAGGGATTCACCAATCTGTAAAAAATATGCAAAAATATAATATAAAAAAATACAAGAATGTGTCCTTTTATTTTCCCAATTTACACAATACCCACTTTATTTTACTTTATTAAAATAATGATACCACTCTAAATAAAATCAATCAATCACAAGCAAAGCGTTATATTTTAGAATAGAGAGAGAGTCTCAGTCTATGGAAAATGAGAAAATGTAACAAAAGCCAACTATTATGTTACTTTCTAAAAAAGTAGCAAAATACTTAATACTTTTTCATTAGAAATGACACATACTGCTTTTTTTAAATATTGTTCACCAATAATTCAAATAAAAAACCCTAAAAAAAATTATCACTGTACAAAAAAAAAAAAAAATCCTGAAAAAAATTATCACTGTTCCCATAAAAATATTAAACAGCATCACAACAGAATAAAAAATCAAAAAACATGTGACACAAAATGATATGTGTGGTACTGTGCAAAAGTTTGTGGTCAGTAAGTAAAATAGCGCAACAGTGACACTAAAGACATTTATTTAAAGACATGTACAACAGTGATAGTAAAGACATTTATCATGTTATAAAACATATATATTTCAAATAAACAATCCTGAAAAAAATTATCAGGGTTCCCATGAAAATATTAAACAGTTTTCAACATTGATAATAAACACTTTGCATCTTGAAGCAACAAACAGTTCAGCATTTATGACTTGCCTTCAGTCCCCAAATACGCCGTTGCTACATACCTAAATGAACAGGCAAAACGCATAAAAGATTCACGTTTCCGGAAATGACAACGTTTTTGCCCACCCTTCATTGAGACTGCTGTTGGAGTGAAAGGTACGAATCTCAGATCCAAACCTGCTCCTTTAACATCATTTAAATGTGAATGTGTCTGGCTGAAGGACCTACCCTTCACTGAGACTGCTGTTGGAGTGAAAGGGACGAGTCTCTCGGCCGCGGCTCCGGCTCCAGCTGTCATCGCAGCACAGAGACGGGATCAGGTGCACAGGACCTGGAAAACAAAGCGCACATCAATCTAATGTCATGACGATCATCATTCCTGTGACACTCCAGAACTGTGTGTGAGAAAATGCTCATCTGACAGATAATTACTGGCTAACTGACATATTCGTACTCGTCCAGGAGCTCCAGAGAGAACACACAGTAAGACTTCCGAAAGGTGTGTGAAGCTCACCGCAGGTCTGTCCTGATCCGGGACGGCAGTGACAACAAGGCGGCTGGGAAAACTCCAGAGCTCTCCGATCCAGACAAGACAACTCGGACCCCACATAATAACACTAAACTAAAAATATTAAAACTAAAAACATGAAACACTAAAAAAACACGACAAAAAAAGTTTAAAATATAATATTTAACTACTTTTTTTACACCCTAAATCATGAAATCCTTGTAATGCATGACGAAAGAAAGCTCCCACATGAATTATGATTTTACAGATATGTGACCCTGGACCACAAAACCAGTCTTAAGTCACTGGGGTATATTTTTAGCAATAGCCAAAAAAACATTGTATGGGTCAAAATGATATATTTTTCTTTTATGCCAAAAATCATTAGGATATTAAAGTAAGGATCATGTTCCATGAAGATATTTAGTAAATTTCCTACCGTAAATATATCAAAACTTAATTTTTGATTAGTGATATGCATTGTTAATTTTGATTTTTTTTTTTTTTTGCACCCTCAGATTCCAGATTTTCAAATAGTTGAATCTCGGCCAAATATTGTCCGCTCCTAACAAACCATACATCAATAAAAAGCTTATTTATTCAGCTTTCAGATTATGTATAAACCTCTATTTTGAAAAATGGACACTTAAGACTGGTTTTGTGGTCCAGGGTCACATATACAAAAAACTGTAGTCATTATGGATGGTATTTGGCATGTATGTAACTACAAAATCATAGTTACCATAGTACTGTAAATATGTGTAAGGCGTGATTAGAGATACTTTAATAGCACGAATAGAGATCATTTAATAGCACAAATTATACATTATACATTTATTACAATTATACATTTATTCGATATTCGATCATAAAACATGTTGCTTATACTATAACACGGATAAGTAATCAGAAGAGAAAGCAGATGTGACTTACCTGGTTTCTTCTCCAGCAGCTGTCTCTTGCAGTAGATGACACACAGGATGAAGAGGGCGAGCAGGACGGTGGCCAGCGCACTGCAGATGACCGCAGCTAGAGCCATGTCTCTGGGGCTGGTCACTGCAGGCTGGACAGGTACAAAATCTACTCGCCCCATACCTGACAGATACACAGCAGAGAGAGGAAGTGACGTCACTGAGGAATCCAGTTCAGGTTTTACTCCATTACTCACTTTCATACAGTAAGATTTTCTTTCTTCCGTGCAACACAAAAGGAGATTTCAGACAGAATGTGTGTTATGTGCTTTTACATAAAAGAACAAATAGTGACCAGGACCTGTCAAGCTGCAAAAAATAAAATGCCACCATAAGAGTGTTGTGCACACCTATTATGATTCTTCTATAGTGCTTTTCTTTAAGAATGTGACAGGTTCATCCCTAATTTAAATTTATTGTATAAAAAGAGCTGCGTCGACATTCTGCTAATGTTCTAATTGAAGAAAAATGAGAACTAAATGAGGAGGACTAAATCAAAAAAAAAAAAATCTTAAAAAGGGCAATTATCATTAACTAAAACAAACTATTAAAATAAAAATAAAAAAAATAAAAAAAAAAAAATAAACAAAAAAAAATTAACACAAAATAGAAATGATGCCTTGTCAAACTGAAGTACCATAATAACTAAAACAACTGAAAAAAAATAGCAATATTAAAACAAAAACTAATAAAAATTATAAAACCAAGTAACAAAATTGCTAAACATTTAACCAAATTAAACTGAAAATATAAAAAATAAAGGTTAATTCAAATATGAATAAAAACTATTATAGTATATAAATAATACTAAAATAACACTGCACAGAGGGCTAAAGGGCCCAATTCACTTAAAGGGATACTCCACCCCAAAAAGAAAACAAAAATAACGACTTTATTCAACAAGCCGTCTCGTTTTCTTCTCATACAAAAAGTATTCTCGCCGCTTCATAACGTTATGGTTGAACCAATGATGGCAGATGGACTATTCTGATTATGTCTTTCATACTTTTCTGGACCATGACAGTGTATTTTACTTGGCAGTCTATGGGACAGTCACAAGCCTCCCGGTTTTCATCCAAAATATCTTAAATTGTGTTCTGAAGAAGAAAGAAAGCTTTTACGGGTTTGGAACGACATGGGGGTAAGTGATTAATGACAAGATTTTCATTTTGGGGTTGAGTATCCCTTTAAGCGAAATCCAATAACAAATGGGTGTGAGATCATTTTAAACAAATCTGGCTGAAAAGCAAATGCTTTTGGAGTTTGTTTCGGTGAGTTGAAACAGCTTGCAAGCGCAAAACTTGAGATCAAAAACCGTAAAGAGATCCGAGATCATAAAGAGTAAACCGTTGTCAGCTAATTCAAATTTCAGTTTGCCTCTGAGCGAAGAACGCACTTTTCAGTTAGTAATATGTAAGGGACTTAATTCACCAAAAGATCCCTCAATATTTTCCTATAGGATTTTATAATAGTGTTATAAAACCTTGTCATTATTTGAAGAGACTTTTACATTCTACTACAGTTTCCATTTTTCCACCATTTGACCCACTCTGTCTCATCTTCCACTGAACCTGCCAAAACCAAAAACCCCAGCTTGAGTGTGTGTGTGTGTGTGTGTGTGTGTGTGTGTGTGTGTGTGTGTGTGTGTGTGTGTGTGTGTGTGTGTGTGTGTGTGTGTGTGTGTGTGTGTGTGTGTGTCACAAATCTCATCTCGCTGCGGTTGCGGCTGGGAATCTGTTCCAAAGAAAACACAGTTTAAATAGCAGAAATGTCCTGAAGGTGAAGGGCACATTCCTGGCCTACCAATAATTTTTCACCCCTTCACCCCGGGCCAGTCGGGCCTTCACTTGCCAGTCTAGCGAGCCCATTATTAAGAGGCAGATCAAGGCCGAGGGCGGTCACTACTATATGTTTGAAGTCGGGTTGGGAATGTGTAATCAGCCTGAGAAAACAGCTGCCACAGTCTGAAGGCACCACAGGAACTCTGATGTCACCGTCTACAGAGCCTTCCCTACCCTGAAGACAACAGCCATCTGAGGAAAGTGAGGGACTATCAAGTGACTGATCTAGCCTGAAGAAGGGGTTTTACAGTCAGTGTTCTTCTGACACCGACTATTAAGTCATTGAGATAATTGGGGTTATCATGTTATCTGGTGTGTATATCAATGTATCCATCACTTAGGACTAGTAAAACGGCTGCATGGCGAGCTGTAAAGTGTG
The DNA here is from genome assembly GCF_018340385.1 of Cyprinus carpio. Lineage (NCBI taxonomy): Eukaryota > Metazoa > Chordata > Actinopteri > Cypriniformes > Cyprinidae > Cyprinus > Cyprinus carpio. Next base: position 9,062,394 of record NC_056586.1, read on the forward strand.
TACATTCACATACATGGTTCTTTCAATAGTAACAGTTAATCACTTCACTATCTGGTTGACTCTGAGAACCACTGTTTTGAACTTAAAAACTCATTTTCTTCACAGGGAAACATATCTTACAGTCCTACAGTGAGGTCGTTAATCAATGGTATATGCTTTTGCTGAAGCATGTTCAACAGTGAAAAACTACATTGCCCATGATTGTGCAAAGAAATCTCCACCAAATAGAAAGCAAATCATAACAAAATAACTCTTTAGGGGCCACCCACTTTCATGGACTGCGAATGACGAGTCCCTACACTCTCAAAATACTAAAATACATTTATGTAATTTACAATGCTTCATGTCACTGTAGTTATCGAAACAAAGTACATATAGTCTTGTACGTGCCATTTTGAAATACTTTTTTTTTTGCTTCAATTCAAAGTTTGTAATGCTGTGAATCACCTCGTAGTCGGTTGGTTTGGTTCATGGCTCATTCCTATGAGAAAAATGAATGGGAAAAATACTTCCAGAACCAAAGCGGATATAAAAGTAGACAGCCACTGATGAAATCTGCTGATTTTAGTAGAGCTTGATGTTAGCATGTTGCTTCGCTAACAGCACAACAGTCAAAAACACATACTACACATCTTTTGGGTAAAACACTCTTAAAACTTAAGGTTCCCAAAGTGTTTTTGGACCCTTGGATAGACTAGCAACTTCAAGGCATCTCACTGGAATTGTAGTGACAGGTTTTGCACACTTCAAAGATTCCTTGATAAAAAAGCAAACATCTAGTTTAATGCAAAAGAGTTTTGCATTGTTTTTTTTCTGTTCAATACCAGCAATATGAAAGGCCAGAATACATCAAAACATACAGTATAGTGACGGTACAGACATGCCTACTGCAAATCCTAAACGGTCAGATTTTGGAACAAAGACAACAACTCACAGAGATAAAGCCTGAGGACTTCTTTATGCCCAAGTATTATTTTGGTATAATGAAGTTAAATATGAACCAGATATTTTTTAAACATCTTTTCATTGGATGAACACAAGCATTCTTTATTTGCTCGATGGTAAATTAATCATTAAGTAAACATGGGCTTGGCCTTCACAGATACAAGTGCTCTTTTGAGCCCTCAAAAGAAGTTTCTTTGTTAGAGATGTGTGCCTTTGTGCAATGCAGTTAGACCTTTAGTTATCCATTTCCTAAAACCTACATCAATGAGCCCTGGTTTCAAATCAAAGATCAAATGCCACCCATCTCAGCAATTTCATCTGATCTTTAGGTTATGCTGCTGAGTGCTGATTTAAACCGTATTTCAAGCGTAGCAACTGATATTTGATTTAGATTATTTTTAAAACCAAAGATTTTTCTTTATCACCTAAAAGACACTGTACAGTTAAACCCCAGTTTGCGAGTTCTATATCTTTCTATTTAGATGTGTAGGTAGGGTTACAACAGCATAAGCAAATACTAGTTTGCGCAACGTAAAATATTCCAGTAGATTTGACAGGACTAATCCTCTTTTGTCCTGTGCCAGCTGTAAAGTTATATTTCTTATTCAAAGTTCCCAGAAAATCCCAGATAAATCACGAAACCATCCTGTGTATGTTAAATTATACCATAATTCATAAATCAACATCAGAATAATAGAAAAAAATCAGTTAAAGTCAATAGAAACATTTTTAACAATCAATTGTATCCCATTAAAAAAACTTCTCTTCCAGGAAAAATGGTTAAGAGCTACTCAAAGTAATAGCTTTTGTGCATATCACATCAATCCACATGATTTGAGGTATGATTCAGGACAATTTGCTTGCCAAAGTATAATACTTTTGTGCGGAGCCTATAAAGGGACATGGTTATAGATAAAAACATTATATTTCAATGCTTTGCATTCTCTTGGAAAATGTTAGCACACAAAACTTTTGTGATGGAATGTTTCATGAGGTAACACAATAATTTTCCAAAGAATGCAAATATTTTGCAAGTGAAGAAAATAAAATAATTGTGTAAGAAAGTGCTGAAATATAATTTTTACTCCAATTTCATAATTTTTCCATCATAATGTCACCTAAGGGCCTGGATCCTCAAATCTGGCCCACAAAATCCACTTTCCTGCACTTTCCTAGAAATGACCTCGACACCCCTGAATGTCAGCGGAGACCAGGACAACTAGATGAGCCCCAGATACAGATCCCCTGTGAAGACCTTGTCTCAGACGGCCACCGGGACAAAACCACAGGAACTAGAAGAGTCCTCTGCACAATCTGACTTTGCTGCAGCCTGGAATTGAACTGCTGGTTTCGTCTGGCTGGAAGAGAACTGGCCCCTGACTGAGCCTGGTTTCTCCCAAGGTTTTTTCTCCATTCTGTCACCGATGGAGTTTGCGTTCCCTGCCGCTGTCGCCTCTGGCTTGCTTAGTTGGGGACACTTCATTTACAGTGATATCATCAACTTGACTGCACAGATACTATTTAAACAGAACTGAGCTGGATGATGATATCACTGAATTCAATGATGAACTGATCAGGGTTGGAGCACATTTGCCCCCCCAGGGCAAGATTTAAGGAACCCTGCCTTAGAGGCTCTGTAGATTTGAAAGCCATGGAGCAATGGTTAGCATGCATTGCGCTTTGGTGCTCATATAAGTGAGTCCAACCTGCATCATGTCCTGAACCCATTTCCATTCTCTTTATCCAATAATGTCCTGTTTTTTTTTTTTTTTTTTTTTTAAGTTTTTTTCTCAAGACAATAAATTACAAATTTGTATATGCATGAAACCTGAAGGAGACTGAAATACAGAGTGTGAATGAGTAGCAGATTAACATAAAGCACCAGAATTCTTTGCATGTACTTCACAGTTTGCTCAGAGTGGCACTTCTATCTTCACTGTCATGTCTCTGGCCCAACTGCATGCTGTCCTCCTTCCCTTCACCTCACCCAAAAACCAAAGCGTTTCCCTCTTATCAGCTGGCCACAGCTGCAGCAAACACAGACAAAGGGTGGTCCTTGAAAAGATCTCACCTGCTGATACTATCGCTGTTCTGCGCTCTGTGAGCCAATAGACTGATTTCTTTGATATGTGCGCCTGTTGACTTTAGAGAATGCCACACTCAAACACATGGCCTTGAGCCCGAAAACAACTGTGGGGTGTGTAGTGTAGAGGATTGTGTTGATCTAGATCCCGAGATTCCATGCGGCTTGCTGATTAAACGCTCCATATAAGAGCAACTATTATTCACTTCATTAGTTGCCAAGGTTCTGGCTTTTATGCTTTTTATTTTAGCTCTGTTCTCAAACCTAATTTTGTGTTTACAAATAACAGCGTTTAACGATTTTGTTCATGCCACTTACAGTATAAACCTAATCCGTTATTTTTTGTTTATTAAATATATTACATTATCTGATTTTAAATGCAAAAAAATAAAAAAAAATAATACAATAATTAATTTTTCAATGCATAATATTTATAATATCTATTTCATTTATTATTCATAATATAATGTAAAAGAACCACAATATATTACTTATTCGGATGAAAAAATAACCACGCTCAGACAATTAATCAATAATTGTGACAGGCCTGCTCAAAATAATAATAATAATAATAATCAATCAAAAATAATAACATACATGCTCAAAATAATAATAATAATAATAATCAGTTTTATATAATAATGTATAATATACACTACCATAATAAATCTAAAATATTTTATATAATAATGTATAATATACAGTACTTGTGTATATTTAACATGTATCACAGTATAATTATGCAGTATTATATATACTACTTGTATGTTTATATTTACACATATATGTATATTTATATGTATTATTATTATTATTATTATATTCAATTTAAACAATTCAATAATACTTAATAATAATAATAATAATAATAGTCCAGTATAATAATCTCATATTATATATTTATACTTAATATACTTGTGTAAATTAAGTATGTATTATTAATTATAATATCATATTATATTATATACTTTTTAATTAAATATTATTATTATTATTATTATTATTATTATTATTATTATTGTTATAACAATTGCTCTTACTGGAATATTTGTTGTTGTTGTTGTAACAATCAGCCTTACTGGCAGATTTTACATTATTATTATTATTATTATTATTATTATTATTATTATTATTATTATTATTATTATTATTTTAAACATTATTTACAGGTTTTACCAATAACTCAATGCAGGTTTTAGATCAGAGCTGTTACTGTTATATTAAGTTTTTGCTTTTAGCCCAGACTAATCAAATAAGTCCATCAGTGACCCACAAGTCATGAGACTCCAAGATGAAAGCAATCGCTAATTATGATCTATGGACTGATCCAATGTGATGTAATCCCCTTCAGGTCAAATACCAAAGCACTCATTTGCTTTCATACTCTTGCGGTCCAAGCTTTCTTCAGTATGTAACAGAGATACACTACATGAAAGATCTTCCCATGACTGAACAGCACCACAATGAAAAATACATCCAAGTTCAACAAGTTCAAGTCCCTTTTCATGCTGGGTTGCTTCTAAATTCAGTAGCTTTGAGCTTGAATTAAAGTTCAAGTTAAAACAGAGGTGTTTGCAAAAGTAAAAATGCCAGCTTATATTACGCTCACCCATTACCAACCCAGCAGCCGCCCGGCTCTCATGTGACCCATTCATAGACTGGCTTCACATCAGTTCAGATGCTTAGATGGGACAGCTGTGAGGGGCTTTGCCAAATATTTAGAGCTATCCCATGACAAGAAAAGACAGCAGCAGATGAAACACATTAAAGCAGCTAGAGGAACCCATAAAATGCTGTTTTCTTCCTTTCGCTCTCAGGATGGGCCAAGGAGACCACAGTGTTTCTGGATTTATATACCTCTCTAAAGACAGACTTCCTCGCTCAGCTGCGTGTTCGCCCCGGGCCGACGTGGGGGCCATTAAAACCATCAGGCCTTTGAGTTTTCACCACCCTCTGTCAGATAATGCCAGAGGAGAGGAACGTTCGGGAGTCTTTTCAGCCATTTGCACGCACAAAGGGTCAGAGCAGCTTTGAGCACTTACACCAGTGCTGGTCCTGGAGGAAATTCTGATCTTAGTGCATCACAAACAAAGCAAAAATACTGTATCACAAAACCTTCTTCCCCAGTCCAAAAAGAACATTTATTCAAACCTGGCTGCAAAATTTCTCATTCTGAAATCTGCAACTTTTTTAAACTTTCCTAACAAATGACAACCAACAATTACATGTCAACTATTCGGCATTCAGACACTTGTTGCATGCTGAAATGCGCTATAATTCCCGATAACAGACTCACAATTTTATAATGTTATTTTTATTATTATTATTTTATCATTTAATGGCAGTTATTAAAAGAAACACTTAACATAGTAACCAAGAAATACTTTTATCTTCTGTATGAAGCCACAGCTTTTTATTTTATTTTATTTAATTGTATTTTATTTTATTTAAAGTCTGTTTATTATTAATTATTAATTATATTATTAATTATTAATTATATTTAATTGTATTTTATTTTATTTAAAGTCTGTTTATTATTAATTATTAATTATATTAATTATTATATTTTAATTCATTCTATAATTTATGGCCATTATTAACATACATTTAGGGTATATATTAAAAGAACTACTCAATGTAATGTAGTAGTTACTTTCTTATTTATTTATTTATTTGACTTAATGTAGTAAACAAGACATTTTATTTTTAATTTAAAAGTTTGAATTCTTTATTTAATTTTTTTTTTTATTGGCAGTTATTAAAAGAAAAACCCGTGTGGTTACCAATAAATCATTTTAAATTCTATATAATTCCCTTTATTTTATTTTATTTTATTTTATTTTATTTTATTTTATTTTATTTTATTTTATTTTATAATTTATTATTTTATTTTCAGATTATCACTTGTTGTTGTAAAAATTGTCCATTTGTTGTGTTGCTATAAAGTGTCCGTACATTTAAACTTTGTTGTTGTTGTTGCAAAAACAACAACAAAAGTTTAAATGGACATTTTAAAATGCTAAAAAAAAGGACACTTATAGCTAAAGAACATACTGGTGTTCTCTCCTCTAAAGACTTCTAAAATAAACCAAAAAGAAGTGCCTGATGATTACATAATAAGCCAGAGTTTACACAGAGATTGAATTCTTCACATCCAGAAGTCGAGCTGACCTGTGTGACAGGACGTCTTCCCATGCATCTGGCGCAGGAGTGTTAGACCTGGCTCAAACTCTGCTCTACAAACGTGCTGCTCATCTCCACATGCAGCAGCTGCAAACGTCTTAAACAACTTCTGGAAGTCTCACTAAATTCTGAAGGTATAAGATCCCCATGTCTCTCCCTGCATAACTGCCAAAGACACAAGCTTCCGTACAATGGCACTCAACAGCGGGTAAAAAGAGCACAATTAGCGCCACAGACTGCTGGAGAACAATGCGCTGCTTTGTGAAATGCTACGTGTTTAACATACCCAGTGTGTGTTTGCAGAAGAAAGCCATGCAGTTTCGAACAGTTACACAGAGAGATGTTTAGTACCTATGCCTGTGTTCTGACTTGTAAAAAGAGCCATTTATTTGATTGTAAAACACTGCTGTATGAATCACCAAGACTGAGTGGGTCGTCATCTCACAGATTATTATTAATGCAGCTGTTTATATGATGACCCCTTTTAAAGGATTACACTAAAAATATCTGTCATCGTGTACTTTATTATGTATGTTTTTGATTGTATGTTTCTGATGAAGTGAGAGAGAACTGAGGCTACAGACCTCCAAAAAATTGACAAAAAAACAACAAATCAGCTATAACTGTGACCTGACGGAAATCAATCCTTTTCCTCAAGGATTCTAATATGTTTGCATTCAGCAGTGATAAATAAATGTGCTCACAATTTGGTTCATATGGTGGTGGCGGATCTCCGCATGCGATACACTCCATATCCTGGAATCCACTCAACTTCGTCCTTCTGTAAAACCTGAAAGAATAAAATGCATATTAATTTGTTTTTATATGCATATTAATATTATTATAGATAATGCATCATTTAATTTTGGGGACGACAATCAATTCAAAATGTAAATTAAATTAATTGCATCATATAACGATTAATTTTTTAAATAATACTGCATACCCGACCATTCGAAAGTTTAAACAAATGTACATATGGATCAGGGGCAATCATTTTTTCAAAGCACTAATTAATGAATCAGCATTGACTGTAAAACTATGCTTTTTCAGTATGAGAAATATTCCAGCATTCATTACAGTAACAGCCTTAAGAACACATTTTTCTAAAATCATGCAGATGAACTTTGACGGTAATGTGAAGAGTTGCCTTCAGCGTGTCGTACTGTGCCAAAGCACTTAATTATGGGTAATCAAAAGTTATTAAAAACCTATCTGCTTCTGTGAGGAAACCAGTAACTCTTGCAGCGATAGCGAAAAGCAGGTCTTCAGAAACCTGACATGTTTTAGCTTCGAGGGCATGTCTGGGCCTTGAGTTTATTTCCCTGACCTGGACTTTAAACTGAGAAATCTTGGGCTTCACTTGAGGCTGGAGGGTGAAAGTGCATGTAACTCATGTCAGTCGGGTTTAAAACCGAGTCAATAAAAGTTCTTTTTTTGCCATTGATGTAGAGCCTTTATTAAATGGATAGTCCTTGATTCTGATTGGTTGAGCAACGTTCGAAGCTGTTGTAAATTACTCTACAAACATACACCTTTGTTTACTTCTGTGTGGCTCAGCAACCACTTTGTTAGAACCACAACTGTTTCTGAGGAACTACAGAATACTGTTTTTATTTATATTGTTACACTTTATTTGCTCTATTTTACTTTGTGAAACCTTACTACATATTTGGAATAACCGTTTTATAAAAGCAATAAGCCCCGTGAAGCCGTGATTTACAGTGAATTTATAACAGCTAAGGGGGTGCTAAGCTCTTTAGCTGTTATAAATTCACTGTAAACCACGGCTTCTTGGAGCTTATTGCTTTATTGACATCCATGGAATCTTTACATTCCACAAAAGGTTCTTTATAGTAGAAAAAGTTCTTTACACTCTTAAAAATAAACCTCCAAAAGGACGTTTACACAGCGATGCCATAGAAGAACCATTTTTTTGGTTCTCTAAAGAACCTTTCAGTTATAGTTCCTAAAAGAACCATATTTTTCTTGGTGTAAAGAACATTTTAATAATCTAAAGAACACTATAAAGAGTCTTTTCTGGAATGGAAAGTGAAATGGTTCTTCATGGAACCATTAATGCCAAAAAGAATCTTTATTTTTAAGAGTGTAGATTATTAACTAAAAAAAAATGGTAAGAGCTGCTCACTGAAAGTTTCTTTGAGAAACCTAAAATGCTTCTTCTACAGCATCACTGTGAAAACTTTACACGGTGTGTAATACACACCGACTTAAGCATGTGGTCTGGGAAAACGCCCATCGTCCTTTATTCTATATAATTGCGTTCCTATGGCTGACTCACCCGGGCAGGCAGTCTCCGCATACGGCGTTGCTGGTGGTGGAGCAGTTCCCCTTCTGGAAGCGGTTGAGGAGGGAACAGTCCAGACAGGGCTTGCATTTCTGCAGGCTGCGGTCCTCTTTGAAGCGACTGGCTCTGCAGGGCACACACTGGGCATCCTCCCCATAGCCAAAGCCACATTCCTGTGAGGATTAACGCAAGATATCTCACTGCTGAGGAAGGGAAGGGCGAGAGAGAGCCAGGCTAAAGAAAAGCACCAATGTGGACTAACAAGAGACCGAGATGAAATAATGATCACAGTGTGTGTGTGTGTGTGTGTGTGTGATCCCCCGGCTAAACAAAGGCCAAGCTTCTTTTGAGAGAGTCTATCTTACACAGGCAATAATCTCAGGGGATCAATGAACAGCCTTCTGCTCCGGGCCCCCGAAGGGCTCCGCATTTGAAACAGAAAGGCCCACAGGGACGCCCATTGTTGGTTTATTGGGAGTTTATTGCAGAGGTTTTGTCAGGCCTCTCTTCGGCTCAAGTGTGTGCGAGAGATATTGATATTAAGAGGTTGTGGTAAGCGTAACACAGAAAGAGAAAGCCCTTAAAATAAAAGATTTACTAAGATTAAAGTTTTTTTTTTTTTTTGCAAGATTTAATAATGCAAACACAGTTTCTAACCACAGAATCATTGATGCAACAAATTTTACATTTAAATAAAAATTTCAAAATTTAATTATAATATAAATCGAATTTTGCAATTCAGTTTTATAATTTATTTTATAATTTTTACATTTTATAAATCAATTATACTGTACATTGTGACTAAATTATGATATAAATACACTGTTAATATGAAAAATATATAAAATTAAGATAAAAGCTAAATTACAGATATTACCACTCAAAAGTTTGGGTTAGTAAGTTTTTTGTTTGTCTGTTTTTTTTTTTTTTTAAAGAAATTAAATTTGAAGCATTAAACCAATCAAAAAATACAGTATAAAGAATTTTACAAATTACCAAAAAAAATTCAAATAAAAGAAATAAAAATTTCCTCAAAAATATTAAGCAGCTGTTTTCAACATCGATAATACCAATTTAAAAAAAAAAAATGTTTCTCAAGCAGCAAATTAGCATATTAGAATAATTTCTGAAGGATCATGTGACTTTGAAGACTGGAGTAATGGCTGGACTTAATTAGAATAAAAGATTGCAGGAATAAATAATATTTTTTAAAAAAATTACATTTTACAACAATATTCTAAAATTAGAATATTAAACAGTTGTTTTAAATTGTAACAATATTTCACAATATTACTGTTTTTACTATACTTTTATCAACCAAACATAATCTTGATGAGTATAAGAGACTTCTTATAGATAACTGTAATTGTTAAAAATAAAAATGTGTAAAATGAGGCTGACTAAAACATGATGAAATCTAGTATAGATGTCAGTTCCTCAAAATTTATTTAAGGTTCATGTTGTTTAAGAAAATTATAAAAAAATTGTTTTTTTTTTTTTTTTTAGTGAAATACAACCCAGACATGTTCTTGACAGGTTTCATGAGATTCATTCTGTGTATGTACACAAATCCAAATGATGAAAGAAACTTGAGGAGAGGACTCAACGTCTAGCTGTGGGGTCGAGAAGAATTCTCAGTGCTCTTGAATAATACGAGACATTGTTCCCTCAATACAAGCCTATTTCAATAAAACAGTGCAGTTTGTGTAATAATATGAGGCAAATTGTGCCGTACACATGCAAGGTGTAAGAAAAACGTTACAAAGAGACCACAGGGAAAGCAAAATGAGCAAGCTCCCCATTTCAGCTGACTGAGTGAGGATTACAACAACAGAACAGAATTCAGTTGCTTTTAGCTTAGTGACTAGCAACGAAACACTAGTAGCCTATTATGCACACAAGTGAGACAGAAAATTCATCTGGGAAGATGTTCTAATGGGTTTAGAATGGTCTTTCCTCCAACTGTGACGAACAACATTTGCTGGGCATGTTTCTGTACAGCATGTTTTGCCACATTGAGTTTGACATTAAGAAGTGAAATGTAAGCAAACTTTTTTTTCCAAGCATCAGAATCTAAACTGAAATCTAAAGTGCTGCTTAATTAGCATTACTCAGAACAGCTTTGACCTCCTCCAATCCACCCACTTCAATAAACAATACCAGAGTCTTTTCAAAACTCTACTGACAGTAATCATTCTGGAATATGCTTGTTTGTTTTTAATCCTTTCCACATTGATATAATTCTTGGGAATCTTGCGGGCATATATTCAGCTTTCACTGAGCCAGATTTCTCAAACCATAAGTGAAGCAAAGCTTCATGGAATTCAAATAATGCCTTACGCAAGCATGCAACAGAATTCATCAATCAAGATCAATCAAGGCAATTATTAATGAAACCCACCAGCAATGTGACACTAATTCAAAACACAGAGTTTTCCGTTTTAAGTCTAGTTCTGACTAAAAGATCTTGTGTTCTCGATACGTGTCAGCTAAAGGAACAATAGTTCATGCAAAAATATTTACAAACTTTATTATGAGAACCAATGCAGAATATCTGGAATCAATTGACACAAATGAGTTCTGACATACAGGGTGCAGCAAGATTTCTGGTGAATGACTTAGAGTTAGTTTCTCACACAAAGCTATTGGATGCCATCAGAAAACTAGGACATTTCAAAAATCTCTTTTCTGGGTTCCACATAAGAAATAAAGTCATACAGATTTGAAATTGGAACAACATAGACGATATAATATTTATTGTGTATAAAGTATTGCTTTAAAAATGCACATTTATTTTATTAAGTTAAATTTTATTTGATCAAAATAATAAAATAATGATATTGTGAAATATTTATACAATTTAAAATGACCATTTTCTATTTTAATATAAATTACCAGTCAAAGGCTGGAAAATGTTTCATAATTTTAATATAAAAATACAATAATTAAAATTTGTAATATAATAAAATAATAATAATAAAACAATTCAGTACTTATAATAATATTAATAATAACAATACTGTAAATGGTAATACTGTGAAATATTTTTACAATTTAAAAAAGTCTCAATTTGAATATGTATTTTAAAATGTAATTTATTCCAGTGATGGCAGAGCTGAATTTTCAGCAGTCAGCAGTCTTTAGTATCACATGCTCAGTTATAATCAGTTATTATCAGTTTTTGCTGCTTAATATTTTTGTTAAAACCATGATACTTTTTTTCATGATTCTTTAGTGACTAAAAAGTTAAAAACAGCATTTATTTGTAATTTAAATCTTTTGTAACATTATAAATGTCTTTACTGTGACTTTTGGGTAATTTAATGTGTCCTTTTTTTTGTTTTGTTTAATTTTTTTTTACTTATTTCAAACTTTTGAATGGTATAGTATCATGGTTTCCGTAAAAATACTAAGCAGCACAACTATTTTCAACACTGATAATAAGAAATGCTTCTTGAGCACCAAATATAAATGACATTATAAAATATATTACAATAAAAACTGTAATTAAATTGTTAAATTGTAATAATAATAATAATAATACGATTTTTACTTTATTTTTCAACAAATAAATGCAGCCTTAGTTAGCATAAGACACTTCTTTCAAAAACAACAAAATATCTTTATTAGCTTTTTTTTAAAGTAAAAAAAAAAAAAAAAAGACTTCTTGACATCTTAGAAATCTGCCCTAAGATGCATCTTCAACTTTATAAACAGCACAATCTGTAACTGTGATCCATTAAACAAACACATCTCCTCAAACAATCCCGTTCCCACCAGTCACATTCCAGCAGAGAAGCGTCATGCGGAGAAAAGTGAGAGGACATTTGTGGTTTGATATCACCCTGCACTATTGTTTTTTCCCAGCTGCCCCTTCCCAAGTCAGGTCACCGTGACCCGCCTGCGTTTCCACCACACTGAGCTGGATTAGAGAAGAGGCTCATATATCAATAACGTGGAGATGGGCTTCAAACAGGGGCCTTCTTTCTACACCTCGATCCAGTTTCCCAGCTTGGGCACACATGAATTACTGGCCTGCATGAGAGAGCCAATGACAAGAGCTCTCCACAAAGCCTGGCCCGGGGATCAGATGGTTAGAGAAGACCGATTTGGCTCTCTCAACACAGGCCCTCAAAAGTATGCATATAGGGTGCCTGAACAGAAAGACAGCTGTTGTTGCCTGGCCGCAGCACATATAAGACCTTCCTCTCCAGCAGGGCATGAAGGATCGGGGGGGACGGTGAATAAAAAAGGTATGGTCACTCTGTTTGAAGGCATGATGCCATTCCCGGAGAGATAATCAACAAGAGAGCGAAGCGGGAAAGAGAAATCTAAGGAGCTCTGTAACCCCCTGTGGTTTGTCTCTTGGAGTGTGCTGCTGGGATCTTCCAGTGTTTCGAAGTTCAAACGGACAGCTGAACCTGAGATAAAAGCTATTCAGGCTCCCGAAAACAGCTCAGAGTGAGTCTGCGTCTAAGAGCTGTGGCTTAGTAGTTTTCACTGTGAGCTGTGGTGCTAGTATTGGTGATAAGAGTTTGAATCTGGCTCGCAACATTTCCTAATCCTGTTTCCCCCGTCATCTCTGTGTTATCATTTCAGCAAAAAACATCATAACAGAATGTGTCTACGTGTCAGGGCCGTGGCTTAGTCGTTATCACTGTGAGCTGCGGTGCTCATAACAGCAAAGGGAGATCGAATCTGGCTCGCAGCATTTCCTAATCCTGTTTTCTCCAACATTTTCCTCTCTCTGTGTTATTATTGCAATAAAAAATCTCAAAAGCAGAATGGTTCTACGTGTCAAAGCTGTGGTTGTTCACTGTGAGCTGCAGTGCTCATAAGGGCAACAGGAGTTTGAATCTGGCTCGCAACATTTCATAATCCTAGCATCAGATAAAAGCCAAATGGATTCAGGCTTCTGAATATGACTCAGAATGTGTGTATGTGTCAGAGCTGTGGTTTAGTAGTTATTTCTGTAAAATGTGGTCCTCAAAAAAACAAAAACAATTAGAGTTCGAGCCTGGCTCGCAACATTTCCTAATCCTGCTTCCTCCAACATTTTCTGTCCTTTCCCTGTTATCATTTCATAAACAAAAATCAGAAAGTGTATATGTGTCAGATACATGGCTTGGCAGTTATTGCTGTGAGCTGTGTGCTCAAAAGGGCAATTGGAGTTTGAATATGGCTCGCAACATGTCCTATTCCTGTTTTCCCCATAATTTCCTATCCACTCTCTGTTGTCATTTCAATAAACAAATATCAAAAGCTGAATGTGTCTATGTGTCATAGTCATTACTTAGTAGTTATTACTATGAGCTGTGATGCCCAAAAGAGCAGTGGCAGTTCGAATCTGGCTTGTAACATTTCACAATCCTAGCTGGACATCAGATAAAAGTAAATGAGTATTCAGGCTCCCTAATATAGCTCAGAATGTGTCTGCACGTCAGAGCTTTGGCTTAGTAGTTATCACCACAATCTGTGGTACTCATACGGGCAAAAAGAGGTTGAATCTGGCTCGCAACATTTCATAATCCTAGCTAGACGTTAAGAAAAAAGACATGAGGATTCAGGCTCCCAATTATATTGCTCAGAATGTGTCTATGTGTCACAGTTGTGGCTTAGGTTCTCATAATGGTTCAAATCTGGCTCGCAACATTTCCTAATAGCGTTTCTCCCATCATTTCCTTTCCTCTCCTGTTATCATTTCAACAAAAACTTTCAAAGGCAGTCACAACAAAAACTAGTGGTTTCCCCCCAACACAACTCCCGTCAAACAAACAGGCAGAACTGCTCCAATATAATATATAATAATAATGTTTTGGCAGAGCCATGTTCGCACACATACTTAAATTGATCTGTAGTGCTCATGCGGGCAATCTGTGTTTAAATCCAACTTGCAACATTTCCTAATCCTGTTTCGCACATCATTTCCTGCCTGCTTCCTGTTGCTGTTTTCAAAAAAGTCAAGAGGTCAAAAGAGGTCAATACACACTATAATGCCCAAGCAGGCATGTTACAATAAGCCCAGGCCAAACTACTGTCTGTGTACAGACATTTGAACAGTACAGTACAACGTAAATTATATATAGTTATTTAGCCTCTAATAACAGATATGTATGATTTTGCTATAAAATGAAAAGTTTTCACAGTCCAGAATCACACAGGAACAATCCTGTCTAAGAGGACTCACCAAACCAGTACCTGCAAGTACCATTTTTCCTCTATCTCCGGATCAGATTTGAGTAAGAATGCCAAGCAAAACAGCAGGATGGATGTGTGATAGAGGAGAAAGCTGCACGGAGTAAAGCAAGTTCAGACACACAAGTGTTTTGAAGTAATCATATCCAAACCCCAAAAACACTCTATTCTACTAAATTATGCTGAAGTATTGCTCATCTGTACTTCCTGTCAAAGCAAAGGGTGAACTTCTACCCAACAGGTAAGCTTTAAGGTTAAATCTCATGAAACCTGTCACCCCAAAATCAAAAGAAGAAAATAATATTTTGCTAAAATAAATTCAGCTTGGGAATAATACAGTATTTAAAAAATAAAAAATAAATCACTGCATTGCAACAATATGTAAACTTTATTCGATCGATATATAAACATTATATGTACTTAATTGTCATAAAAATAATGTAACAATGCAAAATATCAATGATCCTAAAACAGACTTTAGTGTCTATGCAAAAAAAAATATATATATTTATTCTTTATTTTTTCTTTCCTTAATGAATTGAAATATATTAAAATCTATTAAAAAGGCTAAAATAAGCCCAAAAAAGACTATTGCTAATACGGGTTTCATTTAGCTGCTGAAAAAACTGAGATGCAATCCTCCATGACGCTTAGCAGTCAGGAATGTGAGTGAATGTTTATGAGGTCTGTTTTGAAGAAACTGAACATCTGCATAAGGATGAATTTGTTGACGGGTTGAGAGGATAATTCATAAAAAGTCCTGATTTATTTCCAGAATCCTTTAAAGCAATAGTTGAAAAGCGATGAAAGTCATCATTTATTCACCCTTATGTTGTTCCAAACTCCTGTCTGTCCAACTTTTTCAGATTTGTGAAGAAATCTTTTGAGTCAGATCTTTTCAAGAGTGATGGGCAGTACAGTTGTGAAACTTCTGTCTCAAATGTGAAGCACACTGCATCAAAATCTATATCCTAAAATATAAAACTTATATTGGAGCTTGTGTTACCGCTTCATCAATGGCAGGCGATGCATAAAACATCACTAAAACACTGTTAACTAAATATTTGTGATCAACCTCAAGATGCCGCTAAAGTGTCAATTTCTTATGTACTGAAGCTTTGAATCATTGTTTGAGTTCACAAAACCACCTGACTGATTCGTTCTCAAATCAAACTGATTCAGTTCCCGAGATCCGATGATCCAGTTGCAGTGGTTAACAGCCTACTAGATGAATCTGCATCCTTAATTCTCCTTTTCTGTTCCACAAAGGAAAGTCAGTTTTGAACGACGTAAGTGATTTCATTTTTGTGTGAACTATCACTTTAACAATTACAAAATGCCTATCAACGCAACTTTATCTTTGGCTGTTATCGTCTTTTTAGATGAAAAACAGTGTGTAGGTGGGGTTTTACAAGCTGTTTGACTAGTCAGGGATCTCTGAGAAACAAGCAAAAGGGCGTCATGTGAACTTTTCTTCTGCTCTTACAAAACAAATCATCTAGAAGAGCTCCTGAAGTGTCAGACACTAAAACAACAAAAATGTTAAGGTGTTGCTGTCATTCTTACAGCTATTCTAAGGTTTAGTGTGATTTCTACAGTAAAGATAATGACTCTTTCTAAACAGGTTTCCCCAGCACTCCTCCCATCTGCAATTGGTCACAACAAACAGCTAGCCCCGCCCCCAAACCTACACCATTGGTTGAGCTGTTGCTGGGCGGGTCGAGAGGTTCAAACAAACAAAGCAATGTTTTGATAGCACCACATAGACAAAGTGTTTATACTTTTTTGGAAAATAAACCTACTCCTACTAGTATCTGCATATTAAACTGAGATAAGAGAAAGTTTTTTTAACATCGAAACTAACTCAAACACCATATGATATTGTCCTTGGCTCCAAAGAATAGGGTAAACCACAAGTACTTTAATGGAAAAAGTAGGCAATCATTCACTACCTCCTCAGGCCCCAAAGCATTAATTGGCCGAAAACATCTGAAGCATTGAAGCGTATAACCAATAAGTGTGTGTTCATGTGTACCGACATGAAAGTCGTGCGGTTAAAAGTAGCATGTGCACTACATTTGTATACATCCACCAGCCTGATGTACCTGGATTTACGCAGGCATAAACTGTGTAATGATTTCCACACTTCAAAAATACCCCAGACCTCCGTTTAGATTAGGTTTGTAGTACAAAACCACTTAATTTCTTAACATGCCGTGTTTACAAGGCCTTGAAATTCTCATGGGTGGCAATGACATTAAAAGGCTTGAAGGAAAAACAGAAGATTGTGAGCAGGAGAGGAAAAGAAGTGTGGGTGTAACTGATTAAAGCATGGCCAGCGCTCTACAAAGGAGAACAGCGGTTTACCCTCTCTCTTTATGAAAAGAAGGAAGCAATAAATAATCGGTCGGGACAAGCTATTCAAAACATTGGCATCCCCTCTTTATTGGTGAACTCTTTGCTTTTGGCCAGTTTGGTCTGGAAGTCTTTCATGAACTGTGTGAAACTGATGGGAACGCGTCTCTCCGTCCCGGATTTAATCGCAAACGTATTACATTTACATTTATGCATTTTATCCAAAGCAACTTACAGTGCTTTCAGGCTAACATTGTTTTTTACCTAACGTGTTCCCTGGGAATCGAACCCACAACCTTTTGCACTGCCAACGCAATGCTCAACCACTGAGCCACAGGAACACATATACTCAAAGTATAAGGGTCTAAATATATCTGCATATTAATCTGACTGTGGTAGGTGCTGAACGGAAAGAATTCCAGAATTAAGCTTAATTGGAACCAATTCAAAGGAACTGAGTGCTTCGGATATTATTTCTTGATTTAATCTTTTGTCTTCTTTTTAGAAAAAGAAAAAAAAAACACATTTTATATGTGCACCAATGTTTCAAATTAGGCTAAAACAAAAAATAAATAACCTAGTGCAGAGTTGGCAAACCTTGGATAGCTCTTGTCCAGCGTCACACTGCCGGCAGGGAATACAGTTTCCAAACTTATCCTTGTATTCCTGCTCCCTGCAGTCTCTTCTCTCCTCTGCCATAACTGCAAACTGTGAGGAACATGAAACAAAGATGATTAATTATTCCATAATATCACTGGAGGTTTACCGAATTGGAGTGCAAGTAAAAGATAGTGTAAATGGAAGTGTACAGTCATTTAGAGAATTTTTTTTTTTTACTTCTTAAAGTTTACAAGTTAGCAAAAGGTGTTAATATGAATGAAACATACCATAACACACAGCGGAAGGACAAGTATCCTCTGAAGAGGAAAAGTGGAGAGGATCAGAGCCCGGGGCATTGTGAAAGGTCTTTCCCACATACACTGTGAAAGCACAAATCCTTTGATGAATGATTAATGGAGGACACTATTTGCATTATCTTTCAAATCGGTGTGAACTCCAAGCAAACAATGATTATTATAAATAAATACCCTTTTGTGCTATTTCAATGTTCATAATAAAGCATGATAAAAAGGTATAATCTGTAGCCTAAATGTTTAATTTTTAAAGAGGTTTAACACTGACCGAGTTGGAAGAAAAGTTGCAAAAAAACAAACAAAAAAAAAACATAAGAACATAGCAAATTTGTATATTATATGTAAACACCTATACATATTGACATTAACCTTATATATAACTGTTTATTAAAACTGGCTAAATCAGAAAAATAATAATCCTTCTTCAAGACAAAAAAAAAATAAAAAATTAATTTGGCAGATAATTATTAACTTGCCGGTTATATATTTTATATCCACGAAAGAGAGAGATAGAGAGAGAGAGAGAGAGAGAGAGATCTATTACTATCGTTGTTGTTGTTATTTATGTAATACTACATTGCGTTGTGTACATGTTGAAACCAGGCTTCAAAACATAATAATGCATAGTATAAAATATGGATAACTTTTTCTGTTTGTACTTTTTGGCCCCACATAAAAAGAGTGTAGCCTACTGGACGAATGAAAAAAATAGGTCTCTTAAATTAAATATAAGATATACTTGCACTATGTGTGTGCGCGCGCGCGCGTGTCGTGTAGATTTCTTAAGGTAGGCTACTGATTTTTTAATTCATATCATGTGTGGTCAAAGCAGCGCTGCAACTCTGTGCAAGACTTTCTTACCGATACCGTTCGCTCGTGAGATCGCGTCTCCTACGGAAAGCTGCTCGGGATGTGATCCAGTGCGCTCGCCGCTGAGGTCTGAACCCGTCCCTTGTCCAGCCCTGAAGTAAAAGCTCAGATGAAAGGCTGCGGTCTGATGCCTGTAATCTGATCTCCCATCAGCATGCACATCAAAGCTGCAGACACGTCCTGGACAAGAGCGCTTTAAACGAGCTGTTCATTCACTTACACCCCTCCATATGTTAATCCGAATATCTGCAAATGCACAAACTCCGATGTGAAAACAAGAACGGTCTAACTGCATGATCCGGAAGCACGAACGGCTCGGTCTTGTGTGATCTGATCTCATCTGATCTGCTGCGCGTTTGATGCAGAATTCCCTTTCATCAAGTGACGTCACCTGACGAGCAGCGATTGGCTGAAGAGGAAACCGTTCACATCGAGTTCGATTTCTTGAAATAAAATCTCTTGCATTCACTGGCTCCAAAAAAGCATTTGAACAATGGAGTCACACTTACATAAGAATGCCATTAAGTTAGATAACATAATACCAAACCAGTAGCATTTATTTAAATAAATAAGCACAAGCAGTTTCAAGAATTTATTTATTTATTTATTTATTTATTTATTTTTGTTTATTTATTTATTGGTCTGGACGTAATGAATGTTCAGTTAAATTATGTAGGCTAGTATTTTTAATGTTTAAAGATGTACTAGTATTGGTGGCCCTCTGCTGGTCATTTCAGAGAATTACAAAATACAATTGTCAATATACATCAATTAGTGTAAATACTAGCCTATTTAATGCATGGTTTACATTATTTACATCCTGCAATATTTAGCTATAGGCAGTATGCTGCAACACACGGGAGACTGGACCTAGTTGTCACAAAGTGAAAGTAACTATCATGTTTTGTTAAACAGATAATGTTCACAGCCTACACAATGCCAAGCTATATCGAGAGACCATAAAGACCATAGACACTATGGAAATAACTGATATGAACCTGTACAGTATAACATACTCCATGGTGTGCCAAAGCTAAGCAAAGCTGATGTATGTCACTATAGCGGGTTATAGTTATGCTAATATAAAGAAAAATTATAATGAGTATAACATACTCCATGGTGTGCCAAAGCTAAGCCATATGTGGCTCTCAGTTGTGTGATGTCATCTGGGCCATATACAGTACCACAATACGAATAAAAACACTTAATGTTAATAATGCTACTGCACAATACGAATTGGCACAAACGTTCTTGCCTGGGGTGTTTATACAATGAATGTAAAATGTAAGATTTTGAGTCAAAAGTCCAATATTTTTGTACAGTACTAATGTTGGGTAACAACTGAACACAATAAAACCACACTAATGTACACTCAGACATGAGTCTTCTTTTTATGAAGGTAGATTTTTAATAAAAATCTGAATGTTTTCTCAGGACAAAAGTATTACTACATAGGAGGCTGTATTTATTTGATTTAAAATACAGTAAAACAGTAATATTGTGAAATGTTATTACAAATTAAAAGGGCTGTTTCTAATTGAATACATTTGAAATGTTATTTATTCCTGTGATGAAAAAAATAATAATTTTCAGTTTTCAGTGTCAAATGATACAGAAATTATTCTAATATGCTGATTTGCTGCTCAAGAACCATTTATTAATCCATGTTGAAAAATATTTTTGTAGAAACTGTAAAGGTTTTTTTTTTTTGGTTGTTTGTTTTTCAAAAGGACAGCATTTATTTCAATAAAAAAAATCAGACACTTACAAACTTTGTTTTCCACAGCCAACATTTTTATTAAAGCCAACATAAAATGATTAAGCAAAAGGAATATTCACAATATTCAAAAAAAAAAAAAAAAAAAAAAAAAGTGGCTAGGGTGATGAGGAAAATCATTCGTTTTTTTTTCTGTTTTTTATCTGTCTACAGTGTGTATACAGTTCATGTTTAAAGAAACTACTATATCCTTTCATTTTACATTTTAAACCAGCTTCATCCTTTATTCAACAATATGAATTATTAAAAGGTTAGTTCACCCAAAAAGCAAAGATAACTTCACTTTATTTGTGTGACTTTATTTAGAGAAACAGAAAATGGAAGTGTTTAGCATCATTCACTTTCATTGCATCTTTTTTTCCTTACAATAAAAGTGTCATAACATTCTCCCTTTTGCATGTTACTTTCTCACTTTTTGCATCCAGGTTCTTTGGTTAGAGCACACTCTCTGAACAGAGACTAATGATGCATGTGCTACTGAGGAACCTGCTGAAGTGCAGGTCGCTTTGGTCAAAGTAAGGGCGTCGTGGGGTAGCAGCTGGGACAAGCGCTTCAGACATCACGTCAGTCCACACACTAACAATCCCAAGACACTCCCAAATGATGTGACAGATCAGTTATGACTGAATTAAGCTTCAGTTTCATGAGCATCATTAAAAATACTAAACTTCAACAGCTCTTCTGGAAGCACTGAGATAGACACACATACATTTGAAACCAAACTCTTTGTTGTATTGATGCTGGATCTCATTAAAGCACATTATTTTGGTCTTCCAGTGTAGCATCCATCCAGAATCTCAGCATCACGGTACGTAACATCCTCACTTCTTGCATCACCGCACTCATCTGTAAGGAATGAGACAGTTATTTGTAGAAATAAAAACACGTTTAGTTAGATATGTAAATGGTGACATACCATTGACTTTCATTGTTTTTATACAGTATACAGCAGAACTGTAAATAATATTATAACCCAACTAAAATATTTTGAGAATTGGAAAAATTATATATATATATATATATATATATATATATATATATATGTATACATATGTGTCTGTGTGTGTGTGTGTGTGTGTGTGTGTGTGTGTGTGTGTGTGTGTGTGTGTGTGTGTGTGAAAGGGATGTTTTGTCATATGCACACACATATACACTGATCATAATCTTATGCCTATGTTGGTCCCAATTTTGCTGCCAAAACAGCCATTTAAGTGGGCTACAGACTAAGATTAATGAACAACATGTACTAACTAGGGTTAGGATTAGGGTTTGGTTCAAGGCTATTGCATTGTGCATGATTTACTGACATCACTATAGTCAGTACATGTTACATATTTAACAAAAACACAGTAAAATAAAGTGTTACTAAAACTCCTGTCACTATTTAAAGTGTCTAATGCTCACCAAAGCTGCATGCATTCCATTAAAAAAAATACAGTAAAACACTAATATTGTGAAATATTATTACAATTTAAAATAACTGTTTTCTATTTGAGTATTTTCAAAAGAAATTAATTCCTGTGATGGCAAAGTTGAATTTTTCAGCAAGCATATAAAGCAACAATATTAGTTTTTAGTTAAATAAATGAAACCCTTGTGAGCATAAGCGACTTCTTTCAAAAAAATATATATATATATATATTTTGACGGGTAGTATCTATGTATGTATTGCCCCCGTGCATTAATTTTAATCACACCTGTAGACACCGTGCTGGTATCTTTTCTTTGCAGTTTACGGCGCTTCTTTTCCGGAGGTCTGTAATAGCCGAGCCATAGTGTTGGATAAGGATTCTCTGCTGTAGGTTTCTTGTCAACAAAGTGAAAGCTGCACACGTACAGATTGTTTGGTGGCTTTTTCAATAGCCAAATCCTCCTGTCCTCCTCGGCAGCAGGCAGTCGAAAGAAGGAAAACCACTGCGGACAGGAACACTCTGATTTTGTGAGCGGTTTGTGATCAAAACACTCTTGTTTTAGCCACATGTTAAGTTTCGTTCTGTTATAGTGACAGCCGCGAACTGCGCACGTCGTCCCAGAACTTCTCAAGGACATTCTCGAGCGCAACACTAACGCGATACTTTAAATACTTTATCATTTACACAGTATACACACAAAACACCAGCCTACCAGAAATCCCGCCCATCTAACTCAAAGACAGAGAAGACTGCAAAAATAACAAATGAAACCATAAATGTTGCAAAAAAAAAAAGAAAAGGGAGGTGAAGCGAGTTTACTCTGTCTGAGGATGGGATAACTCGTTTTCACTCTTCTGGTTTACTGATATTGGTACTGATGTTCCTCTTCTCTATTATTTAATTGCTCTTAAAGTGTATTGACGTAAACTGACCCAAACTTGGCCACAAGAGGGTCCCAAACGTGCAGTATGCGACAGTAAAGCGATCGCAGAGTTATGGGTTCATAACTCTGAAGCCCCAAGGACTAGAATCTTAATTATTACCAAACTTATTGAAACTTGA
This sequence comes from Cyprinus carpio, assembly GCF_018340385.1. Classification (NCBI taxonomy): domain Eukaryota; kingdom Metazoa; phylum Chordata; class Actinopteri; order Cypriniformes; family Cyprinidae; genus Cyprinus; species Cyprinus carpio. The sequence continues at coordinate 9,085,498 of NC_056586.1, forward strand.
TATACAGCAGGACATTCGGATTCCAAGTTCTGTCAAAAAGATTTTTCCTTAGCTTAAAACAAGTTGAACACTGGTTTATACCTCTTCTTTGGGTCAAATTCTCTAAATATCGTTAAGATTACCCAACAAACTTGGCCAGCGCCAGCTTATAAGATAAAATCTGATTTGCAGACCTTTATGAAAACCAAATTTGTATGAAAATTAGCAAATTTGCTGATTACAGCCCTGCTGAAAAAAAGTCCTAACAAGTTTCCTTTGTACCAAAAAAAGTAAAAAAGTCCCAACATGAGGAGATTAAATGAAAATTTTAATTTTGCGTAAACTATTGGTTAACTATTGCAATAAAGCTGGTGGAGTTATGCTGAAGCTGCTTGTGAAGCATCTTTCTGTGATGCAGCTTCACCTTACAGTGGTGAAATTCAGGTGTCATTTAATGTGGTAATTTATAATCTGCATTGTTGTGCTGTATTTTCACTGGTCACATACACTGGGTTTTAACAGTGACACAAGTGGAAGGTATAGTCACACGGAGCTCCCCTGTGCAGCATGTGCTCACCATGACAGCAGATGCATAACTGAACATCCTTGCTCTGTTGTCAAAGTCACCCCGATGTCTTCCTCGATGCAAGAACTGTGAACTGAGAGGCAATTTAATTAATGAAAGTCCAGTTTTTACTGTCTTCTGCTGCCAAAGAGAGAGGATTTTGTGCTTTCTAATGGATATAAGTTTGCACTTCATAATAACATAATGTGTACACTTGTAAACACACAACTATGCACAAGACTATAATCTAAAGTAATTCCATGGGGTGAAGTAGCAGTGCTTCACTAATGCTCCACGGGACAAGATTCACTAGACTATTGCAGAGCTGAAACTGAGCTACAAACAAATCTACAGTAACAAGCATTAGCAATCTGGCATTAAGTGAAGGGAAGCAGTGGCCTAAAAACTAACTAAAGCCGCAGGAGCTGAGTGAGGGAATAAAACATCATATCATTCAATTTGAAATCTGCTGTTATGACATAGCTTTAATTTCCTCATAATATACTACACATCATCCTGCACATGCTACGTTTATATATCTAAATATGTTAACATTTATATAAAATAAAATAAAAAAGTAAATGTATATTGTTCATTTCTTTACGTGTACTGTCATTAATTTGCATAACATTTATGCGTATAAAAATTACATATAAGAATCAAGTGCTCTCTTGTTTGCGGTGAGTATGGCATAGCTTAGTGTATGTAGTTCAGCTAAAAGCATCATGCCATCTGCATTTGTTAGACTTCCTTGGTGTCTATACTTAATACTGCCCTCTTCTGGATATGTGATGTTTACTTTAATCCATAACACTTCTTTAACTGTTGATGAAATATTGCTAATATGTGCTGTGGGAAGTATACAAGTTCTTCTGGTGTTTATATGTTACTATAACACCACTGGCCTTAAAATGACTTAAACCTTTATTAACAACTAATCATTTTAGATTTGATTAGATTTTTAAACTGGAAAAAAGACTACACTTTCAGATTATCAAGCTGTTTCATGCTCTAAAAGACAAATGTTAATAACTAAAAATATGATTATGCATACTATAAGTTGAGTAGAAAATGTATACGTGCAGTCTGGCACTTGAGCATGGCGCTTGCTGAGAAACTTCAGCCCAGCTGCTAGAGAGCGATGACCTTGGCATTGGTTACCATGTTATCCTGCTATAAAAACAGCATCAAAATAACAAACACACAAACCATAATGATATTAACGTCCTTGCCCTCATATCTTTTTGCTTGGCCATTTCAGTTATTAAAATAAATAAACATGGAAAAAAAACACACACACACAAAAAAAACATTTTATTTATAACACACAGATACTTTGCCCAGCACACTAAATCATAACCAATAAAGGCACCAAGACAGTTATCCAAACCACTATAAGAAGCAGTTAACTTAAGGTCTCCTGATATGAAATGTCAGGAAATGCCCACATGCTGTAGTTTATTTACAAAGTTGTGACATTTTTAGCTTATAGAGGTTAAACACTTGGAAGCTTTGAAAATTTGGTCAAGGTTTGTGTTTTAAATTACACCACTAGTGTATGGATTATATGGATTTGAATCATTTCTTCACACAACCTACTTAGTCTTCATTTATTGCTTCCAGACTCTTTTCTATTTATTCTGTGCTTTACTGTTGACCAATATGACCAATGACTTCACAAAATTGGATTATAAAAGGAGTCATTCTTCGAGTTGTCATATTTTATACTTTCTAGAAAGTGATGACCTGTATTGCATTACCAGGAAAGTCAGTGACTCATGGCTAGACTGCATTACTGTTAAGCTGACTAGTGGATAGAGAAGAATGAGTCATTTAGTCACTTAGAATGACATGAGAAAAGACTGCGTGTGTGTGTGTGTTTGTGTGTGTGTGTGTGTGTGTGTGTGTGTGTGTGTGTGTGTGTGTGTGTGTGTGTGTGTGTGTGTGTGTGTGTGTGTGTGTGTGTGTGTGTTGAGGGATTGTGTGGGAGTTGTTTCAGTCCTACAGCCTGCTAAAATGAGCTCTTCAAATGTTTCTAGAATTAAGTACATTTTTTTTGTTTTACTTTTTGTGTGTGTGTGTGTGTGTGTGTGTGTGTGTGTGTGTGTGTGTGTGTGTGTGTGTGTGTGTGTGTGTGTGTGTGTGTGAAATAATAATAAAAAAAGTCCAAAATAAAATAATAAAAAATATGTTGTTGTTTTATATTAAATGAATGTTTATATTAAAGGTGCAATGTGTAAATGTGTAATATTTACAACGATCTATTTACAGAAATTCAATATAATAAACATAACTATAGTTATGAAACGGACAAACTGCTCTACAGAGCGCGTTTCGTCACTTTGTTGTTCTTGCGAATAAAACACTGACACAATGAATAACAAGTACATTAACATTCACAATAACATCCATTTATTGAATAATTTATTATTATTAAATATTATTAAATATAATTCCTTAATTTACCTTTGTAAAGTAATCTCATTGCTCTCTGCTGTCTTTACCGTCGACATCTTTACCTGCGTCGGCCACCGTAGCTTCTCTAAAGGGAGGGGTGAGCGGGGGACTGAGCCGTTGGTAGCTTTTTGCAACCTCACCGCTACATGCCGCTAGAATTTACACACTGCACCTTTAACTAGATTATTATTTTAGATTATTTATTTAGATTATAAATATAGATAATTTATCATTTATACTTTACCATTTATAATTATATTTATTATATAATAAATATATTATTATTATTATTATTACTATTTTACATTTTTAATTTTCTAAACAATTTAAAGTCTGAGTCTGGGACAAAAAAGTTATAATAAAATATTTAACAAAAATAAATGTTGAAGGCATTATTAAAAGTTTTCAATACAGTTTTAATTTTACCTTCATGTAACGAAATGGTAGAATAGATTTAGAATAGATATAATATATATATATATATATATATATATATATATATATATATATATATATATATATGGGGGGGGGGACTGAGGTAAAACCTATGACCTTATCAAATCAATGTACACTGAAAGTAAATGTGGCTTAAAAATCGGCACCAAACGTACAAGGTATCTTTCCCAAGAGCGTGGAGTGAGACAGGGCTGCTGCTTAAGCCCAAAATTATTTAACATTTACATCAATGAACTGGTGAGCCGTCTGGAGCGATCTTCAGCCCCTGGCCTCACCCTACACACCTCACAGATCAAATGCCTGCTGTATGCAGACGATCTGCTTCTGCTGTCTTCCACTCAACATGGTTTACAGCAGAACCTGGACCTGCTAGAACAATACTGCCAGACCTGGGCCCTGACAGTAACCAGATAACACACACATCACACTACAGCTACTGGGTTTGAAAATCACATCCACAGGAAACTAATCATGCTGTGAATGAACTGAGAGATAAAGCATGCAGGGCCTTCTACGCCATAAAACGGCAATGTCCTATAGAAATCCCTGTTAGAGTTTGGCTGAAAATATTAGAATCAGTAATTAAGCCCATTGTCCTCTATGGCAGTGAGGTGTGGGGTCCACTGACAAATCCAAATCAAGATTTCACCAAATGGGACCCTGCATTCAGAACTCTGTAAAAATATATTACACGTGCACCGGCACACAACAAATAACGCATGCAGGGCAGAATTAGGCAAATATCCTCTAATCATAAATATACAAAAAAGGGCAATTCAATTCTGGAAACATCTGAAACTCAGTGACCCCCAACCATATCATTATAAAGCCCTGCAACACCAAGAGATGAGCAAAGAAAGCAAGCACCTCCGTCAGCTGATCCAGAGCTTCAGACCTGATGCTTCACTAACATCTACTGATGCTCTGAATCACATCAGAATCAATCAGATTACTGCACAAATCAAACACAACTACAAACCCAAACACAACAACAGAGTACAATGCAATGCTATTTGGCCCTAAAGAGAGAGTAGAGTATGGCAGAGTATCTGTACACAGTGTCATATAAGAAACTGAGAAGCGCGCTGACCAGATACAGACTCAGCGGACACAAGCTGATGATAGAGATGGACAGAGATTGTGTTCACACTGTGATCTGAATCAGATGCAAACAGAACTGCACTTCCTAACAGAACGCTCCAAACACACGGAAATACAGACAGTGTTCTGTGATAAAATACAGCAGATCCATCAGACATTTAAAACTCTTTCGATCCAGGAGAACCTGCCGTATCTGTTAGTAGAACACAAGAACTGCTGTGTGCTTGCTGCTCAATATGTGTCTGTCTGTCACGAGAGATGAGAAAAACTCAACCTGCCCTGATCTGATGTTTCCAGCACATGTAGATTATGTTATGTCATATTACTCTATTATATTACTTAGATGTATATTTTGCCTCTGTAAACCTAATACTATATCTTATTTTATTTTATTTCTAACCTATACACTTACATACACTAATTCATTTAGCACTACATGCTTAATACTTTTAATATATTTTTATTATTACTATTATTTTTTTCTTTCTGTTAATACATATGTGCATTATTTGTAAGCAGCCCAGCTGCAATACAAATGTACAGTTTTTGTCATGCCAATAAAGCACACCTAAATTGAAATTGAGAGAGAGAGAGAGAGAGAGAGAGAGAGAGAGAGAGAGAGAGAGATAGGGAGAAATGTGAAATAATTATTCCATACTTATGTCTACATTTTGTGTGACATTCTGACGAGCCGCTGTTGTTGTTGTGGCGTTTAGGGTCACGTGACGCGAAGGTGCGCACGTGTAAGTGACAGAGCCGCTCATGGAGAGAGAGAAGAGGAGGGAGGGGCGCGCTGTCACACCCGGAAGCGAGTTTACTAATCCTACTATGGGTAACACCAGGCTCGTTAATATTAATGAGGTGCCTTGATTGGACGCTTCAGGAGCATGCTACATTAATATTAATGAGCTAGGCCTTGGCTATAGTAGGGTGTGTAATTTCACCAGCCGCATAGTGTTTTATCAGATACGAAGCGTACTTACGCTTTGTTCACTAAGGATTGTAGGGACAGAAATCACAGTGTTGCCTGTGTTAAAACGTTGTTTTTAGTATTTTTTACCATCTGAAATGGGCGAGAGAACACTGGAAACTCTTTATAATCGCTGCTGGTCTTTTATAGTGGCTGTACCATATAAAGGTAAGTAGCTGCTGTAACTTAAGCCAATATTTCTATCCTCGTAGTTAAGATTTTGGTTTAACTTTATTAACAGACGCGTAATATTACCAGTTTACCATGATGCATAGTAGTTTACAAACAGCCTAAATATTTTAAGCAATATATCTTTAAATAATGGATTGGGTGCCCGATCATTCACTGGTTTAATTATGTTTTATTACACGTATATCGTTATTTTTTTGTTAAAATATATTTTAGAACGTTATGCATAAAGCTTTTGGCCTTCAAACTTTGTATATAAAAATATATGCATCTACAAATATATTTTATTGCACACATTTTATTAATATTTTATCCACAAGCCTATCTCATATTAATTCAGTATAGGCAAATTATTGTAATAGTTATCATTTTCAGTATATATATATATAGGCTACACGTATTTATTTATTTATTTTATTTTATTTTATGTATTTATTTATTTATTTTTTTTTTTTGATTAATCGTTTTATCATATGTAGGTTTATGACGGTCTGGACTTTGTTCTGAAGAAAAATGTATTTCTTTCAATATCAGCCAAAAGTTTATCATTATTATTATTATTATTATTTCATTACACTACATTTCATCTATATGACGTTATTAAATGTATAGAGAGTATGACTGGGCAGATTTATAATGTGCGTTAGTTTTAACTTGCCTATTAATGTTTTCGTGATTTAACCGATGTTACTCCGTCTTCAGACGCTCATAAACCCGTGTCCAGGAAATAAACAGCCATGGAAAATAGTTAATCGTTAATTCTGTAGTAAACCGAAGAAAAGGACCGTGTTTATGGTGTGCTGTGAAAGTTTAGTGAGGAGCTCCGTGATAACAGCGCCGCCAGGCAGGCATGAGCAGAGCCGATTCTGCAGAAAATGAGGATTGGACGTGAGCTACGTGCGCATCCAGGAGTAGACGACATGACATGGAGAGACTGCAAAACACGGACCTTTTAAACACACGCGGACGCGAGAGTATCTGTTCACCGCAAGAGAGAGTCACCAATGGCTGTTGTGAGTCTCAGGCGGTGAGTACAATGGTTCTGAACGCGACCACAGCAGAGGAGCTGCTGGCAGGACATGCGTCCAGATCTGGATCCGGGATCAAGCTTTTGAAGGAGTCCAAGAGCGGCTTGCCTTTGTATAATGGCGGAGGAGTGGTAACCCCTTCACCTACAGCAGAAGAAAGTTATCATGATGTGCCGGCGCAGATGCAAAGTGGGTGTTTACATCTAAATAGACCAGTGGAGACCCCCAATGGGGGCCTCACAGCTAATGGGGACAGGACTTTGGACAGGCCTTTGAAGAAGCCTTGTGGAGATGTGCGATTCAGACAACTCCTGCACCAGAGGAGAAAAGATGAGGAAAACAAAGACTTTGGGGCCCATGGTGGTTGTACCACAATGGGATCTGGCTCTAGCGGTTCTTCGGAAACGTCCCATGGACCGGACCCTCTGTATCCTCCGCTTGAATGCAAAAGGAGGAGGCTTGAAACGGACTCCGAAACAGACTCTAGTAAAAGCACACGGGCTGTTACGCCCCTCGTAACCAATTACCAACACAAAAACGGTGGCGTTCCCAGCACCATGTCATCCCCTGGTTGGGTCCATCACAATGGGCACAAAGTTGCAGTGAACCATGCATCCCCTGGCCAGGCCGAGGTGCGGTCCGCGCCGCCTGCGGTGGCCACCAGTGCAGGCTGGTCTCCAGAGCACATGGCTCAGCAGTACATAGTTCCTTGTATGAAGTTCTACGGCATTTGTGTTAAAGATGGCTTCCTGGGGGATCGACTGGGGAGTAAGGTTCTGGAAGAAGTGGAGACTCTAAATCACAGCGGGAAGTTCAGAGGAGGCCAGTTGGTCAGCCAAAAAAACATCCCATCTAAGAACATCCGTGGAGACCAGATAGCCTGGGTCGAAGGCAACGAGCCCGGCTGCGAGAACATTGGAAGCCTCATGGCTCACGTTGACGAGGCCGTCATGCGCAGTGCGGCCAATGGACAGCTGGGGAATTATGTCATAAATGGCCGCACCAAGGTGAGTGAGAGGCGATGAGGTGGCATATCTGTGCTTAAAAATTACTTTTAATTCTGTCTTCATTTACTCATGTTGCTCCAAAACTATAACTAACTTTCTTATACAAAAATATATACATAAATATATACATATACATACATGCATACATAAAATAAATATATATATATATATATATATATATATATATATATATATATATATATATATATATATATATATATATACACATAAATACATACATACATACATAAAATATATATATATATATAAAATTTCAGCTATTATTGCACATGAAAATAAAATATAGTTTATTTACTATTTAACTATGTTGGGTCACAATGAAAACTATCCGTAACCATAAATAACTAACCATAAAACAGGCTTTTCAGCAAACAATGGTATAAAACGCACATCTAAAATGTGACAAAGTGAAAGACCTAAAAAAAACATTCTTATTAAAGGGATAGTTCACCCCAATTTTTTTTTTTTATTTACTAACCCTAAGTTGTTCCAAACCTGAAAGAATTTCTCCCTTCTGTTGAACACAAAAGAAGATATTTTGAAGAATGTTGGTAACCGAACAGTTGCTGGTGGCCATTAACTTCCATGGTTTTTAGTAAGTCAGTGACTACTAATAGCAACTGTGGATACAAGCATTCTTCAAAATGTCTTCTCTGTTCAAAACAAAAAAAAGAACAACATGACTCATCATCATGAGTAAATGATGACAGAATTTCCATTAAGATCTAAAATCTTACCCGAATCGCATGGTTTTATTGTGTTGACAGGTTTATCTAACATCTGGTGCAAATTTAAGACGATTTTGTTTTGCTAACATGTGACTCAGATTTGTTTTTCTCATGACAGTGTGAACAGCACAAACCGAAACGGAATCTGATCTTTTCACTTCCGATTCAATTCTAGTTCGGATGCTAAATCCGTTACAGGTCACATGTTGTGCAATGCGGTCTGACCAGTCATATCGGAATTCATGTGACTTTTACGTCACTCTTGATCAACATTTGTCACGATTCTGCACTCATGAGAGTCAATTCAACGATTTTACATACCCAGAGTTATCAAGACAGTCGCAAATGGTAGTCAGTGGAAGTACAGTGCAGTGTCAGAACTCATAAGTATTACAGTGACAACTCTATATACAAGCAAAACATAAGGGCTCATATAAAAGTTTCAAAACTCTGCTCTCTTCTGTCATATCCTTGTCTTTATTTTTCATATTGCCTGCACAAAATTTCTGTCTTCTGCGGCAGAGCACACTATAAATAAACGCATAATCGCTTACTTTATGTCCTCTGTGTTTACTTCCATATGGCAGAGTGCTGCACAAGTGTTGCCAAGTCCACAGTTTTCCCGCAGAATTGGACTACTTTTTCACTGTTGCCGCGTTTTCAACTCGAACACGATAGGGCTAGTTTTGGACTAGTTTTGAGAACAAATTGTGTGGATCAGAACCATGATCTGTTCACACTGTAAATCTGATATTGGCCACATTTAAAACAACAGATGTGTACAGCTAGAACAAATCAGAATTCAGAACTAAGCACCAAGACTCACAACGTTAACAATACCCCGTCACACAAAAGATAGAAAATTAAATTCAATATCCAGTCATTTCAAAAGGAATCAATGGAATCTGAAATTTTGTTTAAGGATGAAGAAGTTCCCCACACAGGTTTCATATCAGGTTCACACAAATTCACTGCGTTGACCAACAGAAAGCTGCTTGATCTGAATCTCACTACACATTGATATCACCACACTATTGACAGTGGACAATTGACATCCTTTGAAGTACAAAATTTAGCTGTAAAGTCACACCTCGCTTTATAGTTTCAGACATCTAGCCAACATCTTTGTGTGACAACTTTTACCCTTTATTCACTGTTTCAGCTGATGCTAGTTTAGCATTACTTGAAGACACACTGTCACCAGCGGTGCAAAACTGCATTCAGGAAGTTGCGGTTGAGTGTATCAGACAAGATAGATATTGACTGTCTGTGTTATGTTTCTCACTGTTCCACTGTTCTCAACTACCAGTCTGAGAAATGCAGTCTTATCTGATCCCAGATCAGTGTTTCTCTGGCTTTGAAGACTCCTCTGTCAGTCTCTATCTTCAGCCCATATACAAACAACATATTCTTACTGCCACTAAAGTGCATTGCTTGCGTGTAAGGTGTGTGTGCGTGCTTGTATATACAGTATGCTCATTGTGCGCGTGAGACCGTATCAGAGCTTATCAGATAAAAATTGCAATAACAAACCCTGGATCTGAAAATGAGAATTAAATTTTTTGTCAGGTTGAAATATGATGGTAATTGAGACTTTCTGACATCGCAAACAGTTTAGAAAACAAGTTGCTCAGTTAGTGTGCGACTGAATGTCACAGACCCGTATGCGATCAAAGTGCCGCATCAGTCCTGTCAGCGCGCTGAAGTGTGTCAGCCCCTATGACGCAGGTCCAGTTATTTGAGCTTGCCAGTGTCCAGTGGTATGTTGTCTTCATGCTGTGGCACTTTCCATACACAAATTCAATTAGGTAGAGGAACACATGCATATTCTCAGTTCTATTGCAGCTTTTTCAAGTAATTTTGCTTTTTATGAATAAAGACTTGTATGTAGACTATTGGTCAAAAATGTGGAATAATTTGATTTTTAAAGTTTTTTTTGTAAATGTAAAGTTTCTAATGCTCACCAAGCTGGCATTTATTTAATGCAAAATACAGTAAAATGGCAATATTGCGGAATTTTATTAAAAATAACTGTTTGATATTTGAATTTATCCATGTGATGCAAAGCATGATCCTTCAGAAATCATTTTAATATGCCAATCATAATTTACTGCTCAAGAAACATTTCTTTTTATCAATGTTGAAAACAGCTGTGCTGATTAATATTTTTGAAGAAACCATGATACACTAACATTCAAAAGTGGTAAAAAAAATTTATAGAAATTATTTATTATATTCAACAAGGATGCATTAAATTAAATTAAGCAAAATAATATTATAAAAGTAACTACAGTTTTTTTGTTTACTTTCTATTCATCCAACAACAAAAAAAAAGGTTTCCACAATAATATTAAGCAGCAACAATGGTTTTCAAATATGAAAATAATAAGAATAATTTTTTAACAATTTAGCACTAATAAAAATGGATAATAACTGAGCACCAAATCAGCATACTAGAATGATTTCTGAAGAATCAAGTGGCACTGAAGAATGGAGTAATGATGCTGAAAATTCAGTTTTGCAGAAAAAAAATATATTTTAAAACGTTAAAATATAAAACAGTTAATTAAAATTATACAGTACTTCAGTTTTTATACTGTTATACTAGTTTTACTGTATTTTTGATCAAATTAATGCAGAGTGAGCATAAGAGACTTCTTTCAAAAACATGAATTATTCTTAATCTTAAATATTCTGACTACTAGTGTAGCTTCTATGCATTATTGAGTCTCTGTATCTGAATACGCAGTAATTTTTATAGCTGCGGGAGTGTTATGAATGCAAAGCCAGACTGCAGCTCAGGACCATGTGGATATTCCTGTTGTTATCACAGCCCGTCCATTGCTGTTGCCGTTAGAAACCTGATCTGGATGACCTTTTTATGAATCTCAGGATGGTGTCAGCATGTTCACTGCAGCTCTTTCATTAGAGTGATTGAGGGAGGAGAGGCATGAGTCTTCTGTTCAGTGGATCGGATCAGTCAGGCTGCAGTCGCTGTTCTCGCATCAGCCTTAATCTGCAGTGAATACATTTTGCTTTTACCTTACAGTATGCCACACTCGTGTAAGATTGAAGCTTGCGTGTGTAAATGATCAGAGGTTTGAGAAGAAGTCAGTGTTGATGTGTTTAGTCATACGTTTATGCCTGGAGGAAAAATCTCATACCGCAAACCTCGCAATGGGAAGAGGGCTTGATATTTAGTAGTTCTGCATCTTCTGATAATCAGTTAGTTTGTTGTTTATTTTGGTTGAATAGATTTTTATTTTTGGGTTGAACAGAGTATTTTTTTTTTTAATGCATCCAGTTTTTTTCCTCAAACACCTGCTTTCTGATCTCTTTTGGCTCTGAAAATCTTGGGTGTCCTTTTGGTAGGCTACGTGCCACGGAAGCTTAACATGCACTTTGTTCCTTTGTTTTAAAAGAGTCAAGTCAAGTCACCTTACGATAGTAGTGTGATACTATGATATTTCTTTAAAAACAGATTGTGGAGACTTTTAATCATCCACTCTCAAAAATCGTGATATCGTACACCACTACTTTAGGCCATGATTGCTATGATTGTCCATAAGGGTTAGGGCATAATAGCAGTCCCAGATATCCAACTCAAATGGGCCCACTGCATCCACTGATAGTTTTCTCCACGGCTCAGCAGGAAAAGGCACAGGCTGCAGTGGGGCTGGGTATATTTTTGCGGTTTTGTCTGACAGTTGACACAGTTGACAAGAGGAGATAACATGTGCAACCAAGTCATCCATCCTTGGCCACCAATATAGATCATGTAGCCTCTGCTTCGTGTGTACGATTCCCTGATGCCCCTCATGTGCAAGCATCACTAACCTAATATCCAGGGGTTCAGATGGCAGAGGAAGATGTGAGAGACAGTCGGCAGTGAAGTTATAACAGCACGCAATATGTGTTCTTGCGCAGTCCCCCTTTAGTAGTGGTTAGAGCCTGACGGTCTGTACGCAGTTTGAATGTTCGACCCTTCACGTATGTGCTCCATTTCTTGACCACCCAAACGCACACAAGCACCTCATTTACTACAGTCAAATATTTGCCTTCAGATGGAGGAAGTGTTTTTGACTCGAAGACCACTGTGCATTCAGAATTATCTGGATGTATTTGTGAGAAAATGGCCCCGAGGCCGTAATCAGACGCATCAGTCGAGACGAATGTAGGCAGGTCAGAGTTGTAAAGGCCAAAACAGGACTATTTACAAGTAACTCTTTGACCTCAGAGAAGTTCTGTGCTTCTTTCGACCAGGAGAACTCTGCGTCCTTTCACAAACAGGCACGTAATGGCTGAACCACAAATTCTGAATAAATTTACTGTACCAAGACAGCATGCTGAGGAATGAACGCAGCTTCACAGCATCTGTAGGAGGCGGGGCCTATAAAATTGCATACAGGTGTTGTTTGTCAGGCTTGATATCCTGCACAGTAACTGTGTGGCCTAGGAACTGTAAGCTGGTCTGCCTAAATTGTCATTTTGATGCATTAATTTTTAGTCCAGAATCCTGCAGACATTGCAGAACAGCTTTCAGGAAGGGCCCTGATTGTGTCATCTGTATTAGTGCCAAACTCACATTTGGAATCAAAGTCTCTTAAAGCTGCAACGTAATGTAGGACTGATTCACTGGGGGCTTGAGTACATTTGTGAAATGCGTGTCTCTCCTCTACTATGTTGATTTTAGGGTTAAAGTCTGTAAGGCAGCAATCTCCGAGTCCAGTGTGTCACTTGTGTTGGGAAGAGTGAAGAAAATTAATTGCCCCTCAGTTCCAAGACAGTAAAGTAGAATTTCTAAATACCTAACACGTACTACGCACATGCATGACATCACCATATTCAAAGATTCACGCTTTGGGTGTTTACAGATTCACGCTTTGGGTGTTGCACTTTGACATGGAAACTATAATATACTTTATAGTTTCCAGTACTACCCCTTATACTATAATTAAAAAAAAAAATCACAACATCATCTAATCAAAGAAACTACAAAATAAAACCCAAGCACAATTTAATCTAATCAACTACAAAATAGTGTACAGTCAAACACTGATCTTTAATTGTGTATTTATGCTCAATAACTTAATAATATTTTAGGTCACATAAATCCCTTAAACACTGATCTTTAATTGTGTAAAGGTCACAATCTTCATTCTAGCAGCTAATTCATTGTCTACATGTTTGTTTAGGTTTTGATATCAAAACCGGATAAAGCCCAAGTGATGTTAAAAATGCATGTAAACACAGTTTACTTGAATTGTCGGGTGTTTATCAAGAGCTGATGGTTATCAGTGTGTTGCTGTTTATTTGAACGTCACATTGTCTGCTGTTTTCATTCTCATTAATTAGTTGTTGAAAGCCTAATATTTAGGTAATTTTGGAGTGTTATTAGCACTATTTGATTATAGAAATTTGTTGAACCGGTTAAATCAAGGCTATATAAATTGTCTCAGAGATTAAAGAATATTTCAATGATAAAGCCACATCAGAATAGTTCCCATTGCATCAGAATGGCTCTGGTCTCACATCTCTGTTTCTCTGAGGCCATGTAACTCCCTCGGTTTCTCTCCAGTGCGCTGATTGTCCTTGATCAACCCTCCCATTAGTTCTCTTTTTCCTCTCCGTCTCCTCTCCCTAGCCTTATCAGACCCTTTACCTTTTAGCCAGCCAAAATATTTCTCACCGTTACCCTGGAAACAAGACACGTAGCACGTTGCATGCTGCATGAGAATGAGTGTGGGTGCCCATGCCCACCTTCCTTTCTCTCTAATCCAGTGCTTTCAGAGAAAGACCCTGGTTTCGTTCTAGTATGCATAGAAACAATTTGATTTTGGGAAGACGTGGCAGGGGAAAGAATAAAAAGGAGGGAACAGTGAGTACCAGCATCAGCCACATGGCAGACCTCACATGCCCCTCCCAGAGAGAGGAACCAGCCAAACAAAACATCACACGCATTACTTTATTTGCATTCATCCATTTAATATGTAATAGCATAAGATCCGAGTCAGAAATTAATGTATCAAATTAATGTTGATATATTTTGGTGACAGCTGACTTCCATAATTTCCTTCCAAAATACTCAAAAATGTATATAAAAAAGTAATGTTAGAGATATTGTTGGTTTAATCTTGTAGGTAATAATGGAGTAGTTTTTTTCCATTATTTGATTCAGTTGAAAGAAAAAAGATGACCTCATTGAGGTTAAAAAAAAATGTTCTTGAAAACTCCACTCCATGTCTGCGACTGTATGAGATGGTTAGACTGATTCCAAACTATTGTCTTACTCTGTAGACTCAGATCATATGAAATATGACATGTTTGTAATTTTATTAAGATACTTAGTCTTTTGCAGGGATAATTACATTAGATTATACAATAGTAGAAAGGTGTAGAGAGGAAATCATGTATCAGCATCTTATCAACACTTCAGCTCAGTCTTTTCCTCTGCAGTGAAGTTTGGGGGTTCGGTGGAAGTGAATGGGAGAAAGTTCTGACTGGACAATATTCCAACATTTCCAACCACAACCCAGTGACATAGATGGAAATATTTTGGAAATTGTGGGTTCCAGATGAAGCCAGTGGTTTCTAAAAATGGCATGTGCATAATAATCAGAATTTGTTCATATTTTGATTACGTAAGCAATCATGTAAACCCATTAACTAAATTAATATTCCAGTTTCTAGAATTCTGAATATGAAACATCCCATAATAATCCACCAAAAATAACACTGTTAAAAAAAAACAAAAAAAATAATCCAAAAAAAATTAAAATATTAAAAAAAGTACACTTTAGCATACTTTTAAAAAAGTTAATATATTTTAAAAGAATATACATACGTGTGAACTGAACATAATATTTTCAGAAACCTTATTGCATGTTAATTGCATAAATTAAACTTTCTATAAAAAGCAATTAGCTGAACTTCTTTAACTGGCATAAGTAGGACTCAAGTTCATAATTACTTCTATTGTCTATGGTTAAAGTGTACTGCTCAAGGTACTGACAAGCATTTATGATGAACTAAAATATACTTTAATGTAATTTCTGTTTAAATCTGCATGCCATGTATTTAAATACATATGTAATTAGTTACACATATGCAATGATGATGTTGAAACGTATTATCTACAAATATAGTTGTTTTAAAAAAATCTATTTTTGATTTGAACATCAAACAAAAAACAACAAAACACACTACACAATCACTAGGTTAAACATACTCTACACATGTACAAAAATTATTCTGGGCCATATTAAATATAAAAAGATATTAAAGGAACTCTTTTTCCATGGCAAGCAGGATGAATTTGTAAATCATTCATAAAAAAATGTTTTGTAATTTCTTACATTTTTGTGGAACAATTTAAGCAAGCATCATAAATGAGAGACATAAATGATGCATGTTATTTATTTAATTTTAAGTTACAAAACTAATAAGGTGTGGTATAAAAATGGCTAAAAAATAAAATAAAATAAAGAATAAAAATTGCAGCTAATTAAACGTTAATTACATGGTTTACATAGAAACATTCCTTTAAAAATAAAAAATAAAATAAAATAATCAGAATATGGACCTGAATCAGATAAGGACGTGCATGTAAATGTAAATTAGTTCAAAGGTAAATTCCAGTTTTTTTTTTTCTTCTACTCTGAATTTGTTTTTGTAGTCCTGATGTCTCTCTGTCTCTCTGTGTGTGAGTGTGTGTGTGTCCTTATCTAACCCTTATGTCCTACTTATCCTGTGCACTCTCATCAGGTTAACACTCTTTTATCTCAGCACAGCCTGTGCTCAATATCTACCCGACTATCAAGGCTTGAAAGGTTCTTACATGATCAAAACAATGTTGTTTTAAGGAACTGAGAATGTTAACCATAAAACAACCAAAGAATATCACATAGCTCATTAATGACATCATCACAGCATCGCTTTATATTCGAAAGACTATTTGTCATGGATTATCTTGCACTGTGTGTCCACTTTGCTACCCACTTTCGTTTTTGTTCTTTCTAATTGGTTAATTGAGCTTTTCTCCGCTCAGTCGCACAATATCTGTTCAGTTTGGGTGTCATAGTTGGCTTCCTGTGAAACCCTTCGGTCTGCCAAAGAAGGTCATGTCCTCTAATCTAGTTATGAGAGAAGCCAAGTAAAAATCCAGTCAAAGCAGCTCCAGACTGTTATCTGTGCTCATCAGATTTAAAAACTTATTTAGAAATGTGTAATCTGATAAATAAGCCACACTTTTGCTGATCAGCTTGGCATACGTATGAGTTTTTAAAAATTTAAATATATTAAATAACAGTAGTTAACATGAAAAAAAAAAAAACTATTAAGCATTTATTAATCTTAGTTAATGTTTCTCCAACATTTACTAATACATAATTAAAATCAAAAGTTGTACCTTGTAATATTATTTAATGCATCTGAGCTAACATGAACCAACAATGAATGGCTGAATTTTTATTAACTTATGTTACCAAAGATTAATATTGTAATACTGTAACAAATGTTTTTATCATTGTAAGTTAATACTAGTTAATTCAGTTACTAATGCCGCGCTTTAAGCGGATACATGATACATTTCATGACATAATAACAGTAATATTTTGAAAATTATCCAAATAAATGGTGGTTGAAATCACAATGCTGCATGAACTCAACCAATCAGCATGTTCAGCGCTCAAGTCCCGCCCCCGAAAGTTCTGGACCTTTGAAAAAGTACTACCTCGCAAGCAGGGACTTTCTGAGGGGGAATTTTTTTACTTTATTTAGATCCTGGTTCCTGTGGTGGAAACACACCAAGTACCAGCCCAAAGTCCCTAGTTCCTGGGTAAAGTTCCAGGGGTGGAAACGGGGCTTAAAGGGATAGTTCACCCAAAAATGAAAATTATGTCATTAATGACATGTCGTTCCAAACCCGTGAGACCTCCGTTCATCTTCGGAACACAGTATAAGATATTTTAGATTTAGTCCGAGAGCTTTCTGTCCCTCCATTGAGAATGTATGTACGGTATACTGTCCACGTCCAGAAAGGTAATAAAAAACATCTTCAAAGTAGTCCATGTGACATCAGAGGGTCCGTTAGAATTTTTTGAAGCATCGAAAATACATTTTGGTCCAAAAATATCAAAAACTACGACTTTATTCAGCATTGACTTCTCTCCCGGGTCTGTTATGAGCGCGTTCACAACACTGCAGTTTAGTGATATCCGGTTCGCGAACGAATCACTCGATGTAACCGGATCTTCTTGAACCAGTTCACCAAATCGAACTGAATCGTTTGAAACGGTTTGCGTCAACAATAAGCATTAATCCACAAATGACTTAAGCTGTTAACTTTTTAACATGGCTGACACTCCCTCTGAGTTCAAATAAACCAATATCCCGGAGTAATTCATTTACTCAAACAGTACACTGACAGAACTGCTGTGAAGAGAGAATTGAAGATGAACACGAGCCGAGCCAGATAACGAACGAAACATTGACTCGTTCTCGAGTCAAGAACCGGTTGCATCGGTTTTTCGGATCACCGGTAGTGATGGGAAGTTCTGTTCTTTTCCGCGAACCCGGTTCTTTCGGACAGTTTGATTCAATAAACCGGTTGCAGAAAAACGGATCACCAGTTCTTTTGCGCTCGACGTAATGACTTCATTGGCGATGATTGCCCTTGATTCAAGCCTTCGATTTACCCACACTCATAACATTAGCACAGAATCAGTTCAGAATCAATCACCAAAAGAACCAGTTCGGTTCAGACGCGCTGTGTGTCAGTCTGCTTCACGCATGCGCAGTATCATCAGCTCCTCGGTTCTCGAACTGGACGCGTCCGACAGAAACGGTTCTTGACTCGAGAACGAGTCAATGTTCATTCGTTATCTGGCTCTGTTCAGTCAGTGTACTGTTTGAGTAAATGAATTACTCCGGGATATTGGTTTATTTGAACTCAGAGGGAGTGTCAGCCACATTAAAAAAGTTAACAGCTTAAGTCATTTGTGGATTAATGCTTATTGTTGACGCGAAACCGTTTCAAACGATTCAGTTCGATTTGGTGAACTGGTTCAAGAAGATCTGGTTACATCGAGTGATTAGTTTCGCGAACCGGATATCACTAAACTGCAGTGCTGTGAACGCGCTCATAACAGACCCGGGAGAGAAGTCAATGCTGAATAAAGTCGTAGTTTTTGATATTTTTTGGACCAAAATGTATTTTCGATGCTTCAAAAAATTCTAACGGACCCTCTGATGTCACATGGACTACTTTGAAGATGTTTTTATTACCTTTCTGGACGTGGACAGTATACCGTACATACATTCTCAATGGAGGGACAGAAAGCTCTCGGACTAAATCTAAAATATCTTATACTGTGTTCCGAAGATGAACGGAGGTCTCACGGGTTTGGAACGACATGAGGGTGAGTCATTAATGACAAAATTTTCATTTTTGGGTGAACTATCCCTTTGATGTTGACTAATGGGGCCCTATTGTAAAGTAAAGATTTTTTTTTTTGAAGAGTCTAACCTTGGTTTTAATGCATTATGTTGACAGACAGTGAAAGATGTGCTTATTTGGTTGGCAATGTTAGTTTAAAGGAGTCATACTCAGCATAATCATGTGGGCGATTTTGGTTTAGCGATGAAGTCTAGAGATAGATTGAACTTTGACCATTGCACTGCATCCCCTGCCACTTTTTTTTTTTTTTTTTTTTTTGTAGCAGTACGTGTGTGTATATATATACACACAGTGGTGTGAAAAATTGTTTGCCCCCCTCCTGATTTCTTATTTATTTGCATGTTTGTCACACTTTAATGTTTCAGATCATCAAACAAATTTAAATATTAGTAAAAGATAGCACAATTGAACAGAACATGCAGTTTTTAAATTAAGGTTTTTATTATTAAGGGAAAACAAAATTCAAAACTACATGGCCCTGTGTAAACCTAATAACTGGTTGGGCCACCCTTAGCAGCAACAACTACAATCAAGCATTTGAGATAACTTGCAATGTTGTGGAGGAATGTTGGTCCACTCATCTATTCAGAATTGTTGTAAATCAGCGACATAGGAGGGTTTTTGGGCATGAACCGCCTTTTTAAGGTCATGCCACAGCATCTCAATAGAGGATTCAGGTCAGGACTTTGACTAGGCCACTCCAAAGTCTTCATTTTGTTTTTCTTCAGCCATTCAGAGGTGGACTTGCTGGTGTGTTTTGGATCATTGTCCTGCTGCAGAACCTAAGTTCGCTTCAGCTTGAGGTCACAAACAGATGGCCGGACATTCTCCTTCAGGATTTTTTGGTAAACAGCAGAATTCATGGTTTTATTTATCACAGCAATCCTTCCAGGTCCTGAAGCAGCAAAACAGCCCAAGACCCTCACACTACCACCACCATATTTTACTGTTGGTATGATGTTGTTTTTCTGAAATGCGGTGTTACTTTTACACCAGACATAATGGGACACACACCTTCCAAAAAGTTAAGTCTCATCAGTCCACAGAGTATTTTCCCAAGTCTTGGGGATCATCAAGAAGTTTTCTGGCAAAACTGAGATGAGCTCAGCAGCGGTTTTCATCTTGGAACTCTGCCATGCAGACCATTTTTGCCCAGTCTCTTTCTTATGGTGGATTCTACTTCACTTTGTCAGGCAGGTCCTATTCAAGGGATTTCTTGATTGTGAACAGGTGTGGCAGTAATCAGGCCTGGGCTACAGAAATTGAACTCAGGTGTGATAAACCACCGGGTGGGGTGGGGGGCATATATATATATATATATATATATATATATATATATATATATATATATAGATATATATATATATATATATATAAATATATATATATATATATTGAAATGTATTACCGATAAAATGCAACATTTTGCAAATTCTTGGAAATTTTCTATGGTATTCTATGGAAGATTTAAGTATAATCACCAAAAATTCTAGAACATTATTTGAATGAATAGATATGAATGGTTTAAAATAAGCTTTTCAGTTTTGCCCAAAGTTAAAGGGATTGTTCACGCGAACACTTATAATTTCTGTCATAATAACAAACCGTTCTGTCCTCCACTGCTGTTTGATGTTCTTTCTTATGTGAAACACAAAAGAAGACTTTTAGAGTGTTAACTTGTACATGTCAATGCAAAGGTCGCTAAAACTGTGGTTGCCAACATTCTTGAAAATATCTTCTTTTATGTTCCACAGAAGAATGAAAGTCAAACAGGTTTGGAACGACATGAGAGTCAGTAAATGATAACAGTATTTCCATTTTGGGTGGACTGTCCCTTTAAGAAAATAGTGCACAATCACATCTGTTGATCTTCAAACAAACCTTTTGCTGGAGCGCATACTGGCTGTGAAAGAGAGGTGGGCTGAACGTGCCACTGTCATGTGCTGTCATGCTCATGTGCTGCCGTTTAACCCATGTGACACATGTTACCACTATGCTGTGCTCCAGTGATAAAGGCTGAGATAAGGGTTAGGAGAGTTTCTCTCTGGGGCTTGATAAAGTGCTGACCATATCGCAGAGCCGCAGCTAACAGAGCACCCTGATGGCTCACATTCCTGCCGAAACAGACCCCTTTTAACATCTCCACCATCATCCAGCACAGGAATGCCTCATATCAGCCAGAGCAGAAACCGTGCCAAAACTGAACTCTATGCCAAGCCATATGCTGTTGGTGGTTTGTTGACCCTTTTTTCCCCCGAACATTTATTCTCTTTCAATAAAGGTATGAGACAAAAAAAATATTCATGCAAGAAAATGTCATACAGATTGGCTGCAGAGTGTGACAAAGGGGAAGTCTTGGCCTAATGGTTAGAGAGTTTGACTCCTAACCCTAACGGTTCGAGTCTCGGGCCTGCAATACCACGACTGAGGTGCCCTTGAGCAAGGCATCGAACCCCCAACTGCTCCCTGGGCGCCGCAGCATAAATGGCTGCCCACTGCTCCGGGTGTGTGTTCACGGTGTGTGTGTGTTCACTGCTGTATGTGTGCACTTTGGATGGGTTAAATGCAGAACATGAATTCTAAGCATGGGTCACCATACTTGGCTGTATGTCACGTCACTTTCACTTTCACACTTTCTCAAAGAGGCAACACCCCGACTCAACATTTATACCTTCATCAAATCCGGATGCTTTGATCTCATCCAATCATAATGCACATTCAACATATATGTCCATTTAAGGTGTCTAACTATGCCCTCCAGATGCATTTTCTAAGAAGCCAGGGCCTCTAAAAAGCTGACATAACATTTTCCTGTCTCACACCTCGATTTCCTGTTCTATCTCATCTCATGACAAACTTAAGCACATTAATTAGACATTCAGTAAAGAAAGAACACTCATTAGTAGAGTAAAGCAAATAAAACTACTAATTATATGAATAAAAAATGAAATTTCCTCCACACAGTCAAAAGAGGATAGGAAGAGATTGGGGGTGTAGATCTGGAAATCCAAATTCAAAGTGATGTTGCCCATATGAGCAACAAGCATAAATTATCCACTGTAAAAAAAAATAAAAAAAAAAAAAAATACTAACAAAAAAAGAAAAAAAAAAAAAAAAAAAAAAATAAAAACAATACAAAGAATGTTTTTTATAATAAATCTAAATAAAGTCTTATTTATATAAACTACCGTTCAAAAGTTTGTGGTCCGTATG
Source organism: Cyprinus carpio (assembly GCF_018340385.1). Taxonomy (NCBI): domain Eukaryota; kingdom Metazoa; phylum Chordata; class Actinopteri; order Cypriniformes; family Cyprinidae; genus Cyprinus; species Cyprinus carpio. The sequence goes on from NC_056586.1 coordinate 9,107,668, forward strand.
ATTTTTTTTTAATGCTTTTGAAAGAATGTTTGTTGCGTATGTTTATGAAATCTCCATTTATTTGATCAAAATTAAAGTGAAAATAAAGTATTATGAAATATTATTACAATTCAAAATAACTGTTTTCTTTAAAACAGTATATAACAATATAAATGATACTTGAAAATTAATGAATTATATTTATAATATATAATAAATGGTAATATTTTTAAAATTAATAAATTATAATATATTTTAAAATATACTTTATTCCTGCGATAATTTATTCCTGAATTTTCAGCATTGTCATGATCCTTCAGAAATCATTCTGATATACTGATTTGGTGCTCAAGATTAATTTCTTCTTATCGTTATTTAAAAAAAAAAAAAAGAGAGAAAATCTTATTTTTGAACAGTAGTGTAAATCAAAGTAAAAATTTAATGACAAACTTTAAAGTGGTGTAACCATTAATATATATAAAGTTAAAAGTTGTTTATTTATTTAAATAATCATTTGTAACATTTTTTTAAATAACATGTTTTGTTTTATGTATTTATTTAATATATAATTGATGTATTTACTTTTATAACATTTGACAAAAAAAAAGTTTTAAGTTATTTTGTTTTAGAAGCTATAATAAAAGTAGGCTACTACTCAGGTTTTATAATTTTATTCTATTAATAAAGCTTTTTTTTTTTGTTACAAAATCATTTTAATTCAATACTTGGGGAAAAAAGTGTATTTAAGTATCTTAGATTGAATGGATTTTATTTTTTTTTTTTTTAAAGAGATCTAGACACAAAACCAGCAGGGTTAATCATTGACCCTAACAGAAATGTTTATTTCAAGCTGTCACGCGTCTGTTATGAAAGAACCTTGTGTATATTATTTCACCTTACCATGAGCGTTTGTTCGGCATGTCATTTATCATATCAAAGTATTAGGTCAGATCTGGATGAGACAAAGGCTTGTGGTCATAAACCCTCATAAACAGCACTAGACAAAAATACCCTACAAAATGCCATAAGACATACTCTACCATACAGCACGTACTATTTTGAAGCTTGAGAATGTGTGACCTTTGGCAGGTGCCACAGAAAAGCTTCATCATTCTGACACCAAAACGAGCTGTTAATCTCTTAAAAGGCCAGAAGACTAAAATAATAAAGCACCTAGTGTTGTCTGGACTTCAGTACCAGGTTGATACTTAAATGTACGATACTTAAAACCTTTTTACTTCATTTAAAACCCTTTTGTTTTGGTACAGTTATTACTTGAGATGTGAATAGGTGTTCCTGCAGTGTTTAGCACATTAGCATAATATGGCCATAGCAGCCAAAACAGATTTTAATATCTGGCCCTTCATGAACAATGTCACAAAATGTCTTAATTTAAGTTGTTAATCATCCTAAAACCTCCCTCTCTTCTGTACAACCAGGCCATGGTTGCATGTTATCCTGGAAACGGAGCAGGATATGTGCGGCATGTGGACAATCCGAACGGCGACGGACGGTGCATAACCTGCATCTACTATCTGAACAAGGACTGGGATGCCAAGGTTTGCCGTGACCCTGCGTTTACTCTTACTGTTACTTGATTAGTGAGGAGGGGAGTCGTCTCTTATCCATTTCTACCATTTGTTTTTGATCTGTTTATCCAGGTTCATGGAGGTTTATTGCAGATCTTCCCTGAAGGTCGTAATGTTGTAGCCAACATCGAGCCTTTCTTTGACCGTCTGCTCATTTTCTGGTCCGATCGCCGGAACCCACATGAGGTGAAACCAGCTTTTGCCACTCGGTGAGTCCTCACACTGTGTTTACAGTACTACAGTCACTCACATGGAGCCAGGGTGCTCCAAAAATACATTACAAAAATGCAATTCATACATACAATGCAGTGATATTGAAGTATTATTTATGCACTGTATTTAATCATATGTTTTAGATTTAAATATATCAATATTATGAATAACCTTTTATTTTTATATTTCTGGTTTTAATAAAAAATTTAGTATTAGCTTTTGTTTATTGTAGTTTGTTTTATATTTTTTATTACTATTATATTTAGTATTTTTTTTATTCAGTTTTAATAATGTTAGTATTGAAACTTATGTCAGTTAATTGGCAACCTTTTTAAGTTGTTCATTTTTTTATTTATTTATTTTATTTTATTATTATTTATTATTAATTATTATTATTATTTACAATTTAAAAAAAGATTAATAATGGTTTAAGTTAGTTTTAGCTAACAACAACAACAACAACAACACTAGTACAATGACTTGAACACACCTCTTCTGTGATTATCATATTTTTAATTTATGAATTAAAATTCATATTTTGGAGGATTAAATAGAGAATGTCAGGGTGGTACAATGACTTTCTGTGTATCTATATCATCTATATTGTAATATTTCTATTTAATTTAGTTTATTTTTATTTCAATTTTAGTACTTTAGTACTTTTTTTCAGTTAGTTGCCATTTTTTGATTATGTTTTTCATCTAATATTTATATTTAAAAATGATTAATAATGGTTTTAGTTTCAATTTATGATAACAATGCTGTTACTATGCCTGGAACGCACCTCTTCTGTGTTGATCATATTTGTAATGTATGATTTAAAATAAAATATTTATTTTGGAGAATTACATAATAATGCCAGGGTGGTGCAACTATCCTTATTTCATAATGAAAGTCTCAGTAAAATAATGAAATTCTTAATAATAAAAACTCAGCATAATCCTTTATTATTATTATTATTATTTTTTTTTTATTTAAACAACAAAAAAGAAATTCAGTTTTTATGAAAGGGAAATGTTATTTCAGGCTGTTTAATGTCATGTGGTAAAAACTGCAGTCCTACAGTTCTCATAACCTCTCATCTATTGGATGTTGATCTGTTCAAACACACACACACACACACACGCGTGCACTCATCTGACCTCATCCACCGCCATTGTTCTCACACCGCTGCAAATACTACGGTTTAATTTGATCCTGCTCTTTAAATGCCGCACCTGCAGCTGCTCTTCCTCAGGAAGAGGGTCTGTGTTAAAATGAGTTAGATGAAATAAATTAAACGCTGTATTTTTGGCTCATCCCTTCCTAGTAAAACAATCAAAAGAACTTCTTGCCGTTTACTTTTTACATTACATTCTACATTTAGGATGAGGGTCATGGTGTATCAACCCCCATCACAGCTGGGGGGCGAGGTGGGGCACAGGAAGTGCGTGCTTCCTGCTTGCAAGAGGCCGTCATTTTAGTTTGTGTGCTCGTGCCGGTAGGAGAGAGCCAGGAATAAACAAACGAGTCGCTTTACTAGCATTAACCCTTTCTGTGCTTTATCCACACAATGATCCACCAGAATCTACACATCTCAGACTCCATATCACAGTTCCTAAACCACTGCCTTGGGTTCATCAGATCCATATATGATCATCATACTGTCTGATTGAATGAATCTCTTCCCACAGCTACGCCATCACTGTTTGGTACTTTGATGCAAAGGAGCGAGCTGAAGCTAAGGAGAAGTACAGACTGGGTGAGTTTCATACCTCTTAAAAGAAACATGTGGCTTAGGCTGTTTTCTCACTACATGTTTTCAGTTTGCCTTAAAGGGTTACTCCACCCCAAAATTAAAATTGTATCATTAATCACTTGCCTCCATGTCGTTCCAAACCCGTAAAAGCTTCGTTCATCTTCGGAACACAATTTAAGATATTTTGGATGTAAACCGGGAGGCTTGTGACTGTCCCACAGACTGCCAAGTAAATAGCACTGTCAAGGTCCAGAAAAGTATGAAAGACATCATCAGAATAGTCCATCTGCCATCAATGATTCAATTGTATTTTTATGAAAATACTTTTTGTATGTGAAGAAAACAAAAGCCGTATTTCCACCCCTGGAACTTTACCCAGGAACTAGGGACTTTGGGGTGGTACTTGGTGTGTTTCCACCACAGGAACCAGGATCTAAATAAAGCAAAAAAATTCCCCCTCAGAAAGTCCCTGCTTGCGAGGTAGTACTTTTTCAAAGGTCCGGAACTTTCGGGGGCAGGACTTGAGCGCTAAACATGCTGATTGGTTGAGTTCACGCAGCATTGTGATTTGAACCAACATTTATTCGGATAATTTTCTAAATATTACTGTTATCGTGTTATGAAATGTAGTTTTAAAAGTATTTCAGGACAGAACGTAGTTGTTTAAAACTCAAATCTGCAGTTTATTTGTAAAGACAGTGCCCATTTAAAAATGTGTTTCACCGATTTCGGAGACGATCAGCTCCACGCGATCAGCGGAAGCTCAGAGCTTATGTATCCACCTAGAGCAGTCTCGACTCGGCTAGTCCTTCTGACATTTGCCGCTGGCTCTTTAGTGGTTAAACATTAAATATAATTTGTTTTGGGTAAATCTAACAGGTAATCTTTGCTCTTTATTCAATTTATCTATATGTTAAAATGAAAATAAAAAGAGACAATTCGTTTCATTGTAATGTAGGCTGTATATATACACATTTCCCTGAACTAAGTAGATTTCTGCGGCTATTGTTATGATTAAATGAAAACGAAAGGAGGCAGTGGTATTTGATATCCTATTTCATCTTACTGTAAATATACAGTGAGGAAACTTGCAGTAGCCAAGGCGAGCTGACTGATGTTATCAAGTACTGTGCTGTTTGCAGAATTACCGGACTTGCGTCGTTTCGTCCGCGGGAGATCACACTCCCGAGTCGAACTCACAAAGTCCGAACTACCGAGGATGCAAGTCCGAAATTTGCGTACTTTGTATTGAGAAACGAGCACATACCTACGTCACCAGACTATTTGCCTAATCTTCACGGTACTTTAGACCGCGGTGGAACTGCAGAAAGCAACAGGTCTGGGGGTGAAAAAGTTCCTGGGGAAAAAAGTTCCTGGTACAATTGTTCTGAGTAATTTTGGTGGAAACGCGGCAAAAAATAACGACTTTATTCAACAATTCGTCTCCTCTGTGTCTCTCCGCATCACCGTAGCACCATTTTGGAGAATATGAGCTGAACGCAAACAGCGTGTCAGCCGCGACACAAGGATACGTTTTCTATGTTTATTTACGCTTTGATTTGAATGAAAACAGAGCATCCGTGCAGCGTGGCTGACACAGAAGAGCGTACGCTGCTTGCGTTCAGTGGATATTCTCCAAAATGGTACAATGGTGATGCGGAGATATGCGGCTGTCATTAAACTTCTTTTCTTTAATGGATTTATTCAAACATTTCTGCTTCTGTCTGTTTTAATGTTAATATTATGCTGAGTAAGTTTTGACAGCTGGTTCTCAGTCTGTTAAAGTCTTTCTTTAGTTGGCTGCAAAATACTGAAGACTTGAATTTGCCTTCTTTCCATCATTTAATATCTTTTCTCTTTCTCTGTCCTTCACAGCTACAGGACAGAAAGGAGTTAAAGTGCCTGTCACTCAGAGCAGCAAGACCTGAATCTCAGTATTCGAGTGAACACTCAAGTGTGTCCTGGTTATGTGTATGGCGCCGCTTTCAAAGGAGATGCAAAAGGCCCAACAATCACGCCTCTTTCTCTGGCCTCAAACATCCAACAAAACGTTTGATTTGATTGGGACTGTCTTGAAATGGACAGCATAAACCGATATATCTCAGACTTGATGGTCATGACTCTGAAAGGCTAGCAGGATTGGCCAATTTTTCTACAGCAGAAACATCACAAACAGACATGCATTACTTTAGTATTTTGACGAATTACTGTATTTAATAAGAATTACAGTATCTAAAATCAGCCTACGCGTTACACCTCAGTGTGTAAGTGGGTAGATGAGATTTTCCAGTGGCCTTTGTCATATCCTGTTTAGCCCCATGAATGTGTAACCAGCTTAACACTGAGATCTGACTTACACCAAAGCTCAGCTAGATCATGAAACCTGACAAAATAACCAACATTCCCATTATACATGCATGCTTCAGTGGACACAATCCCTTACGATTGAGCCTGAGCCCTAGGAAACATTCAGGGTGAATTCATTCAGAAAAAAACAGCGCCCTCTGATGGCGTCAGTTTTCGCGCAATGCTTTGCTGCAGGAATTACGCAAATCCGGTAATGTGGAAAGCAAATTAGCTTGCCATGGTTTCTCAGTTTGCAGCAGACTTTAGGGCTGTTCACATGGGATGTATTTTTGCGCTGTTTTTTAATAGTTGTCTTTGCCAGTTCTTCACATCTCGGTGTATTTTCTCTGTGTAGTTTCGCTTCACGAGAGTTGCGCTTTTAAGATGCTGCGCTTTTAAGAATAAAAAAGTAATTTAACTTCAACTTAACATCCAGACTGTGTCCCCTGTGAACAGCCCGAACCTCAATTTGTTCTACTTCGCTTGGACTGTAAACTAATGCACCAATAATAAAATTATGGCCAATAATGAAAAGCAATAATTATTGTCTAATTATAAACCGATAACCGATAAATGGATATAAATATTACAATTCCATACTATTTTTTAATAATACATTTAAAACGTAAAACACTAAAAACTGAATTGAATCATTTTAAATGCTAAAAGTGAAATTTTGGTCTCACAACATCATATTGTACAGTATGAAATATGATTACATTTAACAGTTATCAAATTATTATTGTTTTTAAAGAATTTCAAGTGTTGCAGCAAAGAAAATGAAATATAAAAAATGCAGAAAATGAGCTGCACAAATAAATATCCAATATCGATTAATTAAACAATATCTAATATCGGCAGATACCCAATATGGCACCGATATATTATACATTCCTAACTGTAACTGTAGGTCTAAATTAGAGATTCATATATTTGAATTGCATGTAAAATTTCCACTTATTTGGATTACAGTTTTAACATAAACTAATAAACTTATTGGGATGCATATCTGTCAGTCATACATAAAATAAACACATAAGATTTATGTAACAGCACTTATAAACTGACTGTTTTAAAGATACAATAACCAGGTTTATATATTTTTCATGAATAAATCCAATTTCTTTCAATCTCATACATTTAAACTAACTAAATAGTTGCTTGTTCTAAATCTAGCCACGTTTTAACCATGTTAACCATACATTTTGACTGAATAAATATAATAGTTTTTGCAATGAACAGGTTTATGCTGATTCTAAGCAAATTAAATAAATGCATTTTCATAATATAATTGTTTTGATAAGATCAAATAGTTAATAATATAACTATGCAATGTGTTTTTTGTTTTACATGATTCTTCATGATTCATTTATGACTCACAAATATGCATCACACTACATTTATTAGTTTGTTTGTGTTAAAATTGCGTAAGCTTAATGAATGGAAATTTTATAGGTGTTTCAAATAAAATAAATCTTAAATTTATGCCTAAATGTTTTGCAGCATCGATGCCCTGCAGCAATCCATTCACCTGAATCAGCTCTTCAAAATGCTCCAGACTGCTCCATCTCTGTATATCAGCCCGATTTTAATACTCTTCATCATCATTTGATGAAATACTGCCTTTTAAATAAAATCCAGTTTACCTGCTTTCCATAGATGGCTACGATAAGTGCTATGGCCGCAATCCAGAACATTCTTCAGCCTCATTTGCATAGAAAAAAAGCTACATCTGCCCAGAAAATAGTGACAAGGACTAGCTGATTTCACCCCTAAGTTTTCAGGTCATAATTTACAGCTAGTTAGAATTTACAAATGTAACAAAACAGGGTGACCTTTTTTAATCTAGTGCATTAGGCCGATACTGCTGCATGCTATCTTGGCTTTAAAGGGTCTTTCTATAAAGATGCACTTACCTGAGAGCTGACAATCTCCTCCCTGCCTCAGAGAGGCGCTGTACAGCTAAATTGATCAATATGGGGCTCTCCTCAAATTATGGCAACAGTTCTTACAGGTGACCTGGAACATACAACAGCCTCATTCTATCAGGTGTCCACACAAGCACTACCCTTGTGCCTACATCTCCCAGAGGGCATTGCAAGTTCATCAGGTGCTTATAAGATGTCTATGTTCTGAATGGAACACTGTACACAACTTGTAAGTTTTAAAAAAAACAAGTATGTGACAGTTTCCAAAGCTAAATTTTAGTAGTATGTTAAATTGTCATCAAATGAACTCATCATCATGCCAACAACCTTTTTGCTTTTTTAATCAGGTTTGTGTAATAATGTCTCAAACTCTGAATAAATATATATATTTTAACATTTGTAAATATATTCAGATGCATCTGGCATTACTTCCCATTCATTCGTCTCTCTGGAAAAAGAAGGTCAGGCACAATGCATTGTGGGTGCTGTGGTCCATGCAGTGTGCTTTGGTCAAATACTGCACATTTTGGCCAAAGTTGTAGTAGGCCGTCCAGGTATTCCATGCAAACATTTGCATAGTATGCATGTACAGTATACATACTCTGTATTGCTGAAACCGTATGAGAGAAGTTTGCTATTCTGAACATAGTCACAATCTGAGAACAGCACAGAACAGATTTCCCAGCATACTGTTCTATTCTGTGCTTGAGTGCCATAGATGGCCAGAGAAGTGAGACAGTAAAGCACTTTATCATGTGTGATGTGTGAATGAGAAGCTATGGAAAGAAAATGCTTTGTGCCGTGTAACAGTATGAAACAGAATGAATCAACTGAGAACAAAAACATGTTTGCTTAAACTTTCTGAGTTTTGCAGTATTTAATTAAAATGTGTCCAATTTTGTACAGCTGACCACTGTGGTGTTTTTCTCTTTAGCTTTGATATAGCTATACAGTATTTACTTCATAATAACTCAGTTTCTTTTTAAATATTTGAATAGTAAGAATTATTGAATAAAAATGATAGTTAAATGTTAAAACAATATCTGTAAGTCAAAGACTAAAATAAAGCAAAAAAATAATTTAGATGTTGCCTTGGATAACAAATAAAGCTAAATAGAAATCTAAAAAAAGTGCATTATAACTGTTGAATTTTAGATTGAAGTTGCAAAAGTTTCTAATAATGAGTCTAATTATCTATTAAGGCCTATTTTTTATTCTAATAATATAAATGCAATATTTAGATTCAAACAAATTTAAAGTGGCTGATATTCTGATTTTCTAAAAGGTTTGTTTGCATTGCACGCTCATCAAAAATGTAAGTTCAGTATCCTGTTGATTATAATCAGCAGCCAGTCATTGGAACTGGGACTGACTGAGCATGACAATTTATTTGTGTCTGTATGTAAATATGAGAAGAAAAAAAATCAACATATCAGTCTTAGGCCACACATGTGAGCTACTAGTATTTGATCTTTAGTACACTGGCTTGATGAAGCTGAGAAGCAATTGATGTTGATAAGCAGTGATCTTTTCAAATAGGAAGCTGCTGCTAGATCAGCGTTGTCTTGCGTTCCTCAGCAGCAGGAGAGATATTAGTCCTGGAATGTGTTGACAAACAGGAAGTGTTTTTCCTTATCCGGTCCGAGCACTGATTGAGTGGAAGCTCCCGCTCATTCATCATCTCCACTGTTTGGGAATGCGTCCTTTGCTCTTGGATCTCTCTCAGATCATTGCAGCGGTTTGTTTAGTGCTCTCACACTGACCTCGAACTAAACCAGACTGAGCTGGCTTCACATGTACAACACAAACACAGGGTCACAACCACATTTGCCTCCAGATAAGAAAAACTAAATAGTATCTAAAACTATCATAGTATCAAAAAAACTCATATTTTTCAAATTATTTTATAATTATAAATATTTTACATTCCAAATAATAATACTTTTGGGTTTTTGCTCGCTTGCTATTTGCATATTAATTTGTCTAAAACATATTTTCTGGTCATTAAACATTATACCAGTGTATACACATTAAAATTAGTGTAAATATGTGTGTGTGTGTGTGTGTGTGTGTGTGTGTGTGTGTGTTTATATAAAAACACTTTCATTTTTAATTCTTAATCAAGTCTAGCCTTTGTTGACAGTAAAAATAAATATGAAAAATATTAGTACAATTAAAATTTAATAAGAATAATAAGAATCATTTTTTCAATGGTACAGTGTATCTGATATGGTCACTGTGAGTGCATTATGAATTACATTATTATTCGTGTTGCATTTATTAAGCATTTAATGAAACTATTATCACTGCTCTCCCCTGCTTATATATTAATAAACAAATAAATAAATAATGCAACCAATTAAATTCTATCATGAAATCCTAACGTTTATGTCCATGTTTTTGGCAACTACCATATTACATTCTCGCAGTACTTATTTATTTAAAATAATAATAATAATAAGATTTAAAGTCGTTTAGTATCTTCTCCTGCTGTCCTGTCCAATAAAAGTGCAAAAGCTTAATAAAAAAAAAAAAAAAAAAAAATATATATATATATATATATATATATATATATATATATATACGAAGAGTTAGATGCAAAAGCCTCTAAAAGCCATTTGAAAATTTCCTTTAAAATTAACTTTTTTATTCGGCTGCTGTGTTTATGTTCAGTAAATTCACTTTAATGTCATTGAATAGTTTCTTCTCATTGCCATTAAAGTGAAATAACTTAACATAAACACAGGAGCTTGATAAAAATGCTAATTTCAGAAGAAAATTTCATATGGCTTTTAGAGGGTTTTGCATCTGAACTCTTCATATATATATATATATATATGGTGAGAAAAGCCCTGAAATGAAGAAAATTTGAAGTATACATTATTGAATTAAATAAAGCACTGAATAAGTTTAAAAAAAGTGTCTTTAGAAGTCAATATAATGTTATTTATTTCCATAAAACTGAACATAAATCTCTGATTTTACCTTAGGTTCATAGCATTGTTTTACAGCTGAGTTTCTGGTAGACTGTAGGGTGGATCATTGTTTAAATGCTGCACATGCACACTTAATGAACATTAAATTGGCAGGCGTAATAAAACATGCCTTGACAGGAAAGCATCTGCAGTGTGCACGAGGAACAGCATCATAGCGTGACCACCCGAGTTTAGTTACTCTTTATATCAAAGGCGGCCCTTTCCCGAATGCATTCTTCACACACATACATACAAATACACACACCGTCCCGTCTTTCCTGCGACCCCCTTCATCCTCTCTGTGCTCCTCACGCTATATGGCCATCAGGTTGTTCAGGCGTGGTGTCCCACAATCCCAGAGGATCACATCAAGACAAAAGGCCTCTGCAGTGAGAGAGAGGCAGGCCGGAAGAGGCCGCTCAAACACACACACATGCATATGCTATAAACACCACCAGTACATACTCTGAATGACTTTCTTATGTTACTCTTACTCTCATTACAGTACAGTATGTACAGTACAGTGATATTTATAACAGAGTTTTGCAACAACTAAAAATATGCAGTTGCTACCAGCTAGTCATACAATCTTAAGGTGATCAAACAGGTTTCTGGATTGGTAAACAAGCTAATAACCATCTAAGACCCTGCAGGAACTATACTGTGTTCAGAAATACAGCTACAGTCTAGATTTTCCACTTGAGTTTTGGGGTTACCAGTTAATGACATGAAACCACATACAGTAAACGTATTTATGTGTTGTGTTTTAAATGTTTTGCTTTAAAAGTGTGCTTCTGTTATTCTTTATTATAAATAAATGCCATTGGCTTGATGTTTTGTTACCTAATCACATATTTTAAGTGATTTACTGTATGCATCTAAATATGCATCATATTAACAGATATTATTAAATTATCAAAACATTCTGCAAGGCAGCTAGTCACCAAAAAATAAAAATAAATAAATAAATAAATAATGCAGTTTACACTTTAATACCATTTTTTAGTTCTTTTTATTTGATAATTTTCTTTTATTTTGTTTTATATAAATCTGTTACTTTGAATTTGAAGTAACTTTTTGTTGTAATTAATGGTAAGAAAAAAAATTATGCTTTGGTAAATCATAAACACTGCATAAAAGTCTAAATTATAAGAAAAAATCACAATAATGACATAATTCAAAATTTCAAAGACCTAGTATCTAATAATTATTATTTATTTATTTATTTATTTTACATTTTTTTTAAGTCATTTTGACTCTCATAGGCTATAAACTTTTCCCTCTCATAAGCACTTAGCATTTTTTATGACCTAGTATCTAATAATTATTATTTATTTATTTATTTATTTTACATTTTTTTAAGTCATCAGTCATAACTTCTCATGTCAAAATTATGATTTAGGCTACCAAAGGGTGATTTTTATGTGGCAGAAATGGGCTTTCATAAAGTTTTGTACACTATCCCTGTGTCCCAATGTTCATACTCTCCATCCTAAACAGTATGTGAGATTAAAATGTGTCCCCAAGCATAGTATGTTGAAAAGAGTATGCCAGAAGTCCCCAGATGGTCTACTATTTCAGTTCGATTTTTGAAGTGCACACTCTGATGGCTAATATTACCATCCATTGCACTTTGACGAATTATTCGGTTCAGAACTACAAACACGAATACAAATCCGCTAAAAACTACAAACATGGCGGATGTGCGCGACCGACGGTTTAGATGAAGCGGTTTGGGTTACTAATAATCAACATTTAACCTGTTAATTTTTATTTTATTTAATGTTATCTGTGTTAGGATAGTTCATCTATAAACTACAATGTGAACGTTTAGAAACATCCGTTTGGCCATTAACTTTTAAATATGCAAAAAATATGAGCAGAGTTCTCTGCATAAAGACCCACGGCTGGCACACGTGCTACTTCATTTCTCTCCAGTACGGTATGAAGTTAAACGAAATGAAATGAGGATGTTAACTGTGACATGATGATTGACAGGCCAGTTTACAGTGACAGGGCGCGTGTAATTATGCGACCTTTAAAGAAGCAATTATATGACGTTATAGTATGTCCCAAAGCTTGCCTACTCTTCTACTACACACTCAAAAGTGTGTACTTTTTCTTCAGCGAAAGAGTGCATACTTTAAGGGAGTAGTATAAGTAGGCACATTGGTACCCAGCATATAATTTTTAGTTGTGTTTTGGCGTCACCTTATGGACACAGTGTCGATTGCATCTCGCAAGGATTATACTTTAAAACCCTTAAACTCTTAAAATTATGCAGTTTAAAATATAGTATCTGACAAAGAAATGTCAAAAAAAAAGGACTCAACAGTCTCAATGATATTAAATACGAACTCATTATGACGTCACATGAGGAAGTTACGATAGATGGCGCCACCGAAATCCGCGGCGGCGTCTTCACGCGCACTCGCGTGCAGTGTCGGAGTTCAGAGGTCGGGTAAAGGTCGTGTTTTCAGCTGGTCCCCTCAGCATAAGCAATGGCTTCCATAAGCTGGTTAACGTGCAGGCGGTTTGCTCAGGTCGCGCGGCGGCCGGTGCTGCAGTACGTGAGGGCTGCAGCGCGTGCGCTACACCGGGGGAGCGCGCGGCGCGCGGCGGAGAAGAACCCGCTGAACAAACCACGAGCGCTGGAGCAGCAGTACATCACTGAACTAGATAAAGCCGATGCGCTGGTAAACACAAACACTCCCTCTCCGAGGCTCCTGCTTTAAATGCAGAGTATTCTCTTTTAGTTTATAAATGTTTCTTTTTATGTCAAGCTACATTATTAACCAAAAGTGCTGGTGGTACTGTTACATAATTACTATGTTCATGAACTTTTTTTATTCACTTGGTAAACCTATGAATGTGATTCTACGATGGTACTCGTACAAAAATTATGGCACGGGGTGTTGTCGAATTTGCACTGGTCTAATACATGTCAATAATAATAATAGTAATGGTAGCATCATATGTATATTTTCCCTTTATTAATTACCAAATGGTCTCTTTCTGACAGATCATACTAATTTATTGTATTTTCTAGATGCTGCGGAAGTCTCATGAAACAGGTGAGGTTATCTATCCAGCATTAATGAAACACAAACCAGACCCATTGACATAGAAATAATAATAATAATAATAATAATAATAAAAAAAACAGTCTTTCCAAACTATGACTGTCTGTATTCTGTCAATTTTAATGGAATATTTTGGCTACTATTATTAATATACAGCAAAAAGTAGTAGGACGGTCAAGCTCAAAAATAACAAAAAAGTACCAATAATAGTCCATATTTGTACACAATCCTCTGAAGTCACCTGATCGCTTTTTGTGAAGAACAGACTGAAAATCTCCAGTCCATCTCAAGGTCAATTTGTGAATGAATCACTAATTAGAGTCAAATCTTTGTAATTAACTGCTGATTAATTTCACAAATGGTCTGTATTATTCAGTCAAGATTATCAGTGAATAATTCATTGAATTTCGGTCTATTCTTCACACAAAGCTCTCATACGACTTAGGAAGACTTGAAATAGTCATACAGACTAATATTATTGTACAGTTTTGGCATCGTTTCGAAGCATGAAATCTTCAGTTCATTGTAATTTATTGGAAATGAGCGACAAACACATTTATAATTTTCAATTTTTGTTAAATGGAAGAAAGTCCCAAGGGTTTGGAACGACACGAGGGTGAGTTGATGATGCAAGAGCGTTCATTACTGGGTGAGCTTACCCAAAAATGTTGTGATAGACCAACTATATATACAACAAATAAAAAAAAAGCAATTAACTGGTCTGGAAGTAACCATTGATTAACAAGCATGTAGCTCACACTAGGTCTGTCTTTAAGAGTTTAATAATAAATTAAAAATAAATCTCCTATAGAGAAAATAAATGGGATTTTTTTTTTTTTTTCATACCGTATATGGAACTGACTGTTGTGCTCCATACAAAGGTGTTGAATCAATATTTTGTGGTTTCCTGCATTTAGGCACTTCTAAGTCTAAGTGAATAAGATCTCAACTCAAGCAATATTTATATTTTTATTTCTTTGCAGGATTTTTGTCCTGGTTCCGGAATGGTCTCCTGGCAACAGGAATCGGCGTTATTGCGTTTGCGCAGAGTGATGTGGGCCGAGAGGCTGGATATGGTATCTTTTTTCACTCCGTCCGTCGGTTTTTCTTTTACATCATAGTCCTGTTTTGAATGTTTTCCTCCTTCCCCCCCCAGTGTTCTTCATCCTGGGCGGAGTGTGCGTGTCGTTCGGCGGAGGGTCGTATGTGACCAGTCTTTTGACTCTGAGGAGGATCATGCTCCTCTCTCGGTTGACTGTGCTGCTCCATGCGGGCTTGGTGTCCATTGCCGCCCTCTTCTGGCTGTGCGCCGTATCGCTCTACATCGGCCGCCTGGAGTTGGAGATTATTCATGAAGAGGATGAGGAAGAGCACGGGGGAGATGAAGGCGAGGAGTGCACAGAATGCAGGGCCCGACGCGAGAGACGCGGCGCTGAAGACAAAAGCCAAGACAAGTGAGATGAGAGGAGACTTTGAGTTCACCCAGAGACCCAGAGTTCTGTATGTTTAAACCGCTTTGAGAGGAAAGGCGAACTGGTTTCAGGTCGGTGTGGAGTTGTGGCTCTAGTGCTTGATTTATCAGGTTGAGTGAGTTTTTGTTTCTGATACTCCTGAACATCAGCTGTCCCACTGCGTACACAGGGGCAGTGACATAACTTCACATTTTTCCTAGTTTGTAATATTGTTTTGTTGGATCTGGGGGTTGTGTGCTGGAACATGAAAGATAATTTCTAAACTAGCACTTATCAGACAACCGTCTTGGCTGTTCAGCTGTTATAAATGAGCATGATCACTTTTATATAGTGACGTGATTCAGAAATAAGTTTTTTTTTTTTTTTTCTTCAGCCTGTAATCGTGTAGATAATCTGCTGCTGGGAGATGTCAGTCATGTGTGTGCTCATACAGCCATTCACTGCACACTTCCAGTCACTCAACTCTAGTTTAAATGCTGTTTTTCCCTGTTCAAAGCAAGTCATGCTGGACTAGAATTCAACAGTGTCATCCAAAATATGTCCTTTACAGATTAAACTGTTGTCAATTTCTCTTTTTTCCTGTCTGTTATTTCGGATAATGATTTGTGGTGCAAAAAAAATTATTAAGGTTCTAAACAAGTTAAAAAGTAAACAATCATTTTACTTATTCCTCAGTTTGGAAAAACAAACAAAAATTGAATTTACAGTAATGTATTTTAAATAGAAATCTGAGGAAGTGCTATTTAAGTATTTAATATATCCTTTGAATGTGTTTTTTTTATTATAATTTCAGTTGCCAGGTCAGCCTTTCTAATTGTTTTTTATTTTACTTATTTTTTGTTTTAATATAAAGTATTTTATTTCAACCTTATTTCAGTTACTGTTACAGTTGCTTTTAATAGTTTCGTTTTCAATAACACTGCTTTGGTGCAAGATACTTCAGCTGTATAAACAATAAAATACAAACTTTCGAAATATAATCGCATAAAAGTTTAAACTTTGATCGTCTAAACATGACACTAGAGTGAAGGAAATGCTTGCTAACTTTGTTATATGCTGTTCAAACTCCGGTCATGACCAAAAATTTCCATTTGGTTTTGACCGATGAAACACAACAATGTAAAATTGCACTGACAATGTAATAACTGAATTAATAAACAGCATAATGTTTAGGTTTTGTGCTTATACTTTTAAAACGGTGTGTTTTAATGTTTATTGTTGACTTCCCTTTTAAGTGCATTACTCTAAAATTGATTACCGTTTGATTTTAAGTGGAAAACACATCACTAACTTGTGTTGAACCCTGAATAAGCTTCTTCCATATTCAGATCAAATTCACTGAGTTCAAACATTCTGTGCTGAATCTTACTATGACTATGGGGTTAATTAATTACAACTGTGAAATAGTAATGACAAAAAGTTGTTAAATAGTAAAAAAAAAAAAAAAAAAAAACTGAGTGCAAGTTAGATATCAAGGGCAGGTGTCTCTGGAGGGAGGATTCATGTGTTGATCTGTATGCACGTGAGGTTTGTTCATAGCTCTGGGGACTCTTTCACGAGACGTTCCACTTCTGTTTGTACACCTTCAAAGGGCTGCTTATTTATTTGATTATATATTTTAATTATTGTCACAGTGGCTGTTGTTGTTATCAAAGACCAAGCATGAATCCTGAGAGAGATGATGCCACTTATCTGTCGGCATATAAATGCGTTTTAGAATTGTTGCTGTTTGTGTTTTGTAAATTCCGGAACACATTTAGAATTTTGTCAGTATTCGTTTTGTAGATGTGAAGAGGAAGATGATTGTCTTTGCTATGTGACTTTTGAACCTGAAGCTTGATTGGCTGATGTTCTTACTTTTTTATGTATATTTAGGCAATGTTAATGTGAAATGCAGAACATTCTATAATTGTACTCTTTTTAAAACTGATGACATTCAATGTATGTTGATTGTGGGTGTTTATCACGAGGTTACAGAGTATTTGTTTATGCATGACCTTCAGTGCTATTTACGGTACATAATGAGTCTATGAATATGTACATAAATGGGGACTATGCAAGCACATTTGTCTCCCGCAATTTCTGAGAAGGACAGGTTTGATGTTTAAGGTGCCATGAATTCAGCTCTGCCACTTAAGGTGGAAATGTCATGTTAGTGGCCTTTAGAGGTTAACAAGCTGACCGTGTTTCAGAGGCAACTTTTGAAACTGTAGCTTCCCAAACTGTGCTCTAGTTCAAGTAGTTACACTACGTCTACCTATAATTTTAAAGAAAGGTGTACTTACATCACAAGTTATTAGTAACTATAAAGTAGACCTAAGCATCTTTAGGAATATATAACAATATATTTTGTAGACTTTTTCTTTATTTATTGTTTTGGGTAATGTGACAGAATCACACACACACACACACAAATGCATGTTAATATAAATGAAAACAATTAGGCTGATACATATTACTGCGCGTCATAAAGAATTTTACAATTCTGTTTTCCTGACTCATTTATTTGAGGAAATAAAGGAAAAAGATACTTGAAAATTATTTCACTGCCAAATGATCACAAATGTGCAGGTGTAACATGAAAAAATGGAAAAAAATAAATATAGGATGTGTGTGTTTATGTAGGTAGAACTTTGTACAAATGCAGTCTGATGATTTACCTTAATTACAATAGAGTTTACATTAAAAAAAAAAAACGGCGCATTCAGTAGTTTGGTTCTGTTTTTAAAAAACGTACACAATAAGAAATAAATTATTTCTTTGTGAGTCATCTGAATAGTATAGCTCACTGTACAAAGAATGGTTTTCTACAAAAAAAAAAAATTGTTTAAATTTATATACTGCGCGGGTCGCCTCCCTTGATGAATGAGGGCGGTGTTTCACTAAAGTTCGGAGAGATTCTTCGCGCTCATTGGCTGCCGCCTCTGTGGATACGCTGGTAGCGTAGTGTTGTTTGGTGATGCAAAGCGCGAAAATTAGGCGGCAATACACAACACTTATTATCGTGCTTTACCAGCGAAGACAAATGTGTATCTGTAAAGACGAAGCATTCGAAAGGTCTGAAGATAGAAAGACCGACAAAAGGAAAGACGAGCACAAATCCCTTCTTTTTGTTGGACAGGTAAGTTAATTAATTATTGTGTAGACCTGTCTATAAAAGTCACTAGTATCAGTGTAGTTTACATAGCCTAACTTTTGAGACGGTAATGCTGAAATACGTGTATAACAGCGCAACTGCAACATCGTGATATCGGTAGGCTTCTTGAAAGTATTGAAAATTCACATTGTTTCTAGATTATTGTGTAGAGTGATCAGATGCATTTTAAATAATTGCATAAAGCTTCATAGGTCAAAAAAAAGAACTTTTTTTTTTTTTTTTTTTTTCTGATCCTGACACAAAAGGGCCAGCTAACATTAACTGACTAATCATATCAGCAGCACAAGTGAAAATGTGAATGAGTACTAGTCAGGTGAAATCACTATCATACTAATTAGATTGTAAGAGCAGACTGAGAAGCGCTTCCAATCATTGTGTTCTTGTTAGCAATGGTTATCTCCAAAGAAAAACGTGAGGTTTTACATCAAAAGGGCCTCACATGAAAGAAAATTGCTACAAAGAATATTGCACCTGAAAGAACCATTTACCAGATCATCAAGAACTTCAAGGAGAGAGGTGTTACTGCAGTGAAGAAGCCTTCAGGATAACCCAGAGTGTACAGCAAGCGCCAGGACTGTCTCCTCCTGAAGAGTCAGCTACAGAATTGTGTCGATCTTGCTCAGGAATGGCAGCAGGTTGGTGTGAAGCATCTGCACGCACGGTGAGGCCAAGACTTTTTGACAATGGACTGGTGTCAAGAAGGGCAGCAAAGAAGCCACTTCTCTCCTAAAAAACATCAAGGATAGACTGAAATTCTGCAGGAAGAACAAGGATTGGACAGCAGAAGACTGGTGCAAAGTTATTTTCTTTGATGAAGCTCCCTTCTGAATGTTTGGGACATCTGGAAAATCGATTGTTCGGAGAAGAAAAGGTAAACGTTACCATGAGTCCTGTGACGTGCCAACAGTGAAGCATCCTGAGACCATCCATGTGTGGGGTTGCTTTTCAACCAAGGGAGTGGGGTGTCTCATAATTCTGCCCAAAAACACTGCCATGAAAAAAGAATGGTATCAATAAGGTATCAACACCTCATAAGGCAAGTGGACAAGCAGAAGCCCACAAATTGTGATCAACTCTGAGGCAAAACTAATAAGGCAAAAATGGATCGCCATCATTCAGGATTTGGCCCAAAAGCTAATATCCAGCATGCCAGAGCGAACTGCAGAGGTTATGAAGAACAAGGGTCAACATTGTAACTATTGACTTCTTATATTTTTGCCAATAAAAGCCTTTAAAACATATGATGTGCTTCTACAAAAATCATTGCAAATGTCAGCAAATTTAACGCAGTGACTAGTAAATTATTCCTTTAGTAGCAATACTTTTAAGTACAGTTTTTTAGTACTCTTTCCACCACTGCTAATAAATGTAGTTACACCTGTATGCTACAGGTGCTTGTAGTTATTGCTGCTTGGTTATTAACATTGAGAGCTGAAGAGGGAAGTGAAAACGTTTCTCCATCCATTTCTTGCCTGTTCTCCTCGTGCTCTGGAGTTTTGGTGCAGTTCGTTAGTTACTGATTCCGGGTGTGTTTCAGTGCAGTAGGCCCGCGGTTTGTCTGTCTCTCCCTCAGCGCACGCAGCTCTGCTTCAAATTCAGGGCGTCTACAGGGGCCGCCACATGGCTAAAGGGCACAGCGCCCAAACACACATCCCCACAAGCCAGAATCAGACACCTGTGTTACATGAACTGAGTTCATAATTGCACAGAGCGGCATTTCCATCATGTGGAACCAGTACATTAAACCCAACTTAATTTGTTATTGTCGCAACGTGTGAATTTGCAGCACAAGATCACTGAAAAACACAATGTTTTCCCTATTTATTGCCAAAATTTCCCATAAAAGTAACTAATTCCCATTTATATGTCATTCTGCTCTTAAGAGATGGCCGTGGAGGATATTTTAGAGGAGAAACTTCAGGTCACAGTCGAGTTATCGTATGCGCACGCACATGGTCCGGCCATTCGCCTTTTCTCCCCAACAACTCTGCTTCTTTAGTATGCAATTCCTTTAGTCGTCAAGAGGGAATGATCCTCACACTAATGAACTGAGGCCTGCCACTTGAATGTAAAACAGGTTTTAACCCGTCTTCAATGTCAGAGCCCCTCCCTGGGGTTTCTTGAAACAACACAACACCATCACTAACACCAGCACGCTTCGCGTTTCAATCACAACGTCTGCCTTTGTCTCGACCCTCCGGCCTATTACTCTGACAGCAGACTACTCACCAACTCTGCTTCAAAGACACGGAGCCAGAGTTATGAATCTGTACACGGATTATGATGAACGCCAATCAAAAGTCTTTATTGTGAGCAGAGCGGAAGAGTTGACAGAGTTGGGTAGCTTACATGTGGTCCCAGAGGGAGCTGTTGTTAAAGCAGCTTATCACATCAATCCGATCCATGTTCTTTCATCTTCCCATTCTTTTCCTCTTCTTTTGAACTTGTTAACATGGACCGGTGTGGATTACAAAATTTACACAAGATAATAGCCGATTGTTAATCCCTTTTGAATGTTCACTTTTCAAATCCAAAAGCAATCCCCTTCACGCCATTCAAGACAGTGACTTCAAATATTTAAAGTTTCCAAGCATGCAACTGGTGTAATTTTTTGCCATTGTTTTTTTTTTAGGCTATTCTTGAAAGGATCACTTGGTTGAAAATTAATTCTGTCATCATCTACTCACCATCTTGTCACTGCAAACCTTTACTTACTTAGCTTTAAAAAAAAAAAAAAAACCAAACTAGACATTTTAAACAATGTGCTGGTTGAACCTTTTCATGCATTTACAGTGAATGAAGACAGAAGCTTTTAAGGCTTCAAAATGGATGTAAAAATTAATTAATAGTAGCCAATATCGTAGTATACTTTGTGTGAGAATCAGAATGAATTTTAAGTTCTTGCCATTCTCTTTAACTCTTAAAATCCACCTCTTTGACACTGAAGTAGTGATGTACGATTTATGAACGAATGATTCTTTTGAGCTATATCTTTTTAATGAACTGTTTGATCTGGTTCGCAACAGTTGTCTAAGGCTGCACTTACACTTGGCATTGACATGCGATCACCTTGATCGGATCAAGCAAATCGGATCACCAGTCAATCATGACACGGCGCGTTTACACTTGTCAACATCAAGTGACTTCTCTATCTAGATAAACAATTGGATCGCTCTTTCCCACACAATATTTAAATAAGTCTTACACCATGTCTACACTGGATGCGCGCGATGCGGTGCAACTGCAACAAAATACTGTAGAACCCATTATAATCAAAGATGCTGTCTACACTGGATGTGGTACTGCGTGCAGTGACACGACAAATCCCCGACAGTAAACTGATGCCTCGATCTGTTTATGACGTACTGTTCAAATGATTTGCAACAGTCTCTTTGTCGCATCCAGTGTAGGCAGACTCGCGCTGTTGCCGCACGAAAACTGCAGGTGCGTGATAATTCAGATATGTGTGAATTCAGTTTCTGCTGCTGCTGCTCTATTGTTCTGTATCCTTTTGACAGTTCAGGAGAGAGGGGACGGGGTTGTGATGTCGACCTTGTCTAAATGATTCTTTCACATACTGATCTGGTTCTTTAGTTCAACTCACTGCCTATTCGCACAAGACAAACGGACCACTTTTATAAACTTTGCGGTGCTTTTAGTAGCTTGAAGGACTTAGTACTCCTTCACTATGAAAAGAATGACCAGAATATGGACATTTTTCCATATTTTGTAAACTATGGAATTAAGCAACCAGTACAATATTTTTTTTTTTTTTACAGATTTTTTTTTATAACCAAAAGTCATGGGTTTGGAACATTCGGGTGAATAAATGATGACAGAATTTTTGTTTCAGTTGTCATCATTTATTCACCCTCATGTCATTCCAACCCAGGTAGCCAAAATGGTTTGGCCCAATAATGGCCCAGATCTGGCAGGCCGGAATAAATAACTCGGCCCAGCTGCGGTTGCCAGACTCGGCATGGACATGGGATGAATGACGCCCCAGAATTGGCCCAAATACACTGGCCCGAGTCCGGTTGCCAAAACTGCCGGCATTGGGCCACAATCATGCCGACAAGAATTGTAACACTTACTGGCCCGAGTCTGGGTACGTAAACTGAGCCAACAACACTGGCATTGGGCCACAATCATGCCAACCAAAATGGTACACTTAGCCAGCACTGGTCAGACACTGGGTACTGAAACTGAGCCAACACTAAGTCACAATCATGCCAAAACCTACTAGCCTTGAATTACCCCATAACATCCATATGTGCTTCTTTTCCCCAATTATAAAAAATGACATTATGAAAATATGAGTGATATTAGAATTTATATTAAAAATAAAAAAAACTCCAGGAGCTTCCTCAAGTAAGCGTACCCTAAAAAAAGGACAGACTGACAGAAAGAGAGACAAAAAGGGGAACAATGACACATGGTTTTTCAGACAATCTCAGACTGATAACATACATTTTTTGTAAGAATTTGTTTGCAATCGGGCCTGCTCTTTTCTTCCCCCATCTCTGTACAAAGTGAGCAGCAGCCATTTTTTGATTAACTTTTCAGTCTCTCCATCTAAAGCACTGCCAATACATGTATTTCTTTGCACCGGTTAAAAAAAAAATTAAAATAAAAAAGATCAGTCACCATACTATAGACCAGTGGTGTCAAACTCAATTTCTGCACAGTTTAGCTCCAACCAGCTCCAACTCACACCAGCTTGGAAGTTTCTAATCCTGAAGACCTTGATTAGCTGGATCAGGTGTGCTTGATTATGGTTGGAGCTAAACTCTAACGCTATGTTAGTGAACTCGCTTCATTATAAATAATCATTACTTTGATAATATAGGTGTAGAAAGGTTCATAATATACATGTATTTACATTTATGCATTTAGCAGACGCTTTTATTCAGTGCATTCAGGCTAACATTTTATTTACCTAACGTGTTCCCCTGGGAATTCAACCCACAACCTTTGCACTGCTAACGCAATGCTCTACCACTGAGCCATAGGACAGAGAGAGAAAGAATGTTTACTCACCAGGGTAGCAAGGTCTTCTGGCAATTAGCAGCACAAAAAGCCCATCAGGTTTTGTCATTAGATGTCAAAGCTAGTGTGCATGTCTTGAAACTCATATAGCAAAAATAATGTTAAATTTCCCTTAACCCCTTTAAGCTTGTTTTATTATATGAATTAAATCATTAATTTCCAAATGTAGTTAAAGAAAAAAGAAAATTTTAAATATAAGGAAAAAATATTAATAGGATTTAAAAAATAAAATAAAAAATACACTAAGAAATAACATAACATGGGCAGGTAAACTATATTATGTTTATGTTTAAGTGTCACTGCTACATACTACAGGTGCTGGCCATATAATTAGAATATCATCAAAAAGTTGTTTTATTTCACTAATTCCATTCAAAAAGTGAAACTTGTATATTATATTCATTCATTACACACAGACTGATATATTTCAAATGTTTATTTCTTTTAATTTTGATGATTATAACTGACAACCAAGGAAAATCCCAAATTCAGTATCTCAGAAAATTAGAATATTACTTAAGACCAATACAAAGAAAGGATTTTTAGAAATCTTGGCCAACTGAAAAGTATGAACATGAAAAGTATGAGCATGTACAGCACTCCTTTTGCCTGAATTACTGCAGCAATGCGGCGTGGCATGGAGTCGATCAGTCTGTGGCACTGCTCAGGTGTTACAAGAGCCCAGGTTGCTCTGATAGTGACCTTCAGCTCTTCTGCATTCTTGGGTCTGGTATATCGCATCTTCCTCTTCACAATACCCCATAGATTTTCTATGGGGTTAAGGGTCAGGCAAGTTTGCTGGCCAATTAAGAACAGGGATACCAAGGTCCTTAAACCAGGTACTGGTAGCTTTGGCACTGTGTGCAGGTGCCAAGTCCTGTTGGAAAATGAAATCTGCATCTCCATAAAGTTGGTCAGCAGCAGGAAGCATGAACTCCGCTAAAACTTCCTGGTATATGGCTGCGTTGACCTTGGCTTGGACCTCAGAAAACACAGTGGACCAACACCAGCAGATGACATGGCACCCCAAATCATCACTGACTGTGGAAACTTTACACTGGACCTCAAGCAACGTGGATTGTGTGCCTCTCTTCTCTTCCTCCAGACTCTGGGACCCTGATTTCCAAAGGAAATGCAAAATTTACTTTCATCAGAGAACATTACTTTGGACCACTCAGCAGCAGTCCAGTCCTTTTTGTCTTTAGCCCAGGCGAGACGCTTCTGACGCTGTCTGTTGTTCAAGAGTGGCTTGACACAAGGAATGCTACAGCTGAAACCCATGTCTTGCATACGTCTGTGCGTAGTGGTTCTTGAAGCACTGACTCCAGCTGCAGTCCACTCTTTGTGAATCTTCCCCACATTTTTCGAATGGGTTTTGTTTCACAATCCTCTCCAGGGTGCGGTTATCCCTATTGCTTGTACACTTTTTTTTTTTCTACCACATCTTTTCCTTCCCTTCGCCTCTCTATTAATGTGCTTGGACACAGAGCTCTGTGAACAGCCAGCCTCTTTTGCAATGACCTTTTGTGTCTTGCCCTCCTTGTGCAAGGTGTCAATGGACGTCTTGTGGACAACTGTCAAGTCAGCAGTTTTCCCCATGATTGTGTAGCCTACAGGACTAGACTGAGAGACCATTTAAAGGGCTTTGCAGGTGTTTTGAGTTAATTAGCTGATTAGAGTGTGGCACCAGGTGTCTTCAATATTGAACCTTTTCACAATATTCTAATTTTCTGAGATACAGAATCTGGGATTTTCCTTAGTTGTCAGTTATAATCATCAAAATTATAAGAAATAAACATTTGAAATATATTAGTCTGTGTGTAATGAATGAATATAATATACAAGTTTCACTTTTTGAACGGAATTAGTGAAATAATTTTTTTTGATGATATTCTAATTATATGACCAGCACCTGTATTTACCACATTGTAAACAGAGACCCACCCCCAGCACAAAACCTAAACTGGTCCGAGTCTGCATAGCCATATCTCAGCCAAAATCAGACCAGCCCTGTGTTCCGTAATTGGGCTGAATGTGGATAAATGTGCCAAGTCTTAGTGCAAAATGGGCCAAATCCGCACATCCAAAGCCTAGCCAAATCTGGCAACCATTACTGGGCCAGAGCTGGCTCACATTTCGCTGCCAGAACAAGGCCGAGTGAGCCGACACTCAGCTGCAACTGGCCCGATTGTGCTGGCTACCTGGGAAAACCCTTTTAATTTCTTTATTCATGAACTACTGGCATTTGGCATCTTGACGGGTCATGTTTGAATATGCTATGGACAGAATGACAGCACAAAGAAATTATTGGAATAGAGTTTATTATTGTTTGGATTATCATAATCGTTTTTACAGTGTATCATTTTCATTTAATGCTCATGGTTCTGTATTTTCACAAACATCTCATCATAAAGAAGTTAGAATCACAGTGATGGTAAAGGTTAAGGGAACACCAACTCGTGCTGATGTTTCAGGACTGATTCTCTTAACTATTTACATATTCACCCTCAATCACAAATAGAAATTAAAACTGTCATATATCATTTAGTGCTACTGAAAACCATCATATCTGGTAATACTGCATGGGCAGAGAAACCCGCATACACAAAAAAACAAAAAAACAAAACAATAAAAAACAGAAATTGTTCACATGGTGAAACTTGTATCTGTCCACTTATAATTAGTGACTGCTTAAAGCACATTTTGTTATCTTCAGTGTGATTTCATCAGTTACCAGAACTTATAGTTTTTGTGGTCCACTTACAATGTCCATATTTTTGTTCATAAAACTATTTTAGTTACTACATCCTAAAAGGGGTTGAATTTTTGTCATCTATTCATCCTTCATGAAAGTTACCCATACGGTTTCGTACATTTTTACACATTTAATCAACATAGACCTTATTGTACTACACCCTGACTGCAAAATTTAGTGAGCAAAGAAAACTTTGACGTTAGCGTGTTTCTAAGCCAACAATTCTTTGGGCACAAAGTAAATATTATAAACACAAGCATTGTTGCAATGCATTCTGGGACGTACAATGAAATGAGACCTTAGAATCTGGCCAAAATTAGGTCTCTCAATTTTACTGTCTATGTCTCACATCAAGAGCATGTAAGATGCCTTACAATGCTACGCAGCTCACTAGGTTTTGGAACAGTGTGCCTCAGCTTTACATAGTGGGGTGAATCTCACAGTGTCACAGGTAATATTTTACCCCCAAATCCCCCCAAAAAATAAAAAATTATGTATGGGACCATTAAGACTTTTTGCAGTGGTATTATTTTAATGAAACAATTTAAAAAACTTTATTAAATTCTTTTTTTTTTTTTTTGTAGTTCACATTTCAATAATGTCATAACACAGGAAAAAATATAATTAATTTCTTTGAATTTTGGAGTGAAATATGACCTGGACATGTTTGACAAACTTTATGAAATTCGTCCAGTGGATATTTCATTTTAAAATTAAACATTACACCTTTACATAACAGACAATGTTCTCCACACTGTAGTTTTCCGAATCATCTGCGCATTTCTTGCACTACTACTGTAAACCTAATTCTTGTGGTTTTTACAGTAGGAGAATTAGAATGTCTGGCCATGGATGAAGTGCTATGTGTATGCAACAATACACTGTAAGTGCTTGGACATGATACATGACAAATAGACACACTTAACTACCACCCCCACCCCCCCAAATCCCCCAAAATGTCTTATAGGAAGATTAGTCCATGATATTTGCTCATGACTTGGGAAAAAAAACAATTCTTTTGGAGCATTTGCATGTATGGAGTCTCTCAACTCAGCGTTATCTATATATGGCTATGACCTTGAATTAATTTTTTTTTTTCAAATGGTTCTTTTAAGATGTTAAGACAATTCTTTTTTAATACAAAAATGAAAATTCTACACTGTTCAAAAGTTCTAATCTTTATTTTCAGTAAGACCCCTCTGTCAGTCAGGTACCTGTGGACTGTGCTTTATGTATTGTTTCCTTAAAGTCTTATTTAGCAATTGCCGCCAATCTGCTTTTGTCCATACAGTACTTGCATATTCCTGTGTGGTTTCTTAAATTCATGGGGACTTGGAAAAAAATTACAGGTGGGCCCATCTCCCTAGGGGTCAAAGAGGACATTTGTATGCAACCCTTATCAAAGGTTCCAGGACAACGTCCTTGGCTCTCCTTTCACATGACGGCCCTGTATTTCCAGTGGTGTAGGCCTCAATGTTGGCCCCTTTGTGTAGGTTGCATGATGTCTTTCATATGTTCATTATGGCTTTGGCTGCTTGTCCAGAGAGAGGAAGACACACTAACAAATTAACAGAGAAAAGTCTGGAGAGGATGCTCTCCTTCACATTTTTTCCTCTCTTTGTCTTTGCCCCTCAATCCTCATCTGTCCCTGCTGCCCCCCTCAGTCCATTCATACAGAAGGGCAGAGGTGGAGGAAAAATGGGTTCAGCTGGAGAAAAACCGTTAAAGGAAGGCAGAGATGCAATCCTTTGCAAGTGGGGAAAGAAAGCGGGAGTTTTGGCCACATGGTCTGAGCGGTGCCCTTCAGTGTGAGCTGTTGGCATCTCAGGTGGGGCGTAGCGAATAGTGCTGGGAGCATAGAGACTCTGGGGCCCCTGTGGGCCAAGAGCCAGGGGGTGAAAGAGAACATGTCCTGCAGCCCCACTTGCAGTCAGTCTCTGCAGTAGTTCAAAGTCTGGAGCGCGCCCTCCGTGGATAGACCGATCATCTCTGGGCATGGATGTGGCAGGAATGGTTGGCGACAGGGTTGGGGAAGGGGGGTTAAACAGACCCTTGGATGAAGCTTCTGTAGGGGTGGAATTTTGAGGATGGGAAGGTGGACTGCTGCCATTGGTTCCTCCACTGCTGGGCTGAGCTTGGCTCCAGTGCCTCCCAGAACCTGGGCCTACAGTTGTTCCCATCACTTCTTGTTCAGTCTTAATATTCGACCCTGAATTGGTCACCACACTCTTAAGATGCTGGATCACTGCACGGCCATTGTGGATTTTACCTGCTCCATTGGCCCCATTGCCTTGTTTCAATGGCCCCTCTTCTCTCTTCACCCGTTTGCTGGTGAGGTTGTGGTCCCACTCGTTCTCCCTCTCATCGTCCTCTTCCACCTCGCTGTCACTGGCTTGGTCTGAGGAGGGACATGGGCTGTCCTCTCTTTGCCTGAACACCTCCATCCGCCTCCTTGCCACAGGAGGGCCGCTTTCAGCATCAGACTGGTGCAATCTCTTCCTGGTGTTCTCTGATTGGCTGGCAGCAGTGTGCGAGAATGCTTCTTTCCCCTTGTGGTCTGTCTCGGGCCTGCCTTTCAATGGTTGTGTCCCTGTGGAGCCTGGAGTAAAGAAAACTCTGCTGATTTTGGCAGTTGAGTAACGTACTACCAGTGTGGTGGGTATGTGGGGCTAAAAGCATACCTTGTGCCTTTGGAGAGGTGTCGCATGGGGAGGAGCTTGCTTGAAGCCGCTCTGCCCTCAGGCTTTCTGGGAGTTGTAATAAGTCCAGAGGCATGTCTGCCAGCTCTGGGCGACTGAAAATACAGATAAAAGAGTGTGAGAAGTTTACCTCAGGGAGCTTTACACATTTAAAGCAACACTATGTAAATTTTGGTGCTCTAGCGGTTAATAAACGCATCCCGCGGAAGAACATTATAACCAGAGCTACTTCTCCAAGTTTATGTCGATGGCAATTCACCCAGGTATGTGTTACTCCGCAGCGGTGACAACCCGAACAGGCTACAATAGTCCAAAAATAATCACTTATTATAAATTTACCGTATTGATTTGGTGTAAGACAAAAAGGCGTTTTGGTAGATGAATTTATGATGTACTTGCTCATTATATACATTTTGAAAATTTTGAACACAGAAAAAGTTACATAGTGTTGCTTTAACAGTCTAAATGCTAAACCCTGTGCCACAGGTTAACAGAGCATTCTCCAATCATTTACAATGGTTTAATCACACAACAGAAGATTGTACAAATACTTACTTGGTAACTCTAACTCTTTCATTTTCGCTTTTGAATTTGCAATCTTGGTGTTACATTTTACAAGAAAAGATGATTGTCTGTTGCGCTTAAGACTAAAACGAATGCTTGAAAAATAGATTTATTATGTTCTTAAATATGTGACCAAGTATGGTGTCCTATACTCAGAATTTGTGCTTTGCATTTATCCCATCCAGTTGCACACACAGCGGTGGATGGAGAACACACACACACACACACCCAGAGCAGTAGGCAACCATTTTTGCTGTGCCACCCGGGGAGCAGTTGGGGGTTCGGTGCCTTGCTCAAGGGCACCTCAGCTATGGGTAAAGAGGATGGAAGAGAGCACTGTTCATTCACTCCCCACACCTACATTTCCCAACAGTACTGAGACTCACACCCGCAACCTTTGGGATACAAATCTGTATCAATACCACTGTACAATACCAAACTAACTTATAAAACATTTATTAACAAAAATGATGACACCACATGCTGTATTGTATATAGACCATAGACTGTATAAAAACATGGACGTGGACGTGTCTGCGACATCACCCGTAGGTTTCTGAAGATCATTTTTGAAGCCTAAAGTGGGCGGAGCGGGCCATCGCCATCTTGGCAGCGTGTCCCCACACATCACTCTTGGTTAATCCAAAAGGGGCAACGAGACGAGACGTGGGTGGAGCTGGATGCTGAAACCATGCCCACATAGCTCGATGGTGGTATCAGCAGCGGCAATCCACCTGTCACTCAAGTGGCCACGCCCTTAATTATGCAGAAATTAAGGCTTAATATAATTTAAATGGATGAGTTATTAAAAAAATTCACCCCCCTCACAGTTGTCATGAAAGGCAAAATTGCCTTTTTGTACCAGACTGTAAACATTTTTTTTTCTGCTGTAAAGTTGAGCATTTTAACATGGGAGGTCTATGGGATTGACTCCCTTTTGTAGCCAGCCTCTAGCGGCCAGTCAATGAATTGCAGTTTAAGTCCCTTCCATGTTGGTTTTAAGAGAGAGACCGGAAGGTTGGCACTTGATATAGACTAATAAATTACATAGTTTAGCAAACACTGTGAAATCAAATAAAAAATAAATAAATAAAAAATTAAAAGCCCCCGTAGCATGACATCAGGTAAACAACAAAGACAAGAGGCTTTTGAAAATGAAAACAATTTTTTATTTTTTTTTGCCAAGTAAACCAACATATTCATATTCTCTGGTCTTTTACTTTACTTTTACATCGCATGAAAACCAAACCTTCTGTCAGTCATTGTTTCCTCAGTATTCATGTCATTTTTGCCACATGCACCTTTGTGATCATGTGAACGTGGCGAGGATAAACCAGGCTATTCACCCAAAGCGCTCTCACTGAAAGCACCTCTCTCAGTCTCTTCACGTGATCAGTGAACTGATTCCTTTTGCACTGTGTTTCACTCTGCAGCACAACCAGTATGGAGCAGAGCAGAAGCTTTTAGTTTACAACTGTAGCGTTAGTTGTCCAGCTGAACTAAATGGTTTTTATTTCTATAAAAAGCAAAACAACAGTGGGGGTGGTACAGTTGTGGGCATGTATTCAGTGTAGTTTTATCTTGTTGTTTATTTTATATATGGTCTGGCATCCTTTTTTTGAAATCACTGAACAGCACATTGGTCTACTGTCATTTTTATTTGTGCTCCTATGAATACATTTTACAAAGTGGAAAAAATATATCCAAAATGGCAGACGGATCGAGAGAAGTGATAAAATGTATTGAAATTTATAATGGTTTGATCTAATTAAAGTTTACTAATACAAAAAAGGAATCCCAGAATGCACTGCAACAAGCTCAGTAAAAATCGAAGATGGCAGACAAATTAAGAGAGGTTCTAGTAAAGTCAAGTCACCTTTATTTATATAGCGCTTTATACAATACTGTTTGTGTTAAAGCAGCTTTCTAGATAAAGTTCTGACATATTTAAAGTGTATGCTATGTATTTTATACTTTTTAGAGTATTGTGTCGTTTTCTTAACAACATGTGCTAATGGCAAACACTATTAGAGTCAACTGTAAACAGAATTTCTCGTGTGCTGTGCAGCAGAACTGCTTTACTCCTGGAGTCAGTAACCTTTGCTGACTGTGTAAAACGTTCCAAATCAGTCACAGGAAGGTACCTTACCAGTAAGCAGCAACAAAGTTCACTAGATTTTGGAACACAGCTACAGAGTTTCCTCCTCACAGAGATTAACAGCATGGTAAGAGATGTACTCGCTTGTGATACCGCTTCCAAACACACACATGGACTAGAAAAGCCCTTCTGAACATGAACTTGTCTCCAGCAGAGTGCTATAGAAGTTAATTAGCTATCGTAATTACAAAGCTAATTAACTAAAACACCATTCAGCCAGAAAATGTTGACATCCATTCGGTGTAATTATATATCCCCAGTCCAATTATCACTGAAATTCAGCCAATTTTTTTCTTGTTTTTTTCTGACTTTGAACGTGTGCACTTGTATGATGAAGATTACTGTAGACAGATGGAGAGGAAGAGCGCTTACGAGGGCTTCTGTGGAAACTCTCAGCACATTAACTTTTTTTTTTTTTTTTTTTATGTATCACAAAACACAAACACACAAGGTCACTAAGAAACTGACCTGAGCACATAGTTGACCCAGATGACGTTACGCTCATGGGGCGCTTTGTGGTTAATGGACACGGTGGCACAGGACTGAATCCACAGATAGCCTCCTCTCCTCTGCAGCCAGCGATAGTACCCCGTCACAACCTGCCCTTTCCGCAGCACTAAGAGAGAATGAAAAAAGATATTGTTAATTAAGGAGTCTGATTAAATATTAGATTTTAAAATGCAAAAAACACATGAGATGGCTAAAAAAAAAGATACATTATAAATCCTAGATGTGGAAAAGAGTTTATTTGGCTAGGGGGTGCTGTTGTCAAAATGTATACAGCAGCTTCAGGTTCTTAAACTGACAACAGTTACAGCTGCTCTTTAATGATGAAAAAAAAAGTTATTTTCCCGTTCTATTCCTTTTATTATCCACCTTTTTTCTTGCCAGCCTCACTAAAGCTCTTCATATTTCCTTTTCATCCTACAATCTAGTTAAAAGCTAATAGCCTGCTGTTGGTCATTATGACAAAATAAAATCCAATAATGTGATTGACATGAAATGTGTACTAATAAATAAATAAAAATACATGAATATGATTTCTTTTATATAATGTACAACTTTGCGATAGATGTGTGATGTGGAATAAGCTTTTTTTTTTTTAGAGATGGGGTTGCAGGTAGATCACAAATCCTGACAGGCTTACAGTCTTCGTGGCTCTGTCTGATGGTGTCTAGGTCTTCTGCATGGATGAAGTGGTAGCAGGTACGTCCAACCACCTCAGCTGGGCTCAGGTCCATATACTCTGATATCCTACAAAATCCACATGTAAGAGTGACACTGTCTATGTCACTGGTATTTGATTTGGCCACCAAATGAGTTTTTATTTGGAGTGCATGTAAATTATCTAATTTTTCAAACATACTTTCAGCCATGTAATGTAATTCTATTCCACAGGCCTGAGATGTAGTGTTGATGTGACAACACATATTTGGCACACATTATCATTTACACCAATTGGGGCAAACACTAGGGCAAAGGTAACTGAGAGTGAAAGGCATGCTGGTGGGTTACCTGTTCTCACAGTAGGTGACCTGCAGGTCCATGTTGACTCTGAAGACAAACATGTGACTTTCCATGCGCACCTCATTGAGCGTGGAGGGCGGAAGTGTGTGAGCCAGAGCGACCAATCCCATTGGTCGATGCAAGGCACGGGAGGAGCCTGGCACCAGAGCTGGCCGACACCGAATCCGACCTGTCACATGAATCACCTGATAAGAAATCAAATGAGCAGTTCAGTTTATGAAATCATTCAATCATAAAAAATGGGTAAATGCTAATATGCTAGTCCAGCGGTTCCCAACCACGTTCCATGAGCCCCCTACTTACAATTTTATGTATGCACGGTATTTATACCTGTATTTTACATTATCTCTAATTGTATAATAAAATGCCACTTATACACTGATGCAAAATAAGTTGCACTGGGAGAGAATTGCATTGTGTTAATGGTTGGCTAATATTATTCACAATTCTGACACATTGATGGTATGAGACTCTTTGTGCTGGTTTGAACAGATGCATTAAAACTATGGAAGCCCATTTCCGCCACTGAATAAAAAATAAAAGATAATTGTGACTTTTTCTCTCACAATTCTGAGAAAAATTTAAAATGGCAAGTTAAAAGTCAGAATTGTGAGATATAAAGTCAGAATTTCGAGATAAGAACTCACAATTTTGCCTTTTTTTCTCACAATTCCAAGTTAAAGTATTTTCCCAGAATTGCGAGTTGATCACAATTCTGACTTAATTACTCGCAAATGTGAGTTTATATCACACAATTCTGACTTTTAGTTTGTATCATGCAATTCTGAGAAAAAAAAAGTCAGAATTGTGAGTTTGTATCATGCAATTACGAGAAGAATGTGAGATTACTGTACGTCAGAATTGTGAGATAAAAAGTCGCAATTACCTTTTTATTTTTTATTCAGTGGTGGAAACGGGCTTCCATAATTAACTATGGAAGTTCGTTTCTGCCACTGAATAAAAAAATAAATGTTAATTCTGACTTTTTTTTCTCGCAATTGTGAGTTTACATCTTTCAATTCAGACTTTTTTCTCAAAATTGAGAAATGAGATAAAAAGCGGAAGTACCCCCTTTTTTTCGGTGGCGGAAATGGGCTTCCTTAATTAACAGACATTTATTCAAGTTCCAGTGTTTATCATACAGAATTTTCACACTGAACATTTGTCTTTGTGTACAAATGCCTTAAGACTACAGAAGAAAATCCTTAACATTTGAGCCACAATTTAACACACGAGACAGTATGTTTCACATGAAGGACTCACTTTATAGCCCGAGGATTTAATGTGGAGGCCACGCTTGGTGAGGGTGGATTTCATCCTGATGAAGAAGCCACGTTCTGATAACTCACTGACTGGAGAACGGGGACTAGATGGTGCTACAGGAAAAAACACACACATCACAAAGATATCCATCCTTTGAACAATATTTCACTACCCACGGATATATGTCAACAAAAATGAACAGCTAGTACAGTCATCCTCCGGGAGGGCCAATGTCCTGCAGATTTTAGCTCCAACCCACCTGCCTGGAAGATTCTAGTGAGTCTGTAGAGTTTGATTAATTTGTTCAGGTGTGTTTAATTAGGGTTGGAGCTAAACTATGCAGGACAGTGGCCCTCCAGGAAAGGTATGGGTTACTCCTGAGGTAGACAGTCAACACAGTTATGGAAAATTGTAACTTTGTGTTTTGGTGAATTCATGTTAAATTTTATGATCTCATTTGTAAGGAAGCTTTTTTTTTGTACAAAGTTTAGGGGTGGACCTTTATGCTTTTTTTGTCTAAAAATTTTCTTTTTGCAGATGACCCAAATTCACAAGAATTTGCCAAAATGTAAAATCGTAAAATTTTCTCATTAGTTCAGGTTGGAGCAGCTCAGAACAAGCAATGTGGAGGAATAAAGGAAATGTTCAGTATCATTTTATTTTTACAAGTGGTCCACTAACCATATATATATATATATATATATATATATATATATATATATTTGGCACCAACAGCAGACATATTTTAGTTTTTCATGATTATTTTCCACCCTCTCTCTGACACTTAGAATGAAACAAGCATGTTTTTGCTGCTGTGCTTCAAGCCTTCTATGCAAATACCCTTTTGAAAATGAGAAACATCACTTTCC
Organism: Cyprinus carpio; assembly: GCF_018340385.1. Lineage (NCBI taxonomy): Eukaryota > Metazoa > Chordata > Actinopteri > Cypriniformes > Cyprinidae > Cyprinus > Cyprinus carpio. The sequence goes on from NC_056586.1 coordinate 9,143,032, forward strand.
TGCAGAGCTGCTGGTGTTCTGGCTATTGGTGTGCCAACACCAAATAGTGTATTTGGGTGGTCGTTTTAATGCATGTATCTTATTGATGACAAAAAGTTATTCCGGCAGCATAGTTTCTTTATAGGTTTTGAGTTCTGAAATTTACAGTATAATTTTTGTGTATCAATTATTTTGTGTCAAAAAAAAAAAAATCAGATTTGAATAAAGCTAGACCTCTGAAGGCGAGTTACCTGGTTCTGGAGTGCCGGCCAGTGAGGATGTGGAGGCGGAGCTTGAAGCGCTCTCGTGGGACGTTTGACAGCCTGCCTCTGCCCGGAGGTGTGGCCTAATGCCAAGACGCTCCGCCATTTCAACATGATCCGCAGGGTGGATGTAATCGAACACGCTACTGCCAGTCAACTCAACCTAAACATGCGGATACACACATAAGCATGCTCACAGATCAATACTGAGTAACATTCACATAAGAAACATGACATAAATCACAACACATGGCTAACAGCCAATGAGAGACCTTGAAAAACACAAGCTCGTCTGTAGCTATTCCTACATTTGTAATGTGTAAGTGTACACACACACTCCAAAATCCTTACACTTGGGAAGCAAACATCAGAGAGATAAAAGCAATGCTACACATGAAACATTAATTATAGCGTACCATGACCTAGACTGAATATTCTACCTTCTGCATTTTACAACATGTATAAGAAACTCAAACAGGTGAGCTTCATAAAACAAACTGACCATGTATAACTTAATGTTACGAATCGTTGCGCTTCATTTATATTCATAAAGTTCTGGCGTCTCACACTCATGTTATTCAAATCTGTGCTTTTCCTTCTTCTGTGAAACACAAAAGCATGTCCAAGCTGCTCTTTTTCATACAAACAAAAGTGAAAGGGGACCAAGATGGTCAAGATTCAAAGGGACAAAAAAGAAAGTCAGTTCTAAACCAGTGGTTCTCAACCATTTTGATTCCAAGGCCCCTCATTGTTCACTACAATATCTGAATGCCCAACAAACCTAGTTTCTGTACATTTCAATCTAAATTAGTATTAGTATTTTCACCAACAACAACAAAAAAGGTTTTAAGCCAGTTATTTCTATATCTTTTGCTGTAGTGTGTCAATATGAAAATATATAAGAAATATCTTTATATTTGCATTAACGTATTTTAATGCTTATTATGTAAGTTATTTTGAGGCCCCCTAGTTGATAACAGCTGTCCTTTACAATATGATGTGATATATTTATAAATTATGAAATAACTGTATCAATTTCTTCAAGATGTATTTTGTTTATAATTTTTAATTTTATTTGTGAGACTTAAAAAATAGGAATGGTCATACAGATTTTTATGGTTAAAAAATAAATAAATAAAGTAGTGCTGTCAAACTGATTAATAGTGATTTATCACATCCAAAATAAAAGTTTGTGTTTACAAAATATATGTGTGTGTGTACTGTATATATTTATTATGTTTATATAAATATACACACATGCATGTGTATATTTGTATTGTATTTGTATATTGTATATGTGTATATTATGTTCATATATTAAATATATTTATATTTAATATAATTTATATTAATTATAAATATATTTTTCAAAATATATATTGTATGTGTGTATTTATATATACATAATACATAAAATATACACAGTACACATATATTATGTAAACACAAACTTTTATTTTGGATGCAATTAATCGATTTGGCAGCACTAAAATAAAGAAAAAGGGGGAAAACTGACCTTTCTTAGTATATTAAAAAAAGAGCAGCCTGGACATTCTGGAAAACATCTCCTTTTGTGTTGCACAAAAGAAAGAAAGGGATTGGAATGATGGGTACATGAGTACACGTGATATATATATATCAAGATAAAAGGCCGGTTTCTCCCTCACACCCTTGTCTGTGGGACAAAAGGTCCCATTTATTATGGGATTAGATCCATTTACGGAGGGATTTAAAGGATTTTCTGCTGGCCGTCAAGGACACTAAAGTGTGTGCGCAAGGCAGGTTGCATGCAAACAGAGGGAAGAGCAGAAAGAAGAGGTATAGAGGGTGGAGTAAAGAGCGGAGCTGTGTAATTGGGGATCAGTTGAGGGATGAATTGTGAAGAGTCTGGGGTTTTAAGCCCATGTCGGCTAATTGACAGGTAAAGATGGAGGTAAATCCAGCAGACAGGTGGTCTGACTTGGAGAACTTAATCTGATCCACAATGCTTTGGAGAGGATTGTTCAGTTTGTTGGTGTGGCACTGATGGGATCTCAGATGTTTGGATGCAAGAAGCCACCAAAGGTGCATGCAGAGCTTTTGGGAAATATCAATTAAAAGGATTCACTGGAGGACCCTAGGTTTGTAAGAATAAACACAATTGAAAAAGAATGCAATTCGAGGTGTAGAATAGCATTTGGAAGTCTCGTTTACTGCAATGAATCTGTTCATTAACAATTCATTTCAAGGAACCCATTTCAATGAATGGTTCACTGATTCATTCTCTGCTACATTTAAGTATTTATTTATTTATTTTACATTTTACTTTCCAATACTAAAGTACAAATAACTTTTTACTTCCACTAGTACATTGGTTGTACATTGGCTATATACCTGGACTTTAACTTGATCAAAACTTTCACAAAATACCAATATAAAATACATAATAAAATGTATAGAATATATTTATTTCAAACTGTGTCTTCCATGGATGCTGTGATTTTAAAAGGCTATGTCAAGTTAAAACAGAGGAACTTTGAAAGCTTGTCTCGAGACGCCTGCATTGTTACGCTCCATCTTGCTGTTTTTGAACACAAGAACACGTCCTGTATGAACAGCTCCTTACTTATTCTGTGCTGCTGCTCTCAGTAAGTGTGGTGTCCTGTAGTAGCGCGTGTCAGGGTCCATTCACACAGGACACGTTCTTGCATTCGAAATCGGCTAGCTGCAGTGAAATTGGAATAAAACACAAGTGTCTTGAGACACTTAAGTTTAACTGTGTTTAACTTGACACAGTAGTGCAGCAACACACAAACACTGCAGTGCCATACACTACCATTTAAAAGTCTGGGGGAAATAAGAATTTAGTTTGAATTTCTAAATTACCTTTTGACAGCCATAATAAGAACCCAAAAGCCAAAAAATCAGACATCAAAAGATCTGTAAAGTGCCAGAGAGATGCTCAAGAAATGAGAAATGGAAGAACTGAGAAAAGGTTGTTGGTAAGTGTTAAGAAGAGGGTTACGAAGAGAGGGAAAGAGCAAGAGAAAGGAATGATATAAATAATAGCTAGGATTTAATATGTATGAGGCGTCCGGGCAGTTGTCCACAACACTCTCTCAGTCTGCTTCTGACTGATGGAAGAGGAGCAAGAGAAGAGGACGAGGAGGAGGCAGAGGAAGAGATGGGGAGGGGGCAAGGTGATGGGTCTGCATACTAATCAGCCCAGGATCAATTTCCCACCCCATACACCCCTCCACATTTCCCAGATGCTGTGGCTTTGGCCGTGGAGAGGAGAAGAGAGGCTAAGCTCCTAGACCTCCATCTTGGCCTGGAGCTGGTAGCAGGCATATCATCCCGCTCTCAAGGTCCCTGACCCTGTGTAATCCGCCTAAGGAACCCTACTGTCTTTCGAGAGGTCACAAGGATTAACCAGAATGGATGGCTCTATCTACGATGGCGTGTCATGACCTCTGACACAAGGTAACAAGTGGGGTCTTATGCTTACAGTTAATGTATTTCCTCCTGTGTGACCTCTGAGACCCAGACAGAGGCCGGAGTGAAGGACCGTGGCAGTGTAAACGCTACCAGGCAGCAGTTGGACACTCTTGACTAAACTGATATTTTTGTGACCCTAAAAACCTTCTGATCTTAGGCTTTTTAAATGCATGTAATTATTTTTGTATACAAAAATAGAGTCAGTCCAATTTAATATATATATAATAATAAATAAAAAAAAAAAAAATAAAAAAAACAACTAGAATAAAAAAAAAAAAATGTCAATATGAAATTATATTTTCTTATTTGAACCAGATAATAAAGGAAATGCAACAAGTGTCCAACATTCCTGGAGGTCCCCCACAGACAACATCCAGAAGAATCTAGACGAATGGTGGCAATTTTGACGCATTTGAAATTTAGGAAAATTTGTATGACTTTACTAATATTTTAAAATGTAGAAACAGGGTAATAATACATTGGCTATTCTCCAAAACCTAGCATGCAGCCTTTCTTGACTGATCCAGACATGAAAGCTGTTCAAACATGAAACATCTTTTCAAGATTTCTGCAAAATTTTGCTGGCCCAAAAAGTCAATTGTCTATTGTTAGTAATGTAGCGATGCACTAATCACACCTCATATACAGTAGAAGTCACTTTCAAACCAAGCAGCTTTCTGTTGGTCAGTGCAGCAACATATTGTAATTGTGTGAGGAATATTTCGCCCTCATGCAAAATTCTAGATTGCATGGATTCCTTTACACTGAAGGTAATCCCAGAATGCACTGTGCCAAGCTCAGTAAAAGAATTCAAGATTGCAGACATGAAATTTTAACCAAAAATAAACATTCATCGGTGAATACAGAAAACCATCAATAAAAATAGTTCACTATAATATATGCAATAAAAGTTGTATATACATAAATATTTAATCTAATTAAATATTTAATATAAACCCAATATTTTTGTCTGATATGTATTTTTAAGTGAATTACTAATGTCAGACTGTATTAGAATCAATTGTGAGACTCGTGTCTGATGCATTTTTTGCGAGTAATGCTGTTTTGTGTGAGGAGTTTCTATTTCAAATCAGTTAATTTATGATTCAGGATGCTGCCTAAAGGTACGGTCACCTTTACCATTGTTTGATGAATGTCCACAGATGAAATCCATTCATTTTAATAGTTAATAATTCCACACAATCTGGAATTTTGCATGAGGTCAAAATATTTGGAATGGGTTCAAGTCAGTGTCCGCTGCATTGACCAATAGAAAGAGATTTGCTGCTAGAGCCTTTTCACTGGGGAACGAGCTCCAGTGAAACAACGCTGTGCCCCAGTAAAATAACTAAATACTTACAGTATGTGGCAGTGAAGATTACCAACCTGAAAATCAATCATCTTATCTTCATTATCACTCATTATACATCAAAATGTGTGAATGCATGCTTGAGACATTGTTGGTCATTCTATAAAAATTTTTAAAAAAAACTAACAATGATACTGATTATATAATAATAATAATTCTGCTACTAATACAGCATAAAATGTACTAAGATCTGATGAACTGCTGGGTTAATGAATATTAATCACATGGTTTGTGTTTGTTCTATCTAATTTGCTGAAATGAAAACAGTGACGGTTATAGGTGAGCGCCAACCAATGAGATTGCCGATTGCCATGTGTGAGAGACACTGAGTGCTGTCAGCTAAGCGACGGCGAGTCGGGCGCCTTCACGCCAGAGTTTTATGCTGTGGCAAACATGCTGAAAAACTTGAAAATATGAGCACACTTGATGTGCTTGTGCCCTAGTGCTAGAAAAGGCTAGAAACGCCCCTGGCTGCTGCACCTTGACAATCTGGTTCAAACTAGAAAGAATCATTAGTTTCTAGACAACCAGACAAAATAAAACTTCTTTTGAACATGCGTCCTTCTCGTGTAGGTATTTGGGAATCAGAGCTTGTCAATAATGAAACAGCAAGACGGAAATAAAGGGCTGACCACTTACAATTCCACTTGTTCTCCTCAACCGGCCGAACTCATTCACATCTATTTTCCCTCCTAATCTCACTATCTGTCCTCCCATCCCCCCTCACACCCTGTGTGTTTATGTATGTGTGTGTGTACTCTTTTTTGCCACACAATCAATGTGGCTTTTAAGATGTCTATCGATTTGTTCCCGAGACAGACCTCGGCTCGCTGGAGCGACGCTTTGATTGCTGTGCGAGTAATTACTGTTATTATTTATGCATCTGGGTGAAATGGCAGGACTTAACATTCCCTGTACAAGAGACCACAGGCAATCAACAGAGAGAAAGCACCTGGAGAGACGAGAGGCTCAAGAGAGGAAGAGAGCTGGAGAAATGAGCACGGGGACACAGGGAAATTCACAATACACAAAAAACACAATCATAGATGAACACAGATGTAAGTATATGCAGAAACTAGGACTGTCAATCGATTTCAGATATAAACTGAATTAACTGCGAGACATGTCGATTAATTAATCTCTCACATTAATGTCATATTTTAATATTTGTCCAATATAGACATACTGATCTACACAATAAGCATTCTTGCATTTCATGTTATAACATACACGAAAAAACAATATTAAAATGTAATATTTAAAATATAACAAAAAATAATTATAATGATAATTTAAAATATTAATTGTTTATCTAATAAATAAAATTTAAAAAAACAAATGTCTTTCTATGATATAATTGTTTGTCAGACTGATGTCTTTGGCCTTTGTGTCACTTTTTTTTTCAGTGTCTCACGCCATGAGTGCCATGTATTTAAAGACTGGGGTAATTTAAAATAATAATAATAATAATAATAGGTAACACTTTCCAATAAGGTCCTATTAGTTATTATTAGTTAATGCATTTACTAACAACAAGCGATGCAATTGTTACAGTATTTATTAATCTTTGTGAATATTAATAAAAATACAACTGGTCATGGTTAGTTCAGGTTAGTTAAGGTGCATTAAATAATTTTAAAAGACAACTTTTGATTTTAGTAATGTATTACTGTTGATTTGAATGATGTTTAAATGTTGAAATTAACACTGACTGAAATAAATATATGTTTTAAAAGTATTTTTCATTGTTAGTTTATGTTAACTAGTGTAGTTATCTAATGTTAACAAATGAAAACCTTATTGTAAAGTGTAACCAAAATAAATGCACTAAATTAACACAATAAATGAACAGCCCAAGCTTAAGTTTATAAGTGTTTTCGTCTCACCTGTGAAAGGCCAAGGTAGATGGACACAGTCTCTGAGATATACAGAAATCGTCCTTCCTGACTGACCACAAACACAAATCCATCCAGAGACTGCAAAGAGAAAAACATTTACGAATCATTTGTCTGTTCTACCTGAAAGCAGAAGTTTTGCACAACACAATCACAGCCAGTCAAATCTGATGTTTAGTGTCAATATGAAGTCAAAATTATCATAATCATAATCTTTCATCAAAATAACAATTAAAAATTGACAAAAAAAAAATCTATTTTCATTTTACTTTTAATATTTGATTTTATTATTTTAATGTAGAGTCCATTTTTCATGATTTAATACTTAAATGATGAAATTACATTTTCTTCCTCGTTAATTATACTCTTTCACTTTGTCACGTTATGTGAGTGCTGTTTTATGTTTTAAAAAGAAAGGACATTTCAGACTTAAAGTAATCAATCCTGAGCAGCAGTACAACACTTTTGAACAAATCTCAAGATTTATATGAAATCATGAGCATCGACATCGAAGAATCAAGACTGATTCAGAGAGAAACCACAACAGCTTCAAAATAAACTGCGGCTGGCAGATGAAAAGCATAGAGTCACTCCATTAAAGGACTCATTTAAAGACTAATATTAATTGTAATAACACACAGGCACAAGTGAAGCAGAGTGGGCACTTTAGTTGAGACTGACTGATGTTGTGGTGGTAGTAATTTATGCAAGTGACGGGTTCACTATGCAAATGAGAGTGGACCAGAATGACGGGAATGCTGGAAATAAAGCACAATTATCTAGTTATTACTGACAGAGGACGAGACAAAGAATCATAAGGATTTTCAGAAGTGTTAATTTGATTTCTATCAGGCCCTCCCTTAACACAACACTACACTCAACTCAACCTAACAATCAAAAAACATTATTATTTTTTTTTTAATCTTGTTCAAATTGCCCTTTTTAAGTCAGACATCCAAATTCCAGGACTTATGGCATACAGATCATCTTAAACAATGAAGCTGATTATTTACAAAAGTGAAACCAAAACGTGTGGACACAGCATGTATGAATATTATTGCATTAGGTAGTTTTTTTTTTTTTTTTTTTCATTCGACTGCACTACTTTTTTATTGTTTTTCTATGTAAACACGGATTAGACAGACATCTTTGAACATTGCTCTCACATCTTTTGCAGCATCTCATATGACACACATTGTAAAAATGTTACAATTTATATAATTATAGAAATATTGCTTCAATTTAAACAAACCACTGTACTTATTAATATAATATATAAAATGCATGCTGAAGAAACAATTCTTAATATTAGCAACAGTTGTGCTGCTTTATTTTTTTGTGGAAATGGATTCTTCGATGAATAGAAGTTGTAAAAAAAGCATTTATTTGAAATAGATATCTTAAGTAACATTATAAATGTCTTTACTGTCACTTCTGATCAATTTAATGCATCCTTGCTTAATAGAAGTATTAATTCAAAAAATAAAATAAAAATAATATTGAAAAATCTTGTTAACCCAAAGTTTTTAAATGCTGTGTAAAAAGGCCAAAAATATCAAATAATCTAAAGAAAAATCATTTTAAAAATTAAGAAAAATAACAATCTAAGAGTGCAAGAGTCACATAAAAAAGATGCACTTTCCATGAATATTGTTCATAACATTAACATCTGTAAATGTACATAAATTTAACTTATATTTACCTGTAGTAGATGAGCTCCCAGGTGCTGTTCAAATATGTCATTGACCAGTGAATGACTTGTTCTCCGCACTGCAAAAAACAAGTTAAAAAAGCAATCACATAATGTCCAACCAGCTGTTTAAACCTAAACATGTCTGTCCTTTCAACAGAAGCATAAAAGTAAAATAAGCTATAAAATTACACTTTATATCTAATGAAACAAAGCCCACAACAACCTAAACAGATCAATCTATCACTAAATGTAACTTTTAAAAAGAAAAGTACTATTACTGTGATGATATAAACATACAAGCATAAAGAACAATTCCAATCTCTTTAACATAAATTCTAAAATGATAATATTCTAAAACATGACGCATCTTGACAGTCACACTATAAGTTAATTAAAGGAGGAAACAGCTGATGATAGCATTAAGTGGCTGTCAATACACCTTCCCAGTTCTTTACTGCTGTTTCAGAAAGACTATCAAAGACAGCGAACGTCAGAACTGCCGTGGTTTATAGTGCTGATAACACCGACAGAGACATGCTAATTCACCCTCAGCACACAATAGTGTCCTGGGCCGCATCTCATCACAAAACAAACAAATTTACAAATCACACAAATGACATTGGTGGTGCATTTCAAACATCCCTGGGTCTGATCACTGCTGTGGAAGCCCAGCTGAAATTTCCTGCACTCACAGCAGGACCTCCGTGTGTGTGTGTGTGTGTGGCTGGGATGTGTGTGACAATCAATAAGTGTTTTGAGAGAGGATGACAGCATCTGTCTGAGTTGCTACTAAACGGGAGACAGACCGTGAGCTCACTTCTTGAAACCTTTTTCCCGTGGTACTGCTGCCACAATACAAGTGTTCACCTGACAAAATACACAGCTTCAGGAAGAAGCGTTCGGGGAGACATTAGATACAGAAATAAAAGGTATAGTTGACCCAAAAAGAAAATTCTGTCATAAATTATTCACCCTAATGACAACCATCGCGGGTACACTTTAGCATCATAAATCATCATAAATAGAGTACTTATTAGGCAAACAATATATTTAAGTGTAACCTGTACTGTAATGTTCTTGGACACTTAACTGCATGTTAATTACAATTCAATTAAAATATATTTTTGTTTAAATTTATATCAAATGCAATTAGCTGCTTTTGACCCACTTTAGTAGGATTTAAGTACATCTTTATGTAATTATAATTCTATTGAATCAGAAATATAGTTGATGTTCGCTGATTAATGTTATATTAAGTTGTATTCATTTTGTAATTAGTAGGCTAATTATAAAGTTTTAAATGTATTGAAAAATTTATTAATTTAAAATACGACACTAAAGTACGTTACATGCGTTTTATTATATTAGTAAATTAATCAAAATAAGTGTTCTTCTTTAAAGTGCCCTTATTATGGATTTTTGAAAATGACCTTCCATGCAGTGTGTAACACAGCTGTAAGTGAATGAAAACATCCTGCAAAGTTTTAAATCTGAAAGTGCACCGTATTGTCTCTCAAAAGAAAGAGTCAACTCTGAATCATTGAAAAGAGCCATTTTTAAAACGAATCCCAAGCCGTTTCAAATCCATTTCAACAATAATTCAACAACAAATATCATAAATATTGCCCACAGCAGACCTGGAAAACATTAATTCTTTGCTACAACGTGCCGCTTTTGGAGCGGTAAAAATAGATATTTCCCCGGAAACGCTGTATACAGAGCAGCACTGCGCTCACAAACACTGCTTTATCAGACATTAAAGGCATGATGAAATGGAAATCAACTCAACCAATCGGACCAATCACTACAGATTAGCATCACGCAAAGGAGGGGTTTGGAAAAATTAATCATTGAGCGAATTGTTTGGGAGTCGTTGAGCAAGTAAGGTCAAAATAAATGCATATCATTAGACAATGACAATGTTTTTTTGACCTTGCATGCGTGTCAACCTGTTGTTGGGGACACCCAAAACCAAAATATGAACCTTTCATAACCCATAATAGGGGCACTTAAAAGCATAAAAAAAAAAAAAAAAAAAATTACAACATGATTTAAAATGTACTACATTTATATTTACAATACTACTATTATTACAAAGTGCACTTTTAAAAATGCATTTAAGTGAGTTCAATCATGAAAGTGAAATCATGAAATCTTTTTAAGTACAGGACAACAGGACAATTCACAAAGTATCTCCTTTTTAGTTCCACTGAAGAAAAAGAAAGCAATGTTATGAATGACATGAATATGAGTAAATGATGCCAAAGTTTTATTTTACACGTTTTTGGTAATCTATTACTTTAACATCAGAACACATGCACCCAAACTACACACCCCAAAACTCAGTGGCACTTTAAGAATGGGGTCCCCTCACAGGAATATCAATGAGTCTGTGCCATTCAGAGCCTGAAAAGGGGTTTGGCGCAGAGAGCGGGATCACCACTCAGTGCGTGTGGGTACACAGAGAACTGCTTGTTCGTCTTTGGGGGTCACATGCATGTTGATGATTAAATAGTTTAGCAACCCCCTCATCCAAAGACTGAGGGTCTTCCCACAGAGTCTGAGTGATGCAGTCCAGCTATAGGGCAGGCCTGACAGGAGCCATACTGCCTGATGGATAGACAATGGTCGGCCCTCATTTCCCCAAAGTCAGCCGCTACAGCAGAGGCTAATGCAAAGTCGAACCCTGGTCCAATAGTGCAGAGGGTGAGAATGATGGTGTTTGTTTCTCAGCCTGGGGGTAAACAGGATCTTTTTGATATAGCTAATCAATTAGTAGTGGATACTTAATGATCTGTCACAAAATGTACATAAAATCTCATTGTCTATCTATCTATCTATCTATCTATCTATCTGAACTGATGTAATGTAAATTATATATATATATATATATATATATATATATATATATATAATTTACATTACATCAGTTCAGATAGATACATATATGTTTAAGTCTTGTAATTACTCTTATTAATACATTTAATTAAGCAAGTTAATCATGTTTTAAGGATGTTTGGGTATTTTAAAGTGAAAGTGAAAGTGAAAAGTGACGTGACATACAGCCAAGTATGGTGACCCATACTCAGAATTCGTGCTCTGCTTTTAACCCATCCAAAGTGCACACACACAGCAGTGAACACACACACACCGTGAACACACACCCGGAGCAGTGGGCAGCCTTTTATGCTGCGGCACCCAGGGAGCAGTTGAGGGTTCGATACCTTGCTCAAGGGCACCTCAGTCATGGTATTGCATGCCCGAGACTCGAACCCACAACCTTAGGGTTAGGAGTCAAACTCTCTAACCACTAGGCCACGACTAGGCGGTTTAGCCAATCACAACACACTGGGCTAGCTAGCCAATCAGAGCCCATCGCCTATTTCTGAGGGCGGGGCTTTATAAAAGCAGGAAATGATCAGTGCGTTTATCAGAGAAGGGACAGAGCGTAAATTATGTGAAAAATATCCCCTTTAAAAATTAGCTTTCATAATCCCAACAAAACACCCCATAAACGCAATCAAGCCTAGAAAAAAAGCAGTCAACCACCCCTTTAAAAATAAGCTGTCATAATTCCAACCCGACTCATGGGTCAGCTGTGAGGGTCTCTGGGGTGCTGAATCTCAATAAAGAATTAAATAACTAAAGTCATTTCACTTTCTTCTCTTCCACACCCAGCTCAATTTGACTTTCTTCTTTCTCTTTCCCTTCTCCCTCTCCTTCAAGCTGACAGCCTTTTAACCAAGTTCGAAGGTTACTATGGGAACTGCATGGCTGGCCTTTCATTTGGTGTTAGTTTGCTCAATCCAGTTGGCTGATGGGAATCGTAGGCCGATCGCCTAGCAACTTGTTTACAGGGCGGTGGATGTCGAGTGGCCCGCGCACCCCCCACCTCTAACCTCACGCATGGAGACAGGAGGAATGACTCTCAGACAGACGAGAAGAGGACGAGAAAGCGTCTCCAGTCGCAATGTCCCTCTCCGCTGCAATTATCCTTTCACTCTGCCATCCCTCTCTCTCTCTCTGTCTCAGCTGTTACCTCTCTCCTAGCACGGTCGAACATAATTTGAGTGCAATTAACGTCCCTTAAAAGCCCTCAGTGCTTTAAATGCTTGAAAACAGAAGAGAGAGAGAGAGACAGACACAGAGAGCTAGCAGGAGGGAGAGTAAGAGAAAGAAGTGAAAGGAGAAAAGGAAAGACAGCGTGAAAGTCAAAAACACAACAGTGTGGGACCTGGACAAAAGGAAATCTTAACTTAAATCTCCAAAACTGTATGAACATAACAGCAATAATTCACGTTGATAATATTTCATCTTTATAATTATAACAATAGCTGTATTTTTACAATATCTGCACCAATAAAACTTAGTTGCCACATAGATGATGTAATTTTTTTAATAAATCATGTAAACGTCATATATGTCTTATTTTTATTTATTATTTTTTTATTATTGTAATTTTTACATTATTTGGTTGTACAAAACATCCAAACATCATTATTACATGATACATTTATGTGAAAGCAAATTTGTGAAAAAAATAAAAATAATAATAAGGCACACAAGAATTACAGGTAAATTGTTTCCCTTTTTTCTTTTTTTATAAATTAACCATGATAAATTTATCAGAAAATTTTAAAATGTAGTTTTTTTTTCTTCAAATATCAGTATAATATATTTTGTTTATTTTATTATTTAAATTTAGGAAAATTATATTTTTTAAGAATATACAGTATCTTGATCCACATTTACTGATTTTGTTGTTAAGCCCCATGTTTATTTAAAAATATATTATGATAATTTTATTTAATATAAAACATATATATTTATTTTTTAAAACAAGATAATAATTAATTAAACTGAAGTAAATTAATCTAGTTTCAATAATGCTAAAACAAGACTATAATACTGGTTAGGAAAAATATATTTCTAGAGAATATTTTTACAAATTTTTTTTAGAGTTGTGAAAACTTGCCGTATTTGCTGGTGTTCTGAATGGTGGACATGATAAATTTAACTGAAAGCAAATTGTGTGAGATAATTAGACATGTTTTCAAAGAGTTCAGTTATTTTTATTAACTAGTCTTGCTTTAAGAATAAACTGATTAAACTCATTTAAATATATATATATATGATTTCATAAACTAATAAAAGTAACAAGCTGCAAGATATAAGCTATCATTCATGTCTGCAGAACAAACTGCTCTGTACGAGTTACACACCATAGTTTAACACTGAAGGTTTGGAGGTCATTTAAATCACTAACCCCAAACATGAGCAACAGTAATAGTGATGCTTGACTTATCAAATGCCACTAATAACAAACTGTACAAAAATTGTTTGGAACTGAAGCCGCTTGTTTTGTACTTGATCTGCTGATCTGCATGCACTGAGGGCTAATATATGTGCATGTATCCTTTCAAGGGCCATAGGTCTAGCGGTCGGACATAAAAAGTTTAATCACCCCATTATCTATAAAGACTGTCATTCCCTGGCAGAGCCTGCACAACTACACACTCGCGTGCACACACACAAAACACATGTACACACAGCGCATAAAGAGAGATAAAATATCACTTTTTTTTGTCACAGCCATTTTACTTTGCCTCTTGTCCCTCATCGTCCCTCCATTACTCCTCTGCTCGCCCTCCCCGTCTCTTTCCCTCTCTCTTCCTTCCTCTTTCACTTTCGCCCTATGTGAAGGTCATGCAATTGATTTTCCTCTGTCTATTCATTTTTCAATCCTGGTTTTGAAACGTGGGAAGCAGACAAAAGCCATACCATACCCCCACCCGCGCACACAGCCGCCCCTCCCCCGCCTCACGGCGCACTGCTCGCACCCGTCGAAGAGCCGGGCCTCACATTCCTGCAGTGCGGTTCAAGATATGCATCATGACCATAACAGCCCAGTTTATTCCAGCAAACGTCAACACCAGGACACATTCAGCAAGCGTCTGTGGCACTTCAGTGCAACGATCTGCATCTTATCCACAGCTAACCACTCGCAGTTCAGTTTAACCAGCCACCAAATGTGTTAAAATATCACTGTGGTATTTTTAAATTAAGCCATGGTCATTTCTTCAGCAAAAAAATAAAAAATTAAAAAAAATAACCTAACTAAATGTATAATATAAACCTAAGGTTATTAATATTGTACACAAAACTCCAAAGACACTACTATGACTGCATCTTAAATGGCATGGGCTACTCTCTGAGTACATACATCAACTGAAAAGGCAATTACTTAGTGACCATTAAAATGTACATTCTATATAGTAAAGCCATAACTGTCTTGAAAACTGGGGGAGATATTTTGTTTAATAAATCATAAAGAAATATAGAACAGTGAAGGAAATTCTAGGTCTAATTCTAGTTGGGAATTAAAATAGACCTTTTTATATGAATCATAAAGACATAAAGAATTAGAACAGTGAAAGAAATTCTAGGTTGAATTCTAGTTGGGAATCAAAATAGACCAATTATTTTTTAATAAATCTTAAAGAAATATGACAGTGAAAGAAATTCTAGGTCGAATAGTATTTGGGAATAATAATTATTTGCAAATAACATGCACCTTTATTTGTACGCCTAATATGATGAAAATATTTCTTGTCCCTCTCATTTTCAGTTAGGACTTAAGTGAATCATGTAAATGATACCATATTTTAAATTCAAAATGGCCATATTTGACAAAAAAGTTGAGTAGTTTGCATCACTGGATATTACTATCAGTCGTTTAACATATCTATCATAAAACAGTTGTCAAATATGAAATGTTTTGCTACTTCCATCCTCGCTCTTTTTCAGTGTTAAAACAGATGCTTTAGGCTGGACTTCATGCTCTGCTTCTGTGAACAGTAAACCCCGCCTACTTTGATTTGATAGGCCATCTTAATTGAGATCGAGATTGATGAGTGCTGTTAGACTGCTGAAGCAGACCAGCCTAAAAATTTAACTTTTAAACCTATTTAACATCCTAACAACAAATAAAGTGCAAGAACTTCAAATACTGTGTAGTATGAATATCATCTCAATGTTCTACATCTGCCTTATTTCAGTTGCCAAGGCAACATATCAAAGTTTTTTTAAGTAAATGGATAAAAATAAAAGTTCTCTCATCAATTACTCACCTTCAACTTGTTCCAAACAATTTTGAGTTTATATCTTCTGTTGATAAAAATAAATAAGATATTTTGTAGAATGTTGGTAACCAAACAGCTGACAGTAACCACTGAGTTACATATATTTCTAATATCATTAATTCTTGTAAAACATAACTTTAGTCCCAGATTTTGGGTAATGTATGATAAAAGCATGGTTTGTCTTATTACAGCAATTCTGAAGTGTTATGATCGTGATTTGAGAAACTCGTCTGTATCATATCATTTGGTTTTTACAGCCGCCTACATTCATCAGCTCACAGATGCTGTTTGTGCCTACACACACACACACACACACGCACACACGCACACACACACACACGCACACACACACACACACGCACGCACCTTTCATAGTTTGGCCTGGTTCACTCACACAAACACAGATACACACACATTCACACACCGAATTGTAGCTAAGGCTACGTTTACATGACAAGAATGTATTCAAAAATGGAAACATTCTTCCCTCACGTTTTCAAAAATTTTCACGTATACATATAAAAAACAAATCTAAAAAAATCACTCACCCACACACACAACAAAAAAAAAAAAAAAAAGTACTATATATACCAATCCAATACCAGTAGTCTGCCACCTCACCTTGTTAGTAAACAGTACCTGTAGGGAAGTGACTATTATATGTTGTATAAGATTAATCTCCTCTAATATCTGTAAAATAAATCAACAAAATCAACAATAAGCTTAAGAAAACTCATCAAAATCAACAACAACAACAACATTACCATGTACTCCCCCACTTTCCTTTATGTTTTTGCTAACAAAACCAACACATACTGCGCATGTCTACATACCCAACACGTACTACGTACACGCATGACATCACCGTTTTCAAAGATTCCCGCTTCGGTTGTTTACACGGAAACGATAACGGTGGCATTTTCAAAAACTTGCACTTTGAAACCCGTTTTCAAAAATATGCGTTTTCAGTCGCCAAAACGCTGTTGTCGCGTTAACAAACAGGCAAAACGCATAAAAAAGTTCCCGTTTTTGGCTGAAAACGTTGTGTAAACGGCCCCTAAGTTGTTTCCCCTCAGTAATAATAGCAATTAGGCAACCCTTGTAATTACACTCTCCTTGTTGTATAGTTAATTTCTATAATTACAAATCACACAGATATTTTTTTTCTATCCTGTTACACTATGCATTTGGTTGAGGGGGTGTGTGAGATCACATTCATCCCAAAAGGTGGCAATCCCATAATACACTGCAATATGCTTCATGAACACATTAAATTCAAGATTTGAAACGAGTTGAGAGATAATGCCAGTTAATACAATATTGAAAAATAGACTTATTTACCTAGTATTTAAGCATCTAAGCACTGTTAGCTTAGCAACATGCAAGCGTCAAACTCTTTTGGAGGTCTGGTCTCCCGTGCGCTTCTCGTGAGGGTCGAGCTCTGTTTGTCACATGAGTTGCTGTCTACATAGGGGAGAAATGTAGTAATGCTAAATCATTAGCATAACAGTAGCTTAGTTATTTAAGTGGCTAATTCGTGTGATTCATTTGAATGAACAATTAAATTAACCAAGTTAGTCCCTTCGCCATCTGTGTATAAAAATATTTATTTAGATTACGCTGTTTATTACTATATTATCACACCATATAATATTTACTGTTCAAAGGTTTTTTAAAATAAGTCTCTTATGCTCACCAAGGCTGCATTTATTTGATCAAGGATACAGTAAAAACTGTAATTTTGTCAGATATTATTACAATTTAAAAGGACTGTTTACTATTTTAATATATTTTTACATTTAAATTATTCCTCTGATGCAAAACCAAATTTTTTTCCTCCATCTTCAGAGTCACATGATCTTTCAGAAATAATTTGCAGCTCAAGAAACATTTTTAATGCTACATTAATGTTAAAAGCAGGGTGCTGCTCAATATTTTTCAGGATTCTTTAATGAATAGAAATGTCTTTATTTGAAATAGAAATCCTTTGTAACAATTTATTTTTTATTACTCTCATGTTTGATCAATTTAATGCATCCTTGCTAAATAAAACTCCAACCTTTTGAACAGAATGCACTTTTTTATATTAATTACCACATAAATACCTCTTTTTTGTATCAGATAAACAATGCTAACTGTAAAAAATAAATAAAAAAAATGATAAAATTGATAAAATCATTTAATTATATATTAAAATATAATCAGATGATATATTTTATGTACTTTTGAAAATATAAATCTCCTGTAAATAGTGTAATTAGCCACATTTTGCTAGTAGCTGGCAGTGTAGATAATATATTTTTAAGCAGCTAGATTGACTGTCGAACACTTCTAGTAAGTCACAGCAGACAGCAGACAGCAAGGTAGCTCACCAGGCTTTGAAACTGAACACAGAGACCGACAGACAAAAACAGCGAGCAGAAAAAGAGACATTCGCCCAGGTATTTTAACAGGATGAATGGCTTTGATGCAGCAGGTATAATGAGGCTTGCAAAAGGACCATCTCTCAGAAACAGACTTCCTTGGTCTGGCCACTTGTTAACAAGCTTCAGCGATGACTCTGACTCTTTTGTTCATCCCCGCCAGCTTCCACACACAGGCAGCGGCTAATTGGCTGTTAGATCTATTGTTCACCTTACAATTGAGATGAACCTATCAGAGGATGTAATGAATGACAGAGCATAGCCTGCTCTCCAATTAAACTCAAATGACAGAGACTCCTCTGAAAAGAGAGAGGAATATGTATCCCGATGATGGCTTTGACAGTGGATTCTGCTCCTGCAATCTGTATACAGTCTGTATGCTGCAATAAGGTGGTAGTGAACTAGCAAATGCATTATTTCAGATGAGCTGTGTTTAACTCTGCATGACTGCGAGTGATTACTCCTGTGGCGCAATCTCAATTACTTTTCCGTGTGTGTGTGTGTGTGTGTTGGTCTGCATGTGCATGTGTAAGCCCTCTATCGCTCTCTTCTCTGGCAATTTTCGACGTGAGAGTATCCCAAGCGATGTAGCTTACGCGAGCGACCTATAAGACAATAATAGCCTATAACAATTAAATTCATAATTTAAATTAATAACGCATTTGTATTCATCGACAGGCCGCCACTGTCATGTTTGGATTGAGTTTTGCTGTGGTTCACTCAAAGCCATCTCCTCTGTTAATAGCACCGCAAATACAAATCGACGTCAGGATTGATGTTGTCGATGAAAGCCTCAAAATATGCCAGATGTAGTGAAGGATCCCGCATTTTCCATTGCTCACCTTCTTTACTGCATATTCAACATATCTTCAAAATGTGGACAATCAGCTTGCTCTTTCAATTGTTATAAAACGGAACACACCCTTTACAAAGCAAAATTTAAAAAAAATAAATAATATAATATATATATATATATATATATATATATATATATATATATATATATATATATATGGTTTCAATATATATGGTTTATATATATATAATATATATATGGTTTCAAACTAATTGCACCTACTGGCAGATGATTAATTATTTTTTATTTGAACCAATTTTATTTAATGTTATATGTCCAAAATTTTGTTAACACAGATCTAACCTCTTTTAAAATAATTACAAAAATAAAACAGCATACATAAGACTTAAATTGACCTACTAGGTCTGACGATAAACATTTTTTCATCTTTGATCCGCTAAGTTCTGGTTATTTAGAAGTTTTAATTCCAGTTTTGTGTAGAAATGTCTAGTCTGTTCATCCATACTACTTTCTTTTCACATAGTAGGTAAAATGGCATTTCATTCAGACCCATTCTCTTGGTCAGAGCTTTCAAACTCAATTCCTAACCAAGAGGTTTGGAGCCCTTTTGTTCCAACCCTGTTCCGACACACTTACCATGTAGTTTTCAAATAAGCCTTAAGGGCTTGGATCAGGTGTGTTTAATTAGGGTTGAATCTCAACTCTCCAGGGATCCGGCCCTCCAGGAATTGAGTTTGACAATCCTTCTCTAGGTGTAATGTGCACACTTACTCTTGTTGCAGTTGTTCGCTCCCTCCATTAGAGGGCTCCAGGGTGGGTCTCCCTGACTGGCAAAGTGTCTCATGTGCAGGTAACTGATGGTGAGGCGGATGATGGAGGCCTTGTCCAGCTGGCTGGTAATTGCCCCGGGGAGCGGAAGCATCTTCGCCAGCTCGAAGAACTCAAAGTTCTCCTTACCCCGCCGAGAACGAGCAGCATTGCGCGACTTCTCCTTCCTCAAGTTCTGCAAGCTGGGAAAAAGAAAGACAGGTTAGAAAAGAGAATACTTGTGTCATTGAAAATTGCCAACCCTCATTCAAAGGGAATTGAATTCACATTGAAAATAACTTCGCTGTCAGTGTGAACGCCCAATAAGGCTTATACAAATGTCATATAAATGCAAGGTTTTTCTTTGTGTTTCAGTGTTCATTATTCCAGCCTCATTTGTAAGTTTTAAAAAATACAGAATTCATGCACGTTTTCCTTTGAACCAATATGATTCTTCAAAACACCCTCAATAGTTCCCAATAGTTACTACAAGTTGTCTACAATTAGTTCTAAAGTTGCAATGAAACAGAAGTAGCCACAGATATTTTCTTCCAACTGAAAAAAAGAAGAAGAAGAAAAAAAGAAAAGTAAGGTAGGAACATTCATTGGTTGTTGGACGAAGGATCATCTAAATGCAAGCTTGCAGTTGACTGTAAGAAAGGGGCAGGTTTTAAGCAGACAAAATGATCAGAGAAGTCTGTCGTTTCACAGAAGATTGAGTTATAACATTGTGGTTAATAAAAACTGAAGGGTCAAAAAAAGTCATTGTAATGTAACATGCATAAAAAAAAATCGTTCGCTATCAAATCAATAACATGCATTTAGAAAACAGAGCGAATTTATCTATTTATTATGATGTTTTCCAGCAGAGCCCTTAATGGAGATCGACAGTAAGTGACAAGCTGTCACTCGTGATCTCTTTTGATCCCATCAGCTGTTCTCCACACTTTTTCCAAGCATCTCAGAGCATGATGGCTGACCTGTGATCAGGTTCACTGTAGCCGGTGGGAGGCCTGATCTTACATCAGAAGCCCTGCACCAGCGTCCAGCCCAAATCCAATGGCTGCGTTTCTTTCCCAGGCTCCCTCCTGGGTGGTGAGCCCCAGTCTTGATTGAGGGATCAATGGAGGGAGGGGTTGTCTCAGAGGCAGGCCCAGGTAGCTGTCGCTCTGATTGGATATCGACTCGCTCTCAATGGGGCCTGAGTGGAGGAATTATGTTGTCACAGCGACTCTACAATTTGTGACTGCACTGCGAGACGGAGCCGAACGCGCCTCTCTCGCTCTCTTTCTGTGTCTGTGACATTGATTCTCATTCATCCTGCAGATGCAGGGCAGTATGGGAGGAAGCAACATCGAGGAAAAAATGTGTGTGTGTGTGTGTGTGTGTGTGTGTGTGTGTGTGAAGAGGGTGACCCACAGAATGAAAAGGAACTGCCAAAAAGCACACACAAAAGAGTCAGTTCTTCAAATTGAAAATGGACTAATTTATTTGTTTAGACAAGACTTTGTTGTGTTTTAACGGACGGAGTGTGTAAATCAGCAGACTTTTGTGATTCAGCATTTTAACGATAGTTTATTGTGTTTGTCTACATCATCAGGGTTTCCCAAAGGGGAGTTTGTGACTAAAGTCCGGGGGGGTTGTGCGTTGATGAAAAGCTAATAATTAATAATATCCACTATAAAGGGTTCAAGATAATTGTGATAAAGCTTAGTGCAGTTATCAAATCTAAGGCTGTGATTTAATTAAATAACTGGATAGTCTGATGCACTGCATGTTTTAAAGTGAAGTGAGGCATGCGAGCAGCTTGTGATTTGTTTTTTCCTCAACGTCTGAGAACTTTTCGGTTCACAGTAAATGCAACAAACTCCAATTCTGCTCATGCTGCAAGTTTAACATGCATTTGGGAACGCAGCATACGCAAAGATGGATTTTGTTTACACATTCACATAATACTGCATTTCAGCAGTGTTCCGCCAAAATAAAGGCTTGAGGATTGGAAATGTTTAAAGCTTGAGTTTGAATGTCTGATAGTGGATTTAATAATAAAAGTATTATTATTATTATTTTATTTTGTTGACTCTTTTTTGTAATTTACAATAGTAATATATTTCTATCTGCATTTTTTGTAATTACAGTTAAAATAATAATTATTGTTATTTCAAGAAATTATAATTATTATTAAAAATCGCTAAAACACTTGTGTGAATGTAATGTGGACTGAGGCCCTGTGAGATTTCTCGGTGTGTAAACAGCATTGTTCAAGTAAAAAAGTCTCCAAGAACATCTCATTGTTGTACTAAGATGACCCTGGAGGTTTCAATCAATACAGAGCCATTGATTCTGTTGAGTTTTATATCCTCCACAGCTGAGCAGACATTAATAATTCTACTACAACTTAGTTAATCTCCTGCTAATGGATCCAGACCAGGGGCTTACACTGAGCCGAGATAGAACTTTATTTTTAACAATTGTCTTCCATGTTTAAATTTTAACATTGAACCTTTGTTTTGTACTAAAACCTAATTTAACCATAGAAAAAATTAAATAAGAAAATAATCCATAAATAAATAAAACAGGGGAAAAAATTTAAGTATTTGACGTGTACGTTTGTGTGAAGGTGTGTTTGTCCTAACCAGGGTAAGGTGGGTGGTTTGGCGAGAAGCCCCTGTAGGAAGTCCCACTCCACGCTCACACACTTTCCCTCGCTGACGAACGGCATGGCCGCCATCACGCCCCCTATGGGCCGCCACCTCTGACTCAGGCTGTGATTGGCCGAGGCTATGTCAGTCCGAGACCCCCAACAGAAGAGCTGAAAGATAACAGAACAGGAGGAAGAGACAAATGAGTATTGAAATAAACTGCTATGATGTGAACTAGATTTTTTATTTATTTTTTATTTTTTTGCATACTCATATGCAGTCGCTATTGTAATCTGGGTGGCAGATCAGTTGTGCGTATCAGCATAGACCACAAAATGTGTCGAGTCAGAGTCAAGACTGAGTCCAAATGCTCAGTATGAAAGTGGTGAAGAGTCTGGTCTTGAGTACTACAACACTGAATAACAGTATTACTTGCCTTAATAAACACCACTGATAAATTCATATAATCCACTGATTTAATTTGCATAACCCTTACAAATTACACTTACTGAGTTTTGAAAGAACAGCAAACACTGTTTACTGTTATTATAACATATATTTTTTAGATGATAGGCCTATAATGCATGACATATTCACGCAGTATCTTACAAGCACAAGTGTTGGTTCAAATATTCTTCAGACAATTTTAATATTGAGTCACTTACATTTTAAACACAGCACTGTCAGTTACTTCAGTTCAGTTCTGAATGAATCTATATGATTCAATGACTCATAAACACAGCCAAACTTGTCAGTGTTTTGGAACAAATCGGTTGAATGAATTATTCAATGACTCACTAATTCATTCAGAAATAATTGAATCTATCAGTGCTTTGAATGGAAACAGTCAACTTGTTCATTCTTGAAATTCAGTGTTTTTGAATGCATTGGTTTAAAGAACGATTCAATGACTCACTCATAATGACAGACAATCAGCCAATTTTCCGTTTCCGACCCACTTGCCGTGGAGCATAAAAGAAGTAAGAGCTGTTTCAATTTTTATATGGTGTTTATCAAACAATACCAAATACAAGAGTACACAGACAAGACAGCCGGTTTCAGATTCTTCCTTTGCTATTCACTTTCGCTTTACAAAATTGCCTGTTCAAGAGTATCTTATAGTTAACAATTTGCGACAATACAAGCAATCAAGCAGCTGAGATATGCTATAGAGAATATGTGGGTATACTGTATGTATGTGGATAAAGTTAGACATATTTATATATCCAACTTTACAAAAAGAGCTGGGCAATAATATAGTTATATTTTGTGATGAAATTAAAAACAATATAAAAATCAAATATTTTACACTCCTAAACAGTGTGTATCACTTTATGTATGTGAGAATATTTCATATACGCAGCTTTATATATAAAGCTGTGTTTACATTGAATGTAATATGTTCACGCACACACAAACTCCCTCTCTCTTCTCTCTTAAACAGCTATGTAAACAATCAAGCATTTGAGATTTGCTATAGTACACTTCACTTAACGCTGGTGTACTGTATGCACCCATGTAAGTTTGGAGATACAGTGTTATTATTTTTCCAACTTGTTCTCTTTAAATCCAGCTGGGCTTGTGGACGTACAACAAATCCCAAATAATAAACACACACAAAAACAGACTCTAATTCCACGAGTTTCTAGGGCTTTTTGGCCTCAGTGCTCGTCCTGGCCCTATCTCTATGACATTTAAAGGGCCAGCGTGCCCTCCAGCAGCGTGATGCCATACCCACAGGCTTGAGATGCCCGCTGGCCAGCTCTGGGTAAATCACAACACAGTCATACTGGCTACATGCCACAGCCCTTACACTACCCCTTTGACCTGACCTGGCACAGTACACACACACACACACACACACACACACACACACACACACACACAACCACATCAGCAGATTAATCATATGGGTTGATGCCACCTCTGGCACAACATGAACTTGTATAAAACCCTGTTAATTTCAGGTGAGCCTAAGACAAGCACTATAACATCATCATGGCTCACAACAGCTTAGCATGAGCTGCAGAGACTGTATGAGATTTGCTTTAATGTGCTTGCTAGCTTATAACAACATTTAGACCCTGTTCTGTTGCCCAGAAGAGAAATTTAATACAATGAAAAATATAGGTGTAGAAACAATTTTATCTCAGAAACTGTTAGTAAATTTCACAAATAAGTAAAAAGAATTGGCAAACAATGCATTAAATTATATGTGTAATTATGAAGTAGAATGAGTGAAATAGTATTGTCTTATAAAATGTACTCCAATAATCTTTGATCAAATATTTTTTCAGTGTATAAAATCGCTTTAATATCTCAGTTGTTTCTCAATAATGAGAAAAACGGAGCTTAAAAAGCAAATGGAGAAATCTCCCACTTCTCAGATTGTTTTTCTATAGAACTAATCTATATGTCTAGCCTAAACTGAAAACAATGTGGAACTATTTTTGAAACAATTTTGAAATAATGATTTTGAAAACAAAACTGTTTTTACTCAGAAATTGCTGGCAAATTCAAAAACCTACAAAGAAACACACTGAATTAAACATGAAAGTTTGAAGTAGAAAAACTGAAATAGTATTTTTGTGTAAAACAATCTTTGTTCGAATCCGTTTTTACAGAGTATGATATCTCTTTAATATCTATTTTTTTTTCAGCAGTTAGATTTATTGGAAAGCAAATGGAGACGTTTCATGCTTCTCAGATTGTTCTTCTAGAGACCCAGTCGATATCTACACTGAAAACGGGAACACATATTTAAAAACAATATTCACAAACAAAAACCACTAACACAAAATAAAATCAACAAATAAATACAAAAAAAAATAACAAATAAAAAAACAAATTTTGAGAAAAAATATCAAAAAACAACTAACAAAAAACACCAATAATATTTCATTTACAAAATATCAAACTGACCTGAGCAAAATGATCTGAGCTATACGTTCCACACTCATTTACAGCTCTTAGGAGAAACATTTGCGACAAAGATGAAAAAATTAGAACTCAAAATTGCTGATAAATTGTATATGAAACAACATATACGCGTGCACAAAACTGGGCACATATAAGAGATCAGAAGCACACATGGACAAAACAAAACACATCTACATGTGAAGGAGTGCAATCAGCATTAGCAACTGTACCACACACACATCCTGGTCTTTAGCCTATCATGCCTCATCTAATCGCGTGCGGGATCTCGCTCAGCATCCTCACTATCTCTGCAGACATAATGGAGGTCCTGTCCAGCGTAATTGTTCAATTAACTCTGTAACCTTGATGCAAGGTGTGCTAGCATTCATTCCCTATGCAAACTGACAATGGCATCGAAGAAGGACATGGTCTGCTGTGAAAGTCAACCATAAAGTGACTTTCCACATCCGGACTGAGAACGAGAGGCAGTGTCCTCCACTGAAGGACTGGACTTTTACAGGAAATTAATATTTGGAAGTGTTAGAGCTGCTTCATATATTTGTGAAAGTACTTGGTCAATCAATATGCTACATCATTTGTACAATCAAGCTGATTGTGATTTAGACAAGTAGGACATGTTCCTGGATAAACATCTTTACCTCTAGGCATTTCTAGGCATCAGTCAAGTCAATGGAGTCCAATGTAATTGCTCTGGACCGCACTGACTTTTATTTTACAAACAAATTTCTTCAAAAGAACTTGTTTTGTATTCTGCAGAAGAAAGAAAAACATTCAGGTTTGGAACAGTTGTTTTAGCACTACTTGCATACACTGTAAAAATAATTTTGCAATTTAATTATTTCAATGACATTCTGCATTAGAGACCGTTCAAACAGTGCGTGAGACGGAGCACAATGGACAACTGTAGGGATTTTCAAAAATGAACTTCTTTAAACTTTAAAACATCTTATATGTTTTTTTTATATGTGTGTGTGTGTGTGTGTGTGTGTGTTTTTTTTTTTTTTTTTTTTTTTGTACACATAGATCAACAAATCCAATTTGGGAAAAAAAAAAACGTTTTAAGTATTTTATAGTATTTCATATTTTAATCAGTTTTTATTTTCATATTTGTTCATTTTAATTTCAGTTTGTTTTAGTAATTCTGTTGTGCTTTCATCTTTTTTCTTAAACACTGCTAATTTACAGTCATTTCAAGTTTTTTTTAATCTAATATTAATATATTCACGTATTTGTTTAAATTACCAGCTTTTTAAAAAAAAAATTGTTTTGAAAGATATGAAAGACAACAGGAGAGTATAAATGATGACAGAATTTGCTTTTTTTTTATACTAATATTGTTCTTATAGCAACAAGGGTGTTGATCCTAACTGCAGCATGTGTGTGTGAACTTTGTATGGCTTGTATGCGGTGTTATTTGGCTCAGGCCAGGGTACGGGAGCAAACCAAGCCTGGGTGTGTGTTTGGATGAGCCTGTGGCTGTTTGTTTTCAGAGGGGATCGTTAATTAGGGCCTCCAGCTGTCAGAGGTTCGTTAGTGCGCTCCGCCCCTCCCTATGGAGCCGCCAAATGGGGAAAATGAACACATTTAAGCCAGTCTGCATGGAGACAATACACCACATCTATTACCAATTCTCTTTCACATACACACACACACACACACACAAACTCCCCCTCTCTTCTCTCTCACACAACATTTATTGGTCCCACATTTCCAAGCCAGATATAACACTGCCATTCCATTTTAAATGTCACATGCAGTGGTATGAGGATGCGTGAAGGACCTCTGGAACAGTCTGGATTATTCATTTTTCGTAATGCAGGGTGACTCTGGTGACTTTGACCTTTGAATGCCTTTGACAGAAGAAGAAAACAATTCCTGTATGTGGCCATCGGGCACTTTCTGTCGCACGTTCCTGGCACCCGCCTCTCTTTTTCTTAATAAATCTAAACAGAAAACAGCTGTGGCGGGTCAGTCACATCCCACAGCTTTCTAGCCATAACTTTCTAGAGGTTAATCTGACACGAGATCGTCTACTGATGCTAAAATCTCGTCTTCAGCACCAGCTCACTCAAAAAGGACAGTCCAGTCATTCTTTACTCATCTTTTACTCATGAAACGCATTCATCAAATGGCTTCAGAAGACTTTTACATCATATTTGAAGTTAAAAAGCTAAAGTTCAGTGTGAATGCATGGAAAACAAACGAAATCTTTGAAATTTCTCCTTTTGTGTTTTGCAGAAGAAAGCAAGAGCGGTTTGTATCGATAAGAAGGTGAAGACCTACAGTAGAATTAGTTTTCCACTACAATAACAAATTTAGTTTAGAACTTGCAATAATTTTAACAATTGCTAGTACTTTTCACAAATAATTACAAATAAACACATTGAATTAAAAGTGGAGATTTTAGTTAGAAAGTCTATTTTCTCCTTTTTCCTCATGTGCCATATGGTGTCCTTTGACAATTTATTCTTCAAAAGTGACAGAAAAAGGAAAGTCAATCAATACCTTCTATATTCATTTACTGTTAATGTTCACTGCGGCTTGTCACCTGAACAGCAAATATCACTTCTTAAAAGTTCAACACATTGATTTTCAATGCAATTCTAAAAGTCCAGTTTGTTCTCTTGTAAAAACAGTTTAATTTTGTAGCAAACTTTGGCTTAATTAGTGTCAGCAAAAAACAAGTTATTGGTTGTTATTTCTGTAAGGGCTGCAAAAGTCGCAAAAACAAAGTATGTCACTAAAATCAGCCGAAAGAACAAAAGTCATCTTTAAAAGATTAACACAGAGTCATGCATAAAAGAAAATGTCAATAATTTAACTCCTTTCAGTCTTTGATGCACTTATAAAGAGCATATTAAGGTAATACTTAATATAAATAACTGCAGAAATGATGTTATAGCTTGTAACAGTAAATTAAATTTGCTTTTGAAATCATAAATCCGATATCTTTGAAGTACAAATAGTTCTGCAACACACACACACACACATATATATACTGCATGTAGTTTTCCATCAATATATGGAGCTTTTTCCGCAGAATACTAATTTCTCTTCGCATCTCTCTGCATTTGAAGTTCAGCATTAGGAAGTCAGATGTTGTCTCGTTTTCTTCGAACGCTGATAAATCAGCTCTGGTCAACAGCATTTCTCTCTCCCTATCTCATTTAACTGGAGCTCTCTCGCTCTGCGCTCTTGCTGGACACAGCTCTCGTGGTTTGCCGCTGACCTTGGCGGCTTCCCATCACTCCCAGTCCAAGGTTCCTCTCAAATCCTTAGAGCTGGAAGCTGCGTCTTCATCTTCACCTGCAGGTCCATTAATTATCAAATGGAATCAATACCCCATTTGATTAGATCAAACTGACCCTACCCACCCGACCCGCAGCGGTGAAGCGGAAAGCAGAATGGATGCTCGACTGGCCCCTGAGATCTTCCATACATCCCTCACAGGAACATTCATTTTGTGTTTCTTTTTAAAGAAAATTTTAAGTGGCAAAACAGTGACTAAGAAACTGAAAGCTTGAGAGAGGAAAATATATCAGTCATTTTCAGATTTTCTCAACCCTTGAAGCTCTAAGGACATAAGCAATCATTCAACAGAGAAAAAATTAAGTGTTCACAAAGAAAGTTAACAGCATTCTTTTCTCTCTATATTTTGTACTTGTCCCTATGGGGGGGAAATCACAATGAGATCTCTTTAATATCTCTTTTTTTCCTAGAAAGCAGTGAGATTAAATGGAGGGTATGTGAAACATCAAAAAAATAATACATGTCCAAGACTGAATGATCTTTATTTCATTGAGTCTGGTTGGATGTGCACAGTTCTATAACTTTTAAAATAAAATAACTATAAAGAAAAAATATGCATTTCAAAATAGTAAAGAATTGCATTGTGGTTAACAGAATACTGCTAAATCTGAAACACACACAGTATTCAGCTCCTTAGGAAGGGAATGGGTTCTGAAACACACATAGGGTCAAACAGCCAGACACCGCTGTGCAGATGATGTCAGAGAAAAGTTTAATCTATATCCAGGCATATTAGTGCATTTAAACTAACATTTAAATCAAGCAGAGTGCCATTTGCACATCAGTGAGGATACGAGGATTTTGCATTATTATGGATACATTTAGAATGTATGTTTGTTGCTGTCAAACATAAACAAGTCTGTTCACGTCATTTCATTTTAAAATTAAAAGAAAAAGCTAAGACATTATATTTTGCATTAAGAAAATGAAGCTTATATTGAACTGATACATAATTTTATTTCAAACAATCAAATTTGACCAAAACCTGTTACTTTAATGCAATAAAGGTTTACACCTTTGGGCTTTGTCTCAAAATCTCAATATCTGTCTCAATTTTCTTTATATTTAAACAATTTTAATATTAATAGTTTGTTTATTTTGGGGTAAAATGCGACCTAAACATTTTCATGAGATTCACCCTTTCAAAAATATATTGACAATATCTGACTGTCTTGGGGTGCTCTTTCTCCCTTGTGTGATGCTTATGTGCACGTTATGGATGATGAGCGATCATTTCAAGGCTGCAGTAGGTCAAAAGCAGTTAGTACGATCACATCTTCTTGACTGCAGAAGACTGAGGGGTCTGTATAGCGACAGGGGCTCTTGTTTGTGTGTGTGTGTGTGTGTATGTGTGTTTATAAGGGCATATTGATGTGTGTGTGGTGTGTGTATGTTGAGTATATAAATATCCACGCATGTCCCTGCAGAGCTGGGCGTGAGTGGCAGGAAGGGGTTATGTAAGGAGTCACAACGGGCTGCAGTGGACAGCCTGACCATAGATCAGGTCAACCAAGTGTGACACCAACAGCTTCTCACTGACACCTCGCTGACACTGTCTGTCACCAGGCCTGTCTGTCCCACTCCAAGTGTGTGTGTGTTTGTGTGTGACGGCTTTTATGGTCCTATAGCTCCCTCTTACATACCTGCATGTTCTATCAATTCTCTATTCACGTTCTTTTCCGAGATGCCTCCAAATGCAGATATAGTCTTTGGATGTGTATGCTTTACTAACAGGCCGGCTCGCTCTCAATAAAATGGGCATTTTTGGGTCTGTGATTAATACAGTTACACTATATCAAATTATATTAACCATTAGTAACATGTTTTCAACATAAAAAAATAACCCAACATAACCAAAAAAACAAAAATAAACTATCATACAAATAAAAAAAATAACATTAGCTTACAAAAAAATTTTGCATTGCTCATAATCACAGTCATTTTAAACCGGTATGTTTTATTATCTGCTCATTTTCACTTTTTACAGTGTGTTCAGACAATTACATTTAAAGAGCAACAGGTAGATTCCCCGACTGATATGAAACCATTGGCTGAAACACTCAACCAAAGCAAAATGATGAAAAGAAAACAGCAAGTAAACTTCCAACCTCCTAAACCTAAAATGACAGATTCCCAAGCAAGTTCTCTCACTTTGTGTGTTTTTCCTGGGCAACTGCTTCCATAGTAAGTGTGAAAGTGTCAAAACAATTCCTGCCCTATAATTCCAACTCTCCAGCATAGCTATACAACAAATAAACAATGTGGATTTTCTGTTTATTAAGCAATCTAGCTGGAAAATACACATTATAAATGAAAATAGTACTTACACTTTACAATATAGTTTGTTACATTGTAATATCTCTGTAAGTACATGGTAAGTACAGAGTAATGCTGAAAAAAAATGATTTAATGTAAAAAATATTTTGTGAAGCTGCTTAAAAATACACTGTCATTATTATCACTTAAATAAATCATTATAATTACATGCAATATGTGTTAAATGAATATATAGAAATACAGTAACTTGGTTTAAGGTCACTTGATTGCAATCTAAAGTGTTGCCAGTATCAAAAGAATTTTGTAAGATGCATGACAAATAATAGTGAGATAAATTATTAAAATGATTATTTTCAACTTTTCTTTTTACAATATGAATTATGCATTTTAAAAAAAGTTTATTTTTTATTTTTCTTCACAAAAAGTTCATTTAAAAAAACAAGCAGAACTGAATTAAAACACATCATTACAAAGTATGTAGATTCTTTATCAATCCCATGCTAAGCCCAAACTGACTAATGAAGGAGAAGGTTAATATTTACCCATGCTTTTCATTCCTAATATAAATCCAGTCATTTCAAAGACGCTGTTAATTCCAAAGACATCAGATAACAGAAGACGGCCGTCTCGCCGCTACCATTCACTACCTTCCACAGAACACGCTGTCAATGCAAAGCGCATTAATCTTGTAAAATCCACTAATTAAGTGAGAGATGATGTTTGAGAGTGAGCTGAGGCGGTCCGCACAATTAACCCCAGCGTTCCTCCCCTCCATTCCCCATACCGCCGTCATTGAGGGAGAAAGACAAGTGCACTTATGAGCAAAGTGTCTTTCCCAAAAACTTTCCCAGGAAGCCAAGCCTCCAGGCATGCAGCCATCAACAAGTTTAAAAGGAGAAACCCTTCCGAATGGATCTACATCAGTGAGAATTAAAACTGTCAGATATTCATGTGACAGTCTGGCTTGTGGAATT
The DNA here is from genome assembly GCF_018340385.1 of Cyprinus carpio. Lineage (NCBI taxonomy): Eukaryota > Metazoa > Chordata > Actinopteri > Cypriniformes > Cyprinidae > Cyprinus > Cyprinus carpio. The sequence continues at coordinate 9,175,039 of NC_056586.1, forward strand.
TAACATGGACTAGAACAAGAGGAAGTTGTGTTTCCCACTATAAGGGGACTCACCTGATGTGCATGTCCACCCAGCTGTTTTGGGGGCAGATGTTCCCTCCTCCTCTTCCTCAGATGCCTCGGACCCGTCCAGATACCCGAACCGGTGACCCTCCCCTCCGCTCAGTCCACGTTCCAGGACCCCTCGCGCTCCCACACACACATACAAACACACACACTCACACGGGGTGTGACAAGGGGGTCAGACGGGGCCAAGAACAATCCCAGCTGCCGGCACAAAAGAGCAGGCGAATACACAGCGGTCTGCTGCCGCAAGAGCGTGTGTGTGCGTGTGTTTGAGGGGCGCACAGCGGCGGTACTGACCGCACTCTCTCTCCTCCCTCACTTTCCAAGCGGGATCGCCTCTGATATGACTGGAGTTAGAGGATGCGAGTCTGTTTCCTTCTCTGGCGTGCTCCCCACTTTGGCTCTCTCTCTTTCCTCGTTGAGCTTCTTTTCTTTTCATTTCCTCTTGGGAAAGCTGCACGCACCGGTCGTCTCTTCACCCGCTCCCTCTCTCTCTATCCTCAATCACCAGTAAATATAAAAGAAATGCTTGTACGGCCCCCCTCCTCTCTCTCTCTCTCTCTCTCTCTCTCTCGTTTACACTCCCTCCTCCCCACTGCCCTCACTTTTCTTTCTCACTGTCAAAGCTGCCTTTCAAATGCTGATTAGCACACAGAGTAAAAGAGAGCAAGGGAGAGTGGAGTTATGGCTAGCGTTCGGCTAAGATTCCATCACATTCGACTTGAACAACACTTCTTTCAGACAAACACATACTCGAGTCTCCGTCCTCAGCGTAACTGCTCTATTGATATCATCTCGCCCCAACGGGCTCATGCTAACAAACACTGAGCGAATAAACCCGCTCGGACTGTTTCGTGCACCCGCGCCCTTCTCCCACCCCTCCCCGGTTCGTTCTTCTTGCCCTCAAACACTACTCAGAATATTGATACATCACCCCCTCCTACTTTCTTTCCTCCGTTTCTCTCTCTCTCCATCACTCACTTTCTCCGCTGAATACTGATAGGCTGTCTAGTCCGTGGTCTGGGTTTCAAATTCTCATTCTCTCTCTCTTTTTTTCTTCTGTGCACTCGCACAAAAGCTCTCCGTAACATAAAGGCAAAAACGGCAGAAGTTAATGCACTGGCCGCAACATAAATTCACTTAAGCACCATTTCAGATTATGTCAAGCCAAAAATTGCACTCCGGAAGGAGGAGAAAAGAATGCCTGCCGCAGTAAAACATAGAAAGTGATGCGGAGGTGATGGGATATTAAGAAAACAAAGAAGTGCGTGAAAAATGTGTTAGAGAACTCTTACTTTTGCTGTTGTTAGGGAGCGGGACAGAAAGAGATGGTGAAAGAGAAAAATAAAGGACAGCGGGACGGTCCAGACCATAGAAGACTCCCACAGAAGATTAAACAACTGGCTGCAAAGTTGTCAAACACACATCTGATAGCACAAACACACACATTTAGCCAGATGAACGAGGACGTACCAGCAGTGATTCTCAGCTGGTGGATCTCAAGTCTGTTCTTTTGTGGATATAAAATAATAGGGGAGAGTTCTGACTTTCAGTTTGCGGGGTTCAAAGTATTTTTTTTTTTACATGAATTTCCCACTTTTAGTACAAATATGTTGTCTTGTTCAATTAATACAGTCTATTCTTTTTTCTTTATGTACCCCGAAGAGAAACAGACAAGCCTGCAGTACGAATGCTTTACATTTCTTGATATATTATTTTCTGAATGCTCATGTTTTCTCTCTTAGTTTTTATTCAAGGTTTCTCAATAAAATTATTAAGAGTGAATATGAATTACATTGCTAATGTCATAGAATAACATCTAATAGTGGGGCGCATTTTAATGCAGTGTCACAATGACAGATTGAAGACTAAAGTAATAGCAAATCTCTCATTTTAAATAAACACTAAAAACCTAAAGAAAACTTAAAAAATATGTTTACTTTTTCATAAAAATAATGTCACATGTAAAAAAAATTAATTAAAAAAAAATCTTAATGGTCCTAAATAGGCCTCTTTTAGTGCTCAAAATGTCATTTAATTTAATATCTAAATATGATTATATTTTTATATTTATTATGTCTGTGCATAATTACCAAATGATTTATCCAATCCCAAACTCTACAAGTAAAAGAAAAGCTTTTGCAGTTTTTAAATAATAATTAAAAAATGCATACACATAAAGACAATGAACATCCACAGACACGATTATCATAAGGGAAAAAAGAGAGAGAGAGCACAAACATGATATGACAGAAAGAAAGTGTAGCTGGAAGAATACAAGAGAAAGACAGCAGTGTAGAGTAAGTCACTGAATCCACTGTCCAGTGACCTTGATGCAAAGATTCAGACAGTGTTTTAACGTAGAGAGTGTTATCATCTGTATGATTTTACACACACACACACACACACACACACACACACACACACACACACACACACACACACACACACACACACACACACACACACACAGCAGTGTCCTCTCCTGATGTCCTCACCTGGACCATTTCAGTTCTGGCACAGGCCCAGTATTCACTCACAGTATTAACATCAGCTTCTGCCATAGAACAACTGTGCTTCCACCATTAGCCTACTATAAAAATATTTCCTAATCTTCAATGTGCTAAAGAATTAAATTAATGTTTCAGTCAAAAATTTTAATGTTACAATTACAAATCTGTATGATTTTCTTCCTTCTTCAGATTTTGTCTGTACCAATAGAGTGGCTTTGGGGGCAGGGCTTTGACAGAGAGAGGGGGAGTGGTTAGGAAACCTGTTTGGAAGCTGTCATTATTTTAACTAACTGCACTCAAGATGATTGTTGGTTGAGGTATTAAGTCAGTAGGGCTGGACTATTAATCAAAGTAACAAAATCACAACATGGCATGTAGGATTAAATCACAGCCTTCTGTTCCAAGTTTGGTTCGTTTTAACAATAAAAGTATGAGGGTTTAACATTTGAAGAAGAACAAATTAAGACATAAATTAAAAATTAATAATATTATTTTCTTAAATCCTTGATTTTTTTTTTTTTTACGTTGAAATATTATATTCTTATTTAGTTTTTATTTTATTTAGTAATAATTTCAGAAAAATCACAATTAGATGCATTCCCCAAATCATGCAGCCCTACAGAAGTTCACACAGGTGTAGTACTGTAAAGTTCTGCCCTAAAATACTGTAAAAAGATGAAGTTACAATCTTTTTTTTGTGATGTGAAGTTGCTTTATATCATGAATCTCAAATGCTACTCTATCAGATAAAGTTGTCAAATGTGGAGCATCAGATGAACAAGCGTTTGCAATCTCTGACTCAAAGCCATGTGTTTTTAGTTAGTATATGTAACAGCGATGGACTGATAAGGCATTAAATGCTTGAGGAGGATAATGTCTGGGCATCAGCATGACAGAAATCATCTTTATCCCGACATGAATTCTCTAGGTTTGATGCAGTTCAAAATGGCCCACAAACTCTCTTTTTTCAGCATCAATCAGCTACCAGCTATCAGCACCAAAATGTCTCAAGCTGCAAGTATTTCAATGGTAACACTAAATTAGCTTTTGCTCAAAAACTGCTGCAGTTTATTAAAAGGTCTTGACAATGAGACTTGAGCTCTGAATTCCCCTCTGAACTAGTATAATAAAAGGAATTAACTGGTGCTGAGGATAATGGGAGTGGTGCATGATCATGTAAAATTATATATATATTGTTTATATACTATTTAAGTATTTAACAAACAAATAAAATATCGGATAAAATCAAAAGTGTATCAGCATATTGGGTATGTGCATCAGATCTGTGCAGCCTAATAACCTGCTGCTCTCTGTCATTAATGTTAATCAAAAAAAAAAAAAAAAAAAAGATGAGCAAATCACTCACTGCTCTTGACTGAATAATTTCAGTAGGATTAATAAGAATCAGTGTAAATAGACTTACTGTACATGAAATATTGAAAGCACTGTTTATTAAATTTGTACATTGTAATTTGCATCTTATAGTAACAAAAATAAAATAAAAACAACTACTGGGATTTTCTCACACAACCATCTCTAGGGTTTACCGAGAATGGGCCAAAAAAGGGCGAAAATGCCTTGTTGATGTCAGAGGTCAGAGGAGAATGACCAGACAGGTTTGAGATGATAGAAAGGCAACAGTTACACATCTACTCATTATAATCCAGGTATGCAGAAGAGCGTCTTTCAATGCACAACACATCGAACCTTGAAGCAGATGGGCTACACCGGGTGCCACATCTGTCAGCTAAGAACAGGAAGCTGAGGCTAAATTTTACACGTGCTCATCAAAACTGGGCAAAACCGTTGCCCGGTCAGATGAGTCACGATTTTTACTGTGACATTCGGATGGTTGGATCAGAATTTGGCATAAACAACATGAAAGCATGAATCCATCATCCTGCCTCCTATCAAATCATCTCAAACTGTTTTTTTAAACATGACAATGAGTTCATTAAACTTAAATGTCCTCCACAGTCACCAGATCTCAATCCAATAGAGCACCTCTGGGATGTAGTGAAATGGGAGATTCACATCATGGATGTGCAGCCAACAAATTTGCAGCAACTGTGTGATGCTGTCATGCCAACATGGACCCAAATATAAATAATTTTGACAGACAGTGTCATCAAAATTCTGTCAAAATTTATACCGTCATATTTTAATAATAATAAGACAGTTAATAGCTTTTGATTTTGTTCACCGTTTCATTGAAGTTGCAGTACAAGCATACAGACTAGATTATGCATTTATTTATTTATGAAGATGAACATGAATAGAGTCTGTGTGTCACTTTTCGTGTTCAACACCACACAAGGCAGATCTTTTGGTGACTTGACTTCAGTTAATGAATTAACAAAACATTGTAGCATGCTTCCCATACAATAAATCACAATAAGCTTCGTGCTTTGTTACTTTTGATATGAAATAAAGTCTCAGATTTCAAATTATGTCCATTTTATTAGGAAATTCAAACAATACATACCATTGCTCTTTAATGTGGTGTGACAGATCGCTGTGAATTAAGGGGCAACACGTTAACTGATCATCTCTTCTAATTTACTAGTAGTTACAGCACCAAATAAACATCAATGAACATTAGAAGGTATGTTGAAAGATACAGTACCAAGTATCCAGTATCTTAGCAAAATCCATATCACGTAATCGATCAATCAATATTTCAACCATGGAAAAACATCAGTAAAACGGCTTGTAAACAATGTCATGTAATGATACACTACTTCAGAAAACCCATTCAGTGTCCATAAACTGGATAGTCAGCTAGAAAATAACTCTAGCGAGGAGCAGTTTGCGACATACACTGTATGCACAATATCATAATTAGACCACCCTCAGTGTAATCTTTCAAAAATGACAGACAGCCTTCAGATTTTTCTGTCATTGTTAAAAAATTCAGTCAGTGATGGAATTTTTTTGGTTAATGCAACCTCTGGCCAGAATGTAGAAAAAGATGTCAAATTTACCATCACTCCCTCAGCAGTTGTATTAAATAGATCCTCGGAGCCAAATACACAAAGTATAGTGGAATAAATGAATACTTGAGTTATTTTTCCTTTTTTTAATTAAAAATATAAAAAACTTTGCGAGATTGAAGAGGTTAATTACTGATGAAATGTGTCACAGTCTGTGAAAAGGGTCCATAACATTTAACCAGTGTGACTCAGAACTTTTTTCAAGTCATTTGGATACTATTTGATACTTTTCGACTCTACCTGTCCATCTGCTTGTCTGTCTCTCATTCTCTGTTCAGCAGTGAGCCACAGCTGTCTTATACAGCATCTCTCAACCTTTAGTAGCTCTGACAGCACAAAAAGTAATTACCTCTCTAATTTACCTTGTCCACTTATAGAACATGTCTCTGTCTGTATGTGTGTGTGTGTGTGTGTGTGTGTGTGTGTGTGTGTGTGTGTGTGTGTGTGTGTGTGTGTGTGTGTGTTAGCAACCATGTCAGCAAAAATGTCACTGTGGTGTGTGTGTTTGTATCTGCATTTAAATGTGTGTTCATGTGGATCACAATGTGTTTGTCTGTATGTAGGCTCCCCTCGGTCCAATTACTCACTCCACACCCTTCCACCCCCCTCCTCACCCTCTAACCCTCTTCAGCTTTCACTCATCCCCAAATCCCTCTCTCCCATGTGGGACACCCTGCTGTACCTCGCCCTGACCAGCCAGACCTCCACTACCCCTCCCTCCTCCCAATCCCTGTCCCAGGTGAGCTGACTACATCAGGAGGGCTTAATGAGACTGGAATATTAATTAGCTGTTTAGAATACTAATAATATGAGCAATTCAATGAGATGGAAAATACGTGGATGTCTGATCCCGTCTAAAAGATTGACAGCTTCAGTGTTATAGACCAGATAGAGCAACTGTATTGTGGACTCTTAAAATAGAACATGAAACATTTTGCTTGCATAACAGAAAACAGAATCTTTAATGATCACCAATAAAATTAGACAAAACTTGATTTTATTAAAAGCTATTTGGATGTATAGGTGATGCCAGTATAAAAGGAATTGTTTAAAGGGGTCCTATTATGCATTTTCACTTCTTCAACTTTAGTTAGTAGGTAATGTTGCTGTTTCATGAGTACTATGAATTCGGACACACTTCTTTTGTCACATTCTGTTTTTTGCATACTATATAGTAGGGAAGCATGCTATTTCAGATGCCACCATGGTTAAAGCAAGGGGCATGTCATTTCCAGAACACGCTCTTCACCAATCACAATTCTCTGGGCCAGCTATCCAATCAGAGCACATTCCATATTTCGGAAGGGGGAGAGGGGTTCATCGAAACAGGAACTAAAACAGGGCATTTGATACAGACTGAGAAGAAATGTGCTGCAAAACTGTAAAATATGTGAAAAAATAAAGTTTTTTTTTTTTTTTGGAACAATCAAACATAAAAACCTATTCTAGTACACCCCAAAAACTAAATCAAGACTTTGTAAAAGGGCATGATAGGACCAATTTACCCTCATGTTGTGTTTCAGATCCCTTTTGGTGTTATATAAACATTTCAAAACAAATTTCTTGGTTAAACATTAGAGCATGCTAGTGTGAAGAACAGTGCAAATTTGTTTCAAATTTTATTTAATATTGAAAAAAATTATCCACAAATATGGCTTTTTTCATTTATAAACTGAGGTACGTAAGCTCAGATTAATGATGCCTACAAAAAATTAGTTCCAAAAGTAAACACAAAACCAGTCCTAATTGGAAGAAAACAAGCTAACAAAAAGATTGATACTAATATTAGGTGATAATATTGCATAACAAGAGATTTATAAGCTATTTGTTGTTGGCCGGTAATTTTTGGACTGGGAACACCACAAGTGTAACAAGGTTGAATAACATAAAAACTGTTTAATGAAAATTAAAAATATTTGCGATGGAAGTAGTTATACCCAGTGTAAACAAAGTCAGTAAATCTTAGTCCAACGCGATAACATTAAGTAACGAATTCGGAAAATTCTAAAAATTGTCTCCGGGTCAAAATGACCCGAACACAACCTGAGCCCCAGGGGTTGATTTTTATTAAATATGAGTTAAGTTTTCACCCCTCCATATTATGATTTTAATAAAACACCACTTAATTCATCACACCTATTTACTATATTTTATTATTTCACCCCTTTTTTCATTATACTTATTTACTTTTCAAATTACTTTGATAGGATTTTATTTCCAGACCCAGACTTTGATTCTGAAAAACAAAAAACACTGTACAATTTGATGAGTTAAATAAACTTAAACAATACAACAGTAAAACAATAATAAAATTATTATTTTTTTTATCATTTTTTTTCCTAGAATTACATAAAGCAATTAATTTCACCCTTAATAAAAGTTGCAGTACTCATTTCACCAAACCACAATAAATATTATTCAGGTAAATATTAATTACTAATTTAATTATTTAATCCATATATAGTATCTACTTACATATTACAAGTATTATTTAAATATTAAATAAGGTTACATTTATTATTAATATGAACAGTGTACTTCTATTGTGCATAATTGTCAAATTAAGTGTAAAAATAATATTTGTGTAATTAGAATAAATAAAATGCTAGCTATGAAATTAGCCTTAGCAAGACAAAGGAGTTGGCCTTTTTATTAAAAAATTGGTAATTTCATCCAACCATTTTGACATTTTATTCTACACAACACATAGGGTAGAGATAGGGTGGATTTTTTTCGTTTTTCATAAAAATAACATAATACTTCTGTGATGTACAACTGTTTATTGTCGTTCCAAATTATTAGTGACAAATTAAATATATTTGTACTGTCACAATGTCAGTAATATATGCAAATGAACAATGTTTACTCTTTCTCTGAGTTACCGATATCCAGATTTCTCTATTTATTTGTCATGAAAAAGTTCACCAGATGATGCAAAATTGTGTTTTTAAAAAGCACTGATTTAAAAAAAAAAAAAAAAAGAAAAAAAAAAAATTCTTTCTACTGCATAGACAGCCAAGATTTACTAAAAGCCCATCTTGGCAGCGGTCATTTCCCCCATTAAGAGAGTTTATTTTCTAAAAGTCCACATGGACAAAATGCCTGTAGTTGAAGAAACTACTTACAGATGTCAAGAAACTAATTACATTTTGCAGGTTTTTTTTTTTTTTTTTTAAATAAAGATCCCAGATGAATAATGGACAATAAGACCAGCAGGAATGAGTATGAATGATTAAATACGGTCCATTTGGATTTCATGTGGACTTTAAAGTTGACATCACCTTTTCTGACTCTGCTTCAACTCGCCTCTCCTGTTGATCAAATTCTTGTGTTTTTTATTTTTATTTTTTTTATCTGCTCTGCCGGGATCGGAGTCTTCTATGTGTCCTGTCCTCCTCCTCCCTCTCCCTTCCCTGGTCTCTATCTCTCTCTTCCTAGCGCTCGCTCTCTCTCTCTCCCTGCTCACCTACTCGATATTCCAGCCTTGTTTCCCTGCAGTCTCCAGCACAACTTTTTGACCCACTTCCCATTTCCTCCCTGGCCCTGTGATCAAAGCCTGCAGGACGGCATTGCCTTGGGCAGCGGAGAGAGGGAAAGAGGGATGAGGGGATTGAGGAGAAGGGCTAGAGGAAGTGATGGATAGACAGGGAATATGGCACATGAGTGGAAATGGAAAGATCACAGAAAGAGGCAAAGAAGTTGGTACGGGTGATCTCTCTGTCCAAGGACAAAAAGATGGCAAGATGAGGTCAGCTAGTCCAGCAAGCCATGGTCATCCAAACATGTTCCCTGAAAAATGTCCACCATAGTGGGTCTTCATTTTCAGTCTACATTCTACCCTAAGAAACACATATGCGTTTAGTTATTTAAAGGAATAGTTTACACAAAAATTTAAATCCTGTCATTATTTATGCATCATTTAATGTTTACGTCAAGAGGAGAAATTGTGAATAATATACTTATCATATGATTATCTCATTACAATGAATAAGGACTGAAGCATTCAAGCAAATGACATGGAGACACCATAAAGTATCACAAAAAATTTCAAAATTCTAAATTTATTATGTGCTATATTCCAAATTTTGCAATTTGAGATCAGAGTGACATTTCAGTCATGCGTTCAATCTTGACATCTGCCTTAGCTTTCTTTAAAACATTCATGAAACTACATGAAAATAATGTCTAATTAATGAATAAATCATCCTTTTGAGTCAAATCTTTTCAGTAAATAGGCTCATTCAGTTCTGAAGGAACAATAGGATCAATATACTGCATATATATATAGTTTTTGTTTTTGGTCTGTTCCTCACACAAAGATATTGTATGACATCAGAAGACTTGGAATATACTGCATGAACCACTGTTGTGAATTTTTATTTTATTTATTTATTTTTTATTGTTTTTTGCAGCTCCATCTCCATTAAGTCTAACTGTACAGAAAAAGGGTGACCAAATTTAACTAATCTCTTGGAAAAGTCATGCAGGTTTGGAACATAGGACATGAGTAAATAATGACAAAATCTTTAATTTCTTGGTGAAATATTACCTTAAATTGAAGTGAAAATGAACCTACTGTTGCTTTAATTATGATCAATATATACTTTAGTATGTATTTAGATTTATTGTTTGAATGAGTCCCGAGCTTCTCCTTAAAGCTAACTGATGAAGAGTTTTAAGAAGAACAAAGATGTGGACAGATACGCAGAGAGGGAGAGAGAGAGAAGGAGAGAGAGAGGGAGAGAGGGAGGAAGACACTGGCCCATTTGTACCCAGACCAGAGCATCTTGTACTTTAACATTCTCCCTGCATTCTGACAAAGAGCACTAATTATAAATAAATTAGGGACACGACACGGTGAGCCACAGAGGGACAGCGAGAGGCGCAGGAGAATGAATGAGAGAGAGGGAGAGAGATTGAGGGAAAAGGTGGGGGTGAAAGGAAAACGGCGAAGAAAAGAAAACAGATAAGAGGAGAGAGGGATGAGCAAGGAGACACGAGCCAAGAGAAAGGAAGAGAGAGACAGATAAACAAGACTGGAATTACTAATAAATGGCATTCTAATAAATTAGAAAGAATAAAATGAATGAAAAGAAAAGAATGGTAGAATTAGAAACATTCTACAAAATATCTTAATCGTTATAGATTTTTGATTACATATTGTATTGTATGATGAGATAAACATTTGCAGGGATGAGTTGTTCACAATAAAATAAATAACATGCATTTTAAAAACTGAATTTTCATTAGATGCTGACTTTCCTGAACTGATCTGAAAGACTTTTGTTGAGGAATAACTAATTACATTTCTCTAAAGCATGGCTGTTTTCAAAAGCTGCTTTTCCTAATTGAAATCACCAAAATAGCATGCATTAAATAGATTCAACAGCTAGAAGAGTTATACTTCTTGCTACTCTGGGCTCTCTGTCGCCATTTGTGGTGGTATTATAAAACTATAAAGTTTAACTCACAACAGATTCCTAAGCTACTAACAACACGCTAATAAGTAGCACACACAAATAACTGGATAAAAGGTTTCTTTTTTAAAAAACATATTAAACAATTATTATCTACAAATTAATGACAAATTAAAGCAATATCACAAAAGGAAGAGTGTGTTATATGATCACAACACGCTTGTTACTCACACTAATGAGATATCAACAATGTGTACTGTATGTAAATTAATAAGGGAAAAATATCACAAAGATTCCATGTATTTTTTTCATTCAAAATCAAAATATTACAATAAGCACCAACGGCTTGGGCTGCCTTTGGAGTAACAAGTCTGTATTGCAATTTTGTGATATGTGTTATTTTTATAAAAAGGTTCAATAAACAAGAAGTTAATATTAAGTAAATAATACACATTACCAGTTTTCTCTGTCAATGTAAATAGCTCCAAATGAAGGTGTTGCAACACACAGTAGTGATGTTTTAATCCTGAATAATTTAGTGTTTTTGAACAAATTCAATGACTCATTTATAAAGTCACTCACTTGTTTAGTTCCTGAACAAATCAGCGTTTTTAAAGAAAATCATTTAGGTGAATTAATCAGTGACTCCCTCACTGACTCACTTTCTTGGTTCATGATTGATTCGGTGTTTTGGAATAAAGTAAATGAGTCAATGACTCATTCATAAAGTCAGACAATTGTATCATTTCCGGAATGAATCAGCTTTTATTAATGAACTGGTTTGAATAAATCAAAAGTATTGATCATATAGTCACTTGTCGCCACCTACTGGTGTATCAGTGCATAAAAACTCACAAAAAAAAAACTCCCCACCATTAATGCAAAGGCTGTCTGGAACAAAGAGCAACAAGAGATGCAAACAATAAAAAGTACCAACTGTTCGACAAGACTGAATCTGATACATCTGCCAGTTCGCTCCATCAATTTAAATAGTTCTAATTATTAGAATTTTAATTCGTATTTAAATATATACAACATTTCTGTCCTCCAATTTCTTTTTTCTTTTTCTTTTTTTCTCCATGAAAGATACGTGAAGCTGTGTGAAGTGGATCTGCCGTGCTTTGAAATAATGCCTTTGGAAAAAAAATTATTGTACATCTGAACATTTAAATGGTAATCAAGTGGTTTTTAGCCAAGGCCACTGTAAACATAAAATATTTACTTACTGTCATTCAAGCTTATCAGCCCTGACTGTCAGACGAAGAAAAGGAAAGGGCAAGTTATCTAAACAGCTCACACTTCAACCCTTTTGGTCCTGCAGTCATTTCTGTCCATACAGCATGAGCAAAGAGCCAGAGACGTCGCACCCGTAAGGCCTGGATCAGTTTTAATACAGCATATACTGAAGATGATTGACAATATCACATTAATTTCTTTTGTGCGATCACATGAGAGGTGTGATATATAATAATCTGTGACTCCAGTGGGAAGGGAGGGGTTGATGCGCAACGTTAGAGGTGAATGGCAGGAACACAGACGGCAAAGGTCACAAAGGTTACCCACGTCTGCCCCTTGCTGGCCTTCTCTGGGCAACAAGGCTATAACCATGGCAACTGGCCCACAAACATATGTGATGTCACCTATTGTAAGAGGATGAAGGGGGTTGCTGGTGGGGGTGGGTGGGTTTCGGTCACACCAACACACACACACACACACACACTATGCTGTATTTTCCTGTGACCGAACCATCAACGCCTATGCCATGTCCAAATGATCACTTCAACTTCCCAGACAGCCATAAAAAAAGGAAGTTGAATCAGAAGAATTAGCATTCCCGTAACGCAGGGACTGTCTGTGTGCCCCTGGCAGCAGTGAGAGGGGCTTTCTGTCTTTCTCTCTCTTTTCTCTTCCTGTTTCTCCCTTTCTTGCTCTGTGTCTCAGCCTGTGTCATTCCAGCAAAGCAGCTCTGGGTGAATGAGGTGGCGTTTTTCAGGATGATGACGGTGAATAGGAAAATTATTAGTAAGCCTAAGACTGCTGTCAGTCACAGGCAATGCATACACAAGTGTGCAGCGTTCAGTGTTCATCTATAATGGGGTCCAAAAGTCTGAGAACACTTGGAAGATCCTTCTGTTTTGTATCTTATTCTAACTAAACATATTTCTCCTTTTTTTAATTACAAATTATATTATCAGAGTCAATGACAAATTAAAGCCACCAAGAAAAGGAGCGAATAAATAAACAATAAAAACTACTGTTATAAACAGTTATTAACATTGCTAATAATAAATCAAATGCTTCTTGAGCAGCAAATCCACATATTAAAAGGATCATGTGTTTAAGAACACTGAAGACATAACGAAGCCAACGAAGCCATTTTTAGAAAACATTTTTTAAAACAAATTACTGTAACTGTGTCTGCTTGAAACTATATGTCACCAGAGATAAACCAACATCAAAAAAATCACCACAAAAAAACACAAAAAAACACACAAAGTGATCAACTGATCTCAAAAGAAGCTCTAGAAACACACACAAAAGCATGCATGCAAAGAAACACACACAGATCTCTGGTCAGGCGCTCACATGTGTGCAAAGACATCTACGAGCAGTGATTTGCTATGAATTAATGACACTATCCTAAACCCACACTCACAGAAAGGCTCTTTCTAATTGGACATTGATTGTCAAAGCCCTCCAATCTCCGTTGAATATCTAGAGCATGTTAAGTGAAGAACGGTATAAGGTGTATCTTCATGCTCAAGGGGAGGAGACTGACATAGACAAATGAATGTACTCTCACAGACACAATTACAAGAGCTCACCCGTGAGCAAACTTACACGCCACAGCATAAACATGAGCTCACAGCGACTTCATCACGACTTCATCCTTCTGTTTAAAAAACCCTCACACAAAAACTAAAAGGAGGAACACACACGTAATTTTAGGGAGTGTAAAACCTTCATCTTCTTCAGATGATTTAAAATGACAAGAGACTGTTGTTGGGGGAATTTGCTGTATATTTTCAATATTTTCAACATTTGCAGTATATTTTCAAATTGTATAGCGGTTTTTTTTTTTGTTGCATGTTTTATCATCCATGGTGTTTTCGCAAAACATCACAAGTTCAATTTATTTATACATTTAATTAATTATTTGTAAAATTATCAGAATTAGAAATTTTCAAGGTTGACAAGGCAAACCAATATTTATAAAATAATTCATTATATTTAAAAAAATACTTTTTACTTTGAAAATTATTATGAAGATATTTTACATTATATATACATATATACAGTATATTCAAGGAAATTCAAGCACATTATTTTTACTTTTATTTGTAATGTCGCACAAACCCCTTTTTAATTAATAATTAGTTTTGTGTGAATGACATTATATATAGACAGTTATATATTGAAACTTTTAGACTATACCATGTAAAAAGAAAAAAAAAAAAAAAAAAATGAAACCAATACAAACATTTCTAAGAACTCTTTTTTTTCTCTCTCTCTCTCTCTATCCTCATGCACATCAATCACAGCGCCACAGCATCATCAGAAAGAGTACATCTGAAATCATGATGGATGACAACTTCCTCCAGATTTTTCCTCCTGTGCCAAAGCCATTAAACTAAAGGCATCAAAACGTTTGGGTGAATAAGAATCTCTTCACTCTCCTGTCCATCCTGCCGTGACGCACCAAAAACGCTTTCATAGTTTGACTGTGTGTGTGAGCTCTCACAATCATAATGTGATATTCCCTTTAAAGGATTACTGTATCCAGAGATTTTTTTTTTTTTTCAACCTCTTGTCATTCCAAACATGTATTACTTTCTTCTGTGGAACAAAAATGTTGAATTCATTAACAACATTCAAGACCCTTTTCCATAAAGTTGCTCTTATCCATTTAATGAAAGTCATTGGGGACTGGGTCTGTCTAAATTCTTAATGACAAAAAAATCATCATATTATTCTCAAACTGGCCTGTTTTATTCATATGATATTCCAAATCTTCTGAAGCTATAAAACAGTTTAGTATGAGAAACAGAAATCAGAAATTTCAGTTGTTATACACTGAAAAAATCTTGATTTAATGGAAAAGTAGTGTTGTCTAATGGCAAGTTTTGGTGAATTGGTGGCAAATTTGTATAAAATCGTATGAATTTGCATAACTAATTTGTACATTTTCACATATCTTACTTTTTTTCTAAAAAGCATACATTTTCGTACGAATCAAATTATACAAATTCATACAATCTCGCAATCAGTTTGTTTTCTCATGAAATCAGGTTCTAATGTCTGATTCATAAAGTCGAAAGCCTTTATTGATTGAATCATTCAGACCAGTTTGTGAATTCCAGCAGTCATGAACCATAGGTTTTGATTTATTCCAAAAGCATTTTTTTTATTGCAAATTTAGAATGACTCACTTTGAATCATAATACAATTTTATTAGATTTGACGAATATGAATATAAATTATTTAATAGATTTTTTCAAAATATGTTCTCTAATGTGTCTTGAGCAAGAAGTAAAAAAAAAAAAAAAAAAACACAACAACAAAAAATTACTCACACCAAAAGTAAATGGTGGCTAATTCATATAAATTTGTACAATCTCATTTGTACCTTTCCATACAATCTGCTTAAACAACAACAAATGTTAAATTTTGGGTTGAACCTCCCTCAAAAAATTCCTTTCTAGAAATTCCATTCATTTTATAAAAAGTTTAATTTTATTTATTTCCTGGTTATTTTCTCTATGACAACCCAGTCTTCATTCACCTTCATTATATACCCAATATTATTCCACAGAAGAACATAAGTAATATGGGTTTGGAAGATGAGGGTGAGTAAATATTAATTATAGATTTACAATGGGATGCATTGTTTCTTTTAAATTCACACAGCACATTGGGCACATACTGTAGACACACACATCCACTCCAAAGCAAACAAAACATTCTCCATCCTTCCAGCCTCTCATATATTCTGCCATAAACAGACTATCAGTCCAAACGGCATGTGGCACAGGACGCAGCACGAGTCATTATTAGCGGTGCACTCCGTATTGTGTTGGGAATGAGCTGTGATTGCTAGTTATGTGTAATATGCTGTGAATGTGCATTGACATGGCTGACTGCTCGGCAATATACAAGGCAATTAACTTGACTGCCCTATCTGAGACTAACACTACCAGCCTGAGTAAGAGAATGAAGATACAAAAAAATACGGCATCAGACCGTCTGCTAGCACTAAAGCTATGAGGGCTGGAAAGAACAGTTAGCAGAAGACAAAAGCTGGCCAGTTCATTTTGCTATGCTTTGTATATCTGTAAGACTTGAAATACACGGGCAGTTTTGAGCATCAAAATATATGTGTGGACTATTAAATTGTGTTATGTTACGTTAGCATTTACAGAACCAAAGTACAAAAATGACTGGATTTCTGAGAAAATATAATATTTCCTGTTTGAAACCTATCTTCATGATGCTGTTGGTTTTGGTGCTTGTTACAGTGTTGCATTCCTAGGTGGTTGTTTTTTCCAAACTATGGTCGCACATTTCGTCATTACTAACAATCGTTTAACGATTCTGTGTTTCCCAAAAATACAGTTCCAGTAAACATTCAGATTTGTCTTATACTTTCATCAAATTATATATAGTTAAGCAATATCATGTGCAAGATTGCTGTTTTCCTGAATATCTGCATGATTGTGAATGCCATATTATTTTTTTAAAAAACAGTTCAACAAACAAATTAACATTTTAAGTTACATTTTAGACACAATATTATCAGTATACTGTTTTTGCTTTGTTTCTTCAATGAAAATTTCCAAATGAAACCACAGCAGAAATGTTTGCGTGTCTGAGCAACACATAGCTGTAACTCCTTACTGAATAAAATCCACATTTTGAACAATTCAGTTGATTTGATTCAATTCGATGATTCACTGTCCGAATGAATCAGCTGTTCGAATAAATCAGTTTGATGAATGATTTAATGACCAAATGAATCATCAACCTACTGCCAGTTTTACTGTCATATTTAAAGTATCATTTAAGTAAAAAAAAAAAAAAAAAAAAAAAAAAAAAAAAAAAAAAAAAGTTTAAGGGAGCCGAAATTGGGAAAGTTCATTTTGGTCACTGCTGTGAACTCACCATCACACAGAATATGAAGAATATGAGCTTTGAGAGTCAGCTGTCCATAAGTACCAGCACAAAAACACACTCAGCAAAATATCGATAAAATCACAGTTCTTAATATTATACTTCAATTGTCAATATCACAATGAAAGCACAGTTTCTGAAGAGTATACTTGTGCAAATGTGCTCTTGAACCCCATGACGCAAGAGAAAACCCACGACTGAACCAACGGTAAATAAAGTAGTCCTCAAATGCCATGTTTGTGATTCACAGCAATAATCTGGCATTTATTCAGTCTCAATAATAATTGTTTTTAATAACCTGCGTGATATCAATCATGACTGTTATATTTTCTTGAATGAACATGTTTTAAATGACACTTGTGTCACAAAGGTATTACAGTCTAGCTAGTTCATTTCTCAAACAATGCATTGTACTATGGTGGTTCAGCAGCAAGTTTTTTTGTTGTATGGGAAATGCTCCACTGTTTGTTTGCTTAGTCAAAATTGTGGTTGCTGAGTTTGGGTTTTAAGATTTACTTCCAAAACTCCATAATTCCTTCTGCCCTACCCCATTGTCTTTCATTATTCCATTAAAAGATAGTCCTGCACCCAACCCACATAATTGTTTGCTCTTTTCATGCTGAGCTGATCAAAATGACCATAGATGATCACAGCTGAAAGTCAAATGGCTTTGTGTGTCATTGAGAAGGTGATTAGCTAAACCTGATTGAGTTTACAAGTCATTTTTAGGAGGGGGTGATCCTTTTTCCAACTCAGTGATTCTTTTCTCGACCCACTGTATATGCATAACACATTGCCAGACAGAGAAGGGGCCGACAAACAAACGGTGAACAAACAGAACATATGAATCCTGAGGGATATAACCTGCCGCATGCTCTCTGACTCACTGCCAAACTCATGACTCCAGATAGTTAACATGCCATGACTGAAAATCTGAGAAAAAAAAATTATTTCATAAGTATTTGATTGCGCATAAAAGGCAGACATTTGATGAGTTTTAGTAAAAAAAAAAAAAAAAAAATGTTTAGATGATAATAAAGTCATTTGATTTGCAAATTACCAGACTGACTTAATACAGCATTCACAATGCATTTCTTTACAGACAGAAGAAAGCCGCAGATGAAGGGTGCGGTACTGCCCCACTGCTAAAAGAGATATGGAGAACGATATCAAAAAACAAAAAAAAACTCAGGCTCTGACCATCTGACCACTGCAACGTCATGCGTCAATACACAAATACTTGCAGCAGATTTAGCAGTAAAATGCAGTTAAGCAGCTGTTTAATAATTCCTACAAATGACTATTGTTAATAACTTAATAATGCAGGAAAAATAAACAAAATCCATTAAATACTGCTTATTGTAGCTAATGTCCCACTAAATAAACTGTAAGATTAATAATAATAATGTATCTGCATCACAACTGTTAC
Organism: Cyprinus carpio; assembly: GCF_018340385.1. NCBI lineage: Eukaryota > Metazoa > Chordata > Actinopteri > Cypriniformes > Cyprinidae > Cyprinus > Cyprinus carpio. Next base: position 9,193,624 of record NC_056586.1, read on the forward strand.
TTGTTATACTGTGGTTTTGTCTATTGATGACTCAAATTCATGGATGCATGGATTCATGTCCATGTTAATAGTGTTGCCACAAAAACACAATTCCAGGTCAGCTCGGAGAACGTCCTGGGTTTATGCTAATTTCCACTATAGAGGCACTTGTGGCAGCACTGAGATTGCAAAACATACTTGAATTGCGTTATGAATTGACATTTCAGCACACAATAATGTGTAGAATCGAGCTTATGTGGATTATAGTTTATACATTTACATAACTTGTGCAGAGTACATTTTTCCCTTTTTTTTTGTCAATGGCCAGTTCATTTTTTTCCTCTCTCTCCTATCCTGTGTGTGTATTTGCAGGTCTTTCTCTTCATGTGCGTTTAAGGTTACAGTGTCACCGCTCCCTAGTGGCTCTGGCTGGCTGCTGTGCTGGTGTCGTTTGGCCCTGGCTTTGCCCTCTCACTGATCAGTCTCTAATCCTCACTGATGGGGGTCTGCACTGGGATTAGGGGGGCACGGGACCACATCTCTGGGGCAGCTGGTTGTCCCCCCTGGAGAGAGGAAGCTCAGAAATATATGCTGAGATGGGAACTCAGAAGCTGACTGAAATGATACAGAGACAAGACAATATTACTGGTGCTCGCTAAGGCAAAGATATCCTTTATTATTCACCATGTTCAAACTTTATTACTGAAAAAAAAAACTTAAATCTTAAATCAAAATCTTTAAGATCCTGAATCTTAAATGTAGCTTTTTGGTGAGAAGAGGTGCAAGGTTTAGCAAGGTTATGTTCGGTAGCCCCTGTTGGATTTTGCATTATGCTAGCAAAAATGTATTTTTCCTTTGATGGTCATTCAAATGTATTGTATTATGATCTTTTTTTTTCTTTTTTAACAAAATAAGTACTTTTAATCATCAATGATACATAGAACTGATAAGGAATTACTGTAAATACACTCATAATGCTCGAAAGATTTCAATTTCAAATAAATTCCATTTGTTTTCTATTCATCAAGGAACTCTTTTTCAACATTGATGATAAGAAATGTTTCTTGAGGAGTATATATATCTATATACTTTTAAAGATTTAATACACACACACACACACACACATATATATATATATGTATATATATATATATATATATATATATATATATATATATATATATATATATATATATATATATATATATATACTTTTAACTATAAATTCAGGGTTCCTACACATTTTCCATTTCAGATTTCCATATTTTTCCAGACTCCAAATTCCAAACCTTGCAGTAGATTTTCAGACCATATTTAACATAAATGGTTCGTACAGCATTATTTTCAGCTTCATATTTGGTATACAGTACAGTCATCTGTAAACATTTGTATTTTCTCAGGGGTTTTTCATTGATTTTCTTACATACATACATACAGACTTTTGCATGCACACTAGAAACTTTTTTGTGTGCTCAAGAAACCACGGTAATATTTTGCATGCTTGTGCGTTACATTTTCTAGTTTTATATACTATAACACATTTCCTTTGTGTGTCACTGCCATCTTATGAAGAAAACGAGAGCACGGATGCACATGAATTAAAAGAGATGTATTTGAAGAAACCACACCAAGAAATGGGCTGATGGCACAATAGATGGATCAGTGTGCATTGTCCAATATGCTGTTTAATGGTTTCTTGTGCACACATGAAAGTCTATATATTTTATGTTTTTTTTTTTTTATATATATATATATATATATATATATATATATATATATATATATATATTTATTTTTTTTTTTTTTTGAATTTTTTTTGCAAAGGTCCTTTTAGAGGCTCTGTATTATGGTGCTAAGAATATACCCCGAGAAAAAAAAACTGCGATATAACCTGCATTTTTGCATAATGAAAATGTTCCCATTAATCATCTCATTACTGTATAAAAACTATATTTTATTATCAAACAATTAAAGACCAGAAGACAACATTGATTTTGCACATTCTTCTGTCAAAAACTTTTTTCTACACATATAATTAATATTTTGGCCACAGTGCTTGCATCACATCAAAACTGTGTGTTTCTTGTGTGTTGAATGTCAAAACGAAACAGAACAGACTGCACAATCATACAGAACAACCCGGCGTAGCTCTTAACATACAGAAGGCGGGCAACTCTAGGATTTAAACGCTCTCCTCCCTCTCGCTCTCCTCACCCCCTTTTATGAATTAAAAGAACAGTCTGCAGGGGGAAGCATAGTTAATTCTGATCAGATCTCTCTCTCCCTCCACTTCCCCTGGCGTCTCTCTCTCAGCCTGACAGACATAGATGGGATCTGACAGTAAACAGCCGAGCGGATGCCTTGCGCGTGATTGACACGCCAGCAGGTCGCCGCGCGCCCGCCCAGCACCTAATCCTGCCCTGTCAGGTCTAATTGGAGAGGTGGAGCCCTGTGTCACCGGGGCAACTGATTGGCAGGACCCCGGCTTTGCATAGATATGAGCCGCAGATGAAGGGTGCGGTACTGCCCCACTGCTAAAAGAGATATGGAGACTGATATGAACACACACACACACACACACACACACACACACACACACACACACACACACTTATAAACACAAATGCACATTTACTGTGAGAGTTTACAGACCACATATACCTGTACACATTGTCAAATCCACAATGAACTATGATTGATCATAATTTAAAGTTAATGAGGGTTTGATTTTTGGCCACTCTTTAGAGGTAAAGGGCGAGTTAGATTAGAAGTGTCAAAGAGTTTCTATTGAGGATGTCACCAGTGTTATTTTTGTATTATTTATATAATATTAATATTAAAATTATTATTTGACACTTATTTTTATATTTTCAGTTTTAATTTTTAGTAATTTTGTTATGAACTTTATGCATTTTTATTATTATTATGATTATTATTTGTTATTTTTAAAAATAATACTACTTAGGTATACTTTTTTTATTTCAGTTTTTATTTTCAGTTAGTAATTTTTTATTTTTTTTGCTTCAGCTAACATATCAGTTAGTTGCCAAGGCAGAATTTCCTTTTTCATCAAATATTTGATTTTATTTCAGCTTATTTCAATTAATAAAATGTTTTTAACAGGTTTAGTTGACAATAATAACCCTGGATGCCACCTGCATGCCTGCACAAATCTCACAATATCAATGATGTGTGTAAAACATTTCTGCTAGATTGGGACTGTGAGCATTACACATGTGAACAAATATTAAGAGGCCTAATAAAACCCTTTCCAAGGCATAATATGCATAATATATTTTAATACATACATTCATATATAATAATAATAATAAAAATAACAATAATAATAATAATAATAATATACCAGTAATTAATAATCATCAGGAAATCACTGAATAATTGAAAATTAATGTCATTAATAAATTAATTGCCCCGAGGTGGAAATGCAGCTACAATGCAAAACAAAATATATACAAATTTAATTGCTAAGAAATTATTAATGTATTATTAAATAAACACATCTGTTTACTGCCATATACATGGCACATACCTTATTACAATTTGGTCATTGATGTGATGCAAAGTTTTTATTTTTATTTTTATTTATTTTTATTTTATTTTTTTGTTTTATTTTTTATTGGGGGGGGGGCATTTATACATATTATGACTTGAATACACCTCTTCTGTGAGCATGTTTTAAAATTTCTGAATAAGAATTCATTATGGTATTTTTGAGAGAATAAAAGGTGATACAACTGTTGTGATGTGATATGAATAAAGCCCCACAAAATATTGAAAAAACATTTCTAAAAAAATGCAATATAAAAAATATAAAATAAATAAAAAAAAAAAACTTCTCCTCTAAAACAAAGTAAAGTGGTGAAAAAATGTGTCTGCTAAATCAAAGTAAAGTGGTGCAACCAACATTCAAGTGAAAAACACAGGAAGTGATGTTACGGAGAGGATTCCTGCAGACCCTCTTGACTATGTGTCAAGGTCAATTAATAAATAATAATAAATGATAATAAATCAGATAATTTGACCTTTTTAATGTGACTCACCATTAACATGATATTAATAATTAACAGTAATAATAACTACATTGAAAAACTGAAGTTTATCTACTCATCAGTTAACACAGGTAATATATATTTTGTTTTCCATTCAATTATTATATATACATTATTATTGTTATTCATCAGATCATTAGGTGTGTGCTTGTCATTTTCACCTGCAGGTTTGTGTATTGCCTGCAGAGTTTGAATGTAAGAGTGTTTGTTGCATGACCTCACCGCTGTATTTGTGATTGACAGCTGCCACTGACCTGTAGCAGTCAGAAAGCCATGGTAGAGGTCACCAGGTCAGACAGAGCAGCGTTGCTCTAGAGACGACCTCAGCCCCTCATCTGCATACAAGCCTTCATTAGTAGCACCACACAGCCTGCATAACAGCACCATAAATTAATAAGGCAGCTATAGGAGAGTTTGCAGTAGAATTTAATTAGGGCAAGGTACAGTTGCAGTGGCCATATTCAAGTGTATAAAAATATTGTAGATCAGTTTTTCTGTGCACGCTATTATTTGAATGTGTTTGTTTATTATACAACATACAGATGGTTTTATGATTTAAAGAAGAAAGAAGAGAAACAGCAGAGAAACAGTCTACTTAGACATTTAGACATTTGTGAACTGTTCTATCTTCATGGATCTTATGGAAAATAATATGCAGGCAAGACTTGTTAAAATATTACAAACATTCGGGAAAATATTGTATAATAAAGTAAAGTCATGTGGTGCAACCAACATTCAGAAACATGCAGGGACCCTCAAGACAATAAGTCTCTTCAAATATTTTAATAATTTGCTCTTTTTATGACTAGGCAATGGGCATGTAAGCTCAGGTGATACAATGTTGTGTGGCGCAACTAAAAATGTAGAGATATTTGTAAATTACCAATTTATGATATTTGTAAAAATACGTTTTGCCTTGAAAAATATATTGGAAAATTATATATATATATATATATATATATAAAAAGTGAACACTCACATGCACTTCAAAAGTCAAAAGTTTGGGGTTTGTAATATATTTTAATGTTTTTAAAAGCCATGCATTTATTTGATAAAAAAAATAAATAAAGTAAAAACAGTAATATTATGAAATATTATTATAATTTAAAAAAACTGTTTTGATATGTTTTAAAATGTAATTTATTACTGTGATGCTAAATCTGAATTTTCAGCATCATTACAGTCTTCAGTGTCACATGATCCTTCAGAAATAATTCTAATATGCTGATTTTCTGCTCAAGAAACATTTTATTTTACTGTATTTTTTATTTTTTTCCAGGACTCTTTGATGAATACAAAGTTCAAAAGAATGTCATTTATTTTACATTTTCTTTTGTAACATTATAAATATCTTTACTGTCACTTTTGACCAATTTAATGCAACAACAACAAAACTTACTAAACCAAAACCTTTAAAAGCTAGTGTATATGTAAGGAAAATGTGTTATTATTAATAATAATTACTTTAAAGTTTTGATGAAAATTGTATAAAGGTTTTTTGAAACCAACATAAACACAAAATTAAAAAGTCAAATAGAAAATCAAATAAAAAATCAAAGTTGTAAATAAAACAAAGATTATTGGAGTACACTTTTTCTACTTCAAAATTCCATGTTTAATTCAGCGTGTCACATGCTGTTTCTTAGTAATTGTTTGTGAAGTTTACTAACAATTTACTAGCAAAAAATAAATAACTCTGCAACTATCGTCAATAAACTCTCATTAGAGTATTAGACTGTAAGGCTACGGTTAGAGTTAGCAGAATAAACTAACATGTACTTGAAACGATACTAATCAGTAGAATGTGTGTTGGGGACCAAAAGTGTTGGCAGATATTTAGCAGACAGTCTACTAATACCCTAATGATTACTAGTTGACATGTAGTAGCAAAGTTATTATCTAAAGTGGACTAACAAAAAGTGTTATCCAATTTTTTACACCTATTTCTTGTGTACATATATAGTACATTTCCAAATGTTCATGAACGCTCTTATTTGCCATCAGCTCAAGGAGACCCATGACATACTGACTGTGTGTCTGTATCTGCAGTGATCACAGCGTTGTCTGTTAACCCTGTTTCCTCTTTAAACTCTAAACGGAGAGGAAATTAGCTCGGCAGTCACATGAAGTAAGGCTCCTGCGGTGCGGATGGACTGAGTGTGAGAGGAGGCTGACTGGGCTGCAGTGGGACTGGAGCGCTGGGATGCCCGCTGTGCTCTGGAGGAAATTCTCAGGGCAATCGATGCTGGGGATTAAGGCTGGGTTTTGGGCTCAAAGGCCTGGATCTCAGCGTTATCCTCTAGGGGAACGTTGGGAGCGCAAGTGAAGAGGCGAGGAGCTAACCTGGAACTGTCAAGTGTGCATGAAGGGCTTCTGAAAGCCATGCAGGAAGATTCGCAGGGGCCGCTTCAATGCGCGGAGCCGCTCACGCGTACTCACCATGCCATGGTAACCTTATTCAATATTCTATGGAAGACGGAGCTACTCAAACTTTGAACATGGGGGAAAAAAAGAAGCTTGTGAAAAGACTGGATGTGCTTAACTCACTTCTCACTACTTGCTATAGAATCATGCCAGGCATCCATATTGATTCTGAATGGTCAATGCAATCATCTTCACTCGGCGCTCCCCGGGGTGAAACCGAACTCGACGCTTGAATTCATGACTCATTACAAAATCAGAGTGAAAAAAACACACGTGCACAAGAAGACCATGGGGAAATTACAGGAGAGCTATGGTGAACGTCAGAATTAAACAGCATAATTAATCATAGCAGAAAAAAAGACTGAGGGAAGGGGAAAAAACAACCACATTGCTAATAAACTTAATAATAATTGCATTTCTTATCAGTTCAACCATGAACTGACTAACTAATCTGCATCAGCTGTCTGCCTGGCCTTCAGTGCCAAAAACCAGTGACCTGAACACATCTGCACTAAATCTATCGGAGAAAATTGATTTCATCTGGCAAGTTTTGATTAAAATGACTATTGAAAGAGAAAATAAAGATATCATGTCTCATTTTCACCAAATCAGAATCAAAATTATAGACTGAAAGATATTAAGCAGGACAACTGTTTCAACATTGATAATAACCAGAAATGTTTCTTGAGCAGCAAATCAGCATTTTAGAATGATTTGTTTAGGATCATGTGACACTGAAGACTAGAGTAATGATGCTGAAAAATTAGCGGAATAAATAACATTTTCAAATGTATTAAAATAGAAAATTTCTTTAAAATTGTAATAACATTTCTCAATGTTTTTTTTTTTTTTTACTGTTTTTTTTATCAAATAAATGTAGCCTTGGTAAACAATTTTTTTTTTACAAATATTTTGTAAAATCTTACAACCTTAAGACTTTTGAACAGTAATGTGTTGTTGCATTACATGATAAAACATAAAATCAAGAGGCATCTGTACAAAGGGTGCAAAGCTTTTCTCAAGATTAATGTCACTTTTATGAGTTTGACAACCTCAAAATGTCCAAACCGTAGGCTATATGTGGTTTTATGATTTTAAAGTTCATAATCTTCTTTTTGTGACTTTTTGGCTTAAAGGGGTAATATGACGTTGCTAAAAACAATAACAACAACATTATTTTGTGTATTTGGTGCAATGTGTTTATGTGGTTTAAGGTTAAAAAACATTTTCCACATATTGTACATTATTGTTGCTCCTCTATGCCCGGCCTTTCTTAAAGCGATACGATGTTTACAAAAGCTCATCGTTTTGAAAAGCGAGGTGTGATCTGATTGGCCAGTTATCCAGTGCATCGTGATTGGTTGAATACCTCAAGCGTGTGACGGAAAAGTTACACCCCTTAACATACTGTGATGCCGTGTCCCGGCGCGATGAGACAAAACCAATAAAACCCATTACAAATGAGGCATTTGTTGCATCCAGTGGGGGACATAATCACGGATTATAATGACTTATACTGTCTTTTTACATGTTGCGTTGTATATCGCTCCGCGTAAACATAAAACCATGTCTGCATTTGTGATCAGAGAAAGGACAAACAACAAGCACTACTCTACACTGCTCAAAAATCGCGTTTGAATCATCATTGGCAAATTCTTTAAATATGAAAACGTACTTACAGGCTGTGAATCAGAAGAGCCAGACTGTCCTTGCAAAGCTGGGATTGCCCAACTTTATAGAAACAGCCTTTGTGTGTAGATGCATTGTAGGCTACTCTGCAAGTTCAGGAAACAGTCCTCCATAAAATGCGCTGCACAAATCTGAATATTTGGGTTGAACTGTTCTGGAATAGTGTTGTAAATACAACATAACCACTGATTTCTAGTTCTGTCCTCTTTTGGAAGGCCAAACAAAGTAGTTTTGCTTTTACAACGAAACACAGCATCTCCAAGACATGGTGGCGGCGGCAAACAATACTACAGCGAGAATCAAAGTTACACCTTCTTTCTTGCATGAACATTTGGGCGGCGTTATGCAAATCTTCCCATTGAGTAACGTTGATGTGGGGGCGTGTTAGAACGAGGCGTTTTAGGAGGGCGTGGACGAGTCTTAACTTTTATAAAGAATATCTCTCTGGGTAAGACTTATCTTATCTATGTATGAACATCTTGTAACACTCCAAAGAGAAAGGAAAACTTGAATATACAATATATATTTACATTCCTTGGAAAGCAAATAGGAAAAAGTTATCCGGGGCTTGGGTGTTGCTTAGCTGTGTTTGAGTGTTTTCAGCTGATAGTACCAGCACCATTTACAACAACATTCATCAGTTTGACCATCAAATGATCAATAACAGCATCCTTCTCCCAGCACTGCCATCAATCGAGGTATCAGAATCAAAACACCCACAGTGACCCGGACAATCGATGTGTAGAAGAAGGACAAACATGGGCCAAAGGAATCGGTCTTATCCTGTTCTGGCATAAGAGCGTAAATTGTGACAAATTTTACAACACTGAATATTTCTCTGGTTCAGGTTAATACAATTTATTAAATACAGTTGATTAATTATTGTTGGTCAAAACAAACAATGTTGTGAATGTATTGTTGTGTTTCAAATGAACAACATGCTTTTCAGATAAAATCACTATTTAGTTGACTTATGTCTGAATGTCAGTATTGTATTCCCTAGTTATTTAATAAATATTACAAAAATATGATGATACTGGAACTGCAGTTTGGACGATGAAATCACAATGATCAAATTTAAGACTGAAAATAAAACCTTATTGTTTCCCCTAAAAAGAATCCCTTTCTGTAGTAGCCTACAGATAATGTAAGATTAGAATGAATGCTGCAGGTGGATTTCGGATGCTGGTGTATTGATATTAATAAGAGCTGCTGCACCTGTGGCGGTGTGAATCGGATGGAGTCGAACGCATCTGAATTCAAGGCTCGGAAAGACACGGATGAGCAGCGGAACGTGCCTCGACTGATCATAAGACGAACCGGACATACAGATTTACTTCCAGACTCTGAAACTTTCTGGAAAGTTGCAGACGAGACTTCTGATCCACCGAGACATAAGATTCACGAAACAATAATGACTCTAAATACACACATTAATGTGAGTCATATGAGGGCGTTGAGATTAAATTCTACATATAGCGCGTTTATATCATTCATTCTTCAAAAAACTTAAAAATGAGCTGGAACTTTAAATTATGAGCATGCGTCTCTAATGCAAATAATTCACCAGCGATAACAGGTGTTAGAGGACGTTCATATGGAGAGAATATAATGTCAAAGATGCAGTTCTTAAAGTTCAACAATCGAGACACCTAGTGGTCCGTTTTTGTCATTGCATGCGAAACTCCAATACACACACACGCATAAACTTAACAGCTCAAATTATGTAATAAATAAAAATAATTATTAAAAGTCGCCTGTAATTATAGTAATGAAAAATATCGGGACACAATCCATTGAAGAAAACACTTTGGTGTATTTTGCAGGCACTTTGCCAACTGCTGGAATATTCCACAAATACAATACGGTTTTTATATTTTTATACTTACAGTATTAGGGGTAAAAATGGCTTTTTTTATGAGGCCTTATCGTCTACAAATAAACTATTATCTGACATAAAAGTATCCTATGAAAAGTAGCTATATTTAACCCAAATATTTCTATCCTTCATAAAACGATGTGGCCTATTGGTTTTGACTAAAATCCATCCAATAATTATAACAACCGCTGTCATTTTTAAACATTAATTTCACTGAGCAGTTTTTATTTAAAAGAAGAAAAAAATACTCCATTTTAAGAGCCTCGGGCCCTATGGCCCTGATTTATTAAAAGTGCCCATTGTGTTATCAAACAGGTTAACAAACAAAAAGCAAAATCACAAATATAATGGAATTAATGCACATCCTGCAACTATAAAATAAGGACATGAGACCAATTTTACAAGATTGATTTATTAACTATAATACAGGTCACAGAAGGCCTTACTGTTTATACACCATTCCCACTGAAACTAATTACCAACTTGTAATGACATGTATTTTTGTTGATGTAACTTCATTTATTTCTGTATTTTTTTTTCATTCTATTTTTGTTTGTTCTTTTTTTTTCTTCTTCCTTTTCTAATACTGAGAGCGGCAGACCCCTCTCCCTGACCTGGTCTTGAATCATGCACTACATCATTGTGGCCTTTACACCATTCACAAAAAAAGACTGTTAAAAATGCTTTGTCTCATTTTTAATTTTTAAAATAAAACATAAAAAGAACACCTTTTCTATCACCATTGACTACAGGGCAAAGTGTCAGACCCCCTAACGTACAAATAAACAACAATTCTGAATATAGTTTTGCTCCTTTCTCCTTTAACTTAACAGACAATCTGTCACCATTGTTGAAAAAAAGAAAATGAAGCAAAAAACAAAAAATAAAGTGATGCAGCCAAATAGAATTGCTGAACCAATGTCACATTTTTAAAACACGTTTGTCATGTCGCTTATCTTCGTCTTCCCCTGCCCTTTTTAATTACTTTTGTTTTGTTGCAGTTGCAGCGAAGGACAAGCGGCTCTGAAAGAATACATTGAAAATACACAGCGAATGCAGAATTCATACACAAAGTACCAGGGGCGTATAGGCCACACAGCTCCCGATTTCCCAAAATATACCATTACTCCTGCTCTCTGAGGGCAAAAATGGGTAAAGAGATGCAGCTCATCACAGCCAGTCAGAAGTCAGAGTAGATGTTGATTAGCATGTTATAATGGGGCAGGGCAGGTGTGGTTCACTTACTGGTTAACATGTATTACAGGGAGAGATATGCACAAAAATGTGAAAGTGAAATCTACTGTGGGATACATTCATTTATTTCCATAAACATGATTGATTCACAGTTTCACAGTGTCTCCCTGCTTGAGAACCATGGCTCAAAAAAAAAAAAGAGACTCTTTTGAGTTCAAATAAACAAAAGTCATCTAATCTGGAGAAAGTACACTTACAAAGTATAAGTGCTGGGGAATATTAGTATATACTTGAATGCTGAATCGCAGCTGATTTCTGCTTCAACCCTATTTTGCTATAAAGTGAATCAGGTGATTGTGAATGTATCCAGCATGTTCTAGAAAAACAAAAATGTATCATTAGCGTGATTTAATTTCATAATGCAATACCTGCTTTGTCCACTGGGTGGTAGTGTTGCGCTCCACAAAAGGAAAGGCCTACTCACAAGCTACCAAGTTAACTTTCCCGTTTCTGTGCTCAGAGTTTCTTCCCCTAATCTTTCTTTAAAGTAACTTCTGGCATTTTATAAACAATGTCATCCTTCTGATGTCAGCTCTGAAGTACAGATATTTAGTCAGTCTTGACAAAAAGCCATTAACTGCAAGCTCATATTCTCACTCTGATAACGCACCACATGCTGTTTCCAAACACATCGAAGACTTTATCTTTTCTGAATTCCATTATTTCATCCAGTTATGCCATTATCTTCACTCTCATCCTCCTCTAGGCTTCCACAGCTCAGTCATTCAATGCCATCTGAATAAGTACAGGTCTCCTCTAGTGCAGACTTCCTTTACCTTCCGGAACTGTGAGGTAACTCTTGATTTAGTGCATACCTCTCCTCCAAATGCAGGTGGACCACAACCTGACCCATCCCTTAGAACTCATTACTCCTTGGTTCACCAACCATTTGCGCAAAAAGCAGTCCACAGGTCAAACATGAGCCAGAAGGGAGGGACTTCCTGCAAACGTGTAAAAAAGAACAATAATACAGCTCCCAAATGAACAGACACTGAACAAAGTCGAAGATCCTCGTGGAGCAGGAAACTGAGGGTTGTCTGGTTGTGAGGACATTCTGCAATAAAAGAAGCATCAGTCTTCCAGCAAGGTTCTGGAGGCTCATGTGACAGGGGATAACGGTGATGAAAAGACTTCAAATCCCAGAATGCTGTGCAAAAGCATTCCACAGACAACCTTCCCGGCAAAACTAGATCCAGTTTGTCGAGTTCTAGTTTGGTCTTTTGATTTTTGTCTCTCTTTAAAAGGCTGTCACAAGTGAAACAGATTAAATAAGGAGAAGGAATATGGTCATGTTGCTGCATCGGAAAAAGCATTTCTTTTTTTTGTAATAAGATAATAACAGTGGTCGGAAGTTACAACAAAAATCTGGTGAATATAAAGGCCACCCTGTTGGCCCGCTTAACCTTATTTCTAATATGAGGTGGGGTTCAGCCCGTTTGTTCATATACCCCAACACCCACTGGTCACAAACTGACGAAGACAATGCTGAACCAGCAAGAGAAGAGTGCAACATCTACGTCACATGGACCCTTTAGAGATTTGGGTTTGGGGTTACCACACTTCCTGTGCAGTTATCTATGTGTGTGTGTGTGTGTGTGAGGAGCATAAAGGGCCAAGAACAGAGCAGCGCTGGGATTTATGGAGTAGCGTGATGCAGAAAGTTGGCAATGAAGTGTGGCTGATGTAGCTCATGTACTCTTGACCTCTTTTGTTTTCGTTCCTCTACTGCTTTAGCTTGTGATAAGTCAGGCACATCCGTGCAATCTCCTCGGAAGTTTCTTCCATTCAATGAATCTCTTTCAGTGCTCCCAAAGTGTGTGTTGTTCCGTAGGGGTGTGATGGGGGTGGAGCGAAGGCAGCAGGCTCTGGATTGGGGATTGAGGGGTTGGGGGTGGAGAATGGGGCGGGGATTGCCGAGCTGGGCTGAAGGGCGGGGCTATGGGTTGTAATGGGGCGTAACAGGCAGAGTAGGCGGAGCCTGGTATAGAGGAGGCAGAAGACAAGGTGGTGGTAGGTGAGGTGGGCTGTCCATGCAGGCCGCTGGGTGTGTCGGCCAAAGGCTGATTGTAGAAGAAGAAAGCACACTGGTGGATAAAGGTCTCGATGATTGTCTGGTAGGTGCGTGTGGCCGTCAGCGCGTCCATGGTGGTGAAATCAGGCCGCATTAGTGTCGGCCAGAAACAGATGGACAAGTTCTCGCTGGTCATCAGGTTCAGGCGGCTGTTTAGACTCACCCTGATAGGAAGAGAGAAACAGTGAGAATGGAAAACATGTGTGAGCGGGTTTGGTCGTGTGTTGCCCTAGGGATGGCTCTGATTCTCACCTGTTCAGGTGAGTGATGACGTATTTGAAGACGTCGTAGTTTTCTCGAGGGAACCTGCGGAGCGCGTCCTTCATGGTGTGGAAACGCTGCTCTCGATCACTGATTTCTGCAGGAGGCCGAGAGGGAACACAGAATGAGACCCAAACACATTTATTCTCTTTATGCTTCACAGGTGTTCACTTGTCCCACAACACACAAAGAGATAGAGAGCGACAAGACACACACAGGAGACAACGCTTGAGGACCTTCAAGACCAATGTGTTTCTGTAATGTCAAGGTCTCTCAATCTCAAACATTGTGTTCTATTAGGTTCAGTAAAGTAAAAAAGGCACAAACCCCATGTTATTTAGAGAAAATAGACATGTTTTGAATTATTAACAACTGTATGAACCATAAACATAATATTAAGCTGTGTCCCCACATATACAATGTATTCAACCCTGTTACCATGATGATGCACTCTTTAAGTTTCATCAAGTTTTGGAAGTAAACATTTTGCAAGAAATATAAGTAAACGATTACATTTCATTTACTTTAATTTTCTATACACATACATTGCATTTGTCAAGCTTAAAAGGATACTCCACCCCAAAATGAAAATTTTGTCATTAATCACTTACCCACATGTCGTTCCAAACCCGTAAAAGCTCTGTTCGTCTTCAGAACACAATTTAAGATATTTTGGATGAAAACCGGGAGGCCTGTGACTGTCCCATAGACTGCCAAGTAAATAACAGTGTCAAGATCCATAAATGGTGTGAAAGTCGTCGTCAGAATACTTCATCTGCCATCAGACGTGCAATCCTTGTGGCACGGATGATACAGAAAAGCATACAGTGATATGGAGAGACACAGAGGAGACTGCTGACAAAGGAATTGTTGAATAAAGTCGTTATTTTTGTTTTCTTCACTTATAAAAAGTGTTCTCGTCGCTTCATATAACCCAGATTGTACATCTGATGGCAGATGGAGTATTCTGTTGATGACTTTCATACCTTTCATGGACCTTGACACTGTTATTTACTTGGCAGTCTATGGGACAGTCACAGGCCTCCCGGTTTTCATCCAAAATATCTTAAATTGTGTTCCGAAGATGAACGAAGCTTTTACGGGTTTGGAATGATATGGGGGCAAGTGATTAATGGGTGGAGTATCCTTATAACCTTCAACCCTGTTTCCAAAGTCCAAACAACAGGGTTGAATGTTGCAAATAATATAAGAGGGAAAAATGTACCAAAAATGTAAATATTTGCAAATTAGCTAGTCAATGTCGAGTGACAACTTAATTAAAACTTAATCTGCAACTGTTACCTGTTCTCTTATATTTACCATTTTATTATATATAATAGAACCTTTAACCAAAGATAGATAGATCGATAGATCGATAGATAGATAGATGGCTGTAGGGAGGAGTAACAGTAAAAAGGTGTGTGTGTGTGTGTGTGTGTGTGTGTGTGTGTGTGCGGGCGAGCATATTAGACTTCCCATCAGTCTCATCTGGACTGACCGAGGGATTGTTCAATGAAGCACAGTGTCTCACACACACAAACAGTACATGTACAGAAATAAATGTGTAGTGTACACTGCAGTCACACACACACACACACGCCCTGGGTGCAGCGAGTTGATGGTTGCGGTGAGTCAGAACGGCTTACATCAGCCCTCAACGCTGTGAGCCCTGTGTCAGAACATGTGACCTCTACGGCAGATGTGTTCCTCCCTAGTCTCACACACACTCTGATGTCAGCGTTACACACACTAACACAATGACATCAGCATTATGCATTGTGGCCCCAGATGCAGAGTTACTACAGTAACAAGAAAGAAAATGTGCAGAACCACCATAACGCCAGGTCATTTCTGTATGGTTGCTAGCTTGGATGTAGTCTGTTTTTTAGTGTGTTCTGGGCCATTGCTTACTGACCCACTAGCAAGTTCCAGAATACAACATGTTTTTATAAGAGAGAAATAGCGCAGACACTAGACAAGGATGAAACTTTATAGTGCACAAATGATGAGCACCTGTGTTCAAACAGAGTACACTTTGCAACTTTACATCAAAACTGAAACTGATTCTTTAGGCCTAAGTTTTAAAGCCCAAACTATACTACGTTTTTTATGTGTATGCTTGGGTATTCATAAGCACATGTGATGTACATTTCGTCATCAATACTATACAGGCACAGGCCGATTTTTATATAACTGCACATATTCAGCACACTCATCTCACACATGTGCTTTAAATTTTTCCAAATAGTACACACAAACTGTCCGCACACAGGAAAGCACATATTCAGTGCACGCAAAGACATTTGAGTTTTTTTGAAAGGCTCTGCTGTACGCATATCCAAGCGTTCAGGTCAAATCTGATGTATATTTTAGGCTTAATTTTCAAAATTAGGTACATGAATGAAACCGTGACCTTGAAACCATTGAAACATCTAACAGAAGAAATATTCAGAAAGTCTTAAAGCAGTGCAGGTGCTTCCTGTGTTTCCAGAGACTGAAACAGAACAAGCCTGCTGGGCTGCTGCCATGGCGTCCAGTCACAGACGGACCGGAGCAAAGCCCCGCCCACCACCTGCAGAGAGCGACACGGCAGTCAGGTGACCTGCCGTCTGTCCTCTCCCTCTATTATCCCTTCCTTCTTACTCTCAGTGGGCTTTTGTAATGTTCTTGTATTAGGTAGTGTTTGGTTATAAGTGTAGTTATTAATAAGTGGCTTTGCCAAGACAAGCATCACTATTATTATTGCTTATATTTAGGGCAAGGAGTTTCCACAACTGTAAGCATTAAAGGCATAGAATCATTTACTTGCCCTCATGCCATTCTATTTCTTCTGCAGAACATGAAAGAAGATATTGTGACGAACGTTGGTAACCAAACCAGTTTTTTCTTTCAAAATATCATCTTTTGTGTTTCACAGAAGAAACAAACTCAGACACGTTTGCAATGACATGAGGGTGAGTAAATAATGACAAGTTTAATTTCTAGGTGAACTATCCCTTTAATCTTAACTTCCCGCACATCAAACACCGCTCAGAACACATTAGCAACCGAACGGCGACGCCCTGGCAACCACCCACAACACCCACAGCATTATGTTGTCAAGATTTGCACAGGCAAGATCCCCTCACATTATCATCAGAAAACATACAAATCTATTTTTGGTCTGACATACACAAAGATAACTATGAACAGCTTGAATTAGTATCTGATTGTGTTGGTATTTGGCAGATTAAATTCACTAAAAAATATGCAGCCGACTCAGTACAAAGATTTTTTTTCTTGTAAAACAAATTTATATACCAATATTTTCTTGTATGCCAAAATTTGAACATCATGATTGGATCATACTGAAAAATGCAACCAATCAAAACTGCTCTTTTGTGCAGGTTTGGGTGTTACGCTTTATTTTCTGCTGAATCAGGCTTGCTGTTTGTGAAACTATTTAAAGCATGGCACGACTTGAAAGGGCTTGTTTATTGAGAAACAGTCTGGAGTGAAGGACTAACGGCAATTTTAGGCTTTAGTCTCATCGCTTGTGTGTTGCTGGCTTGGAGCGATGCCTAGAGTAGACAATGCTGAACTTCACACTGAGAGAGAGTGTGTGTATTGAAGAATGGAGAGTGAAGTCTATAATACTGCAACAGGAAAATGCACTGCGGAAACCCAATCCATTTCTGCTCGCTGGCTTCTCCCTTGTTTTTCTTTGTCTGCCTCTTCAAGAGCTCTCCACACACAGGATGTCCAGCAGAGGAGATCTCCAGAGCACACTAACCTCAGAGGACTACAACCAAGCACACTGCTTCCTGACAGTAAACATCTGGCCATGGAAAACATCTGTCCTTCCCCGGATCAGTGTTTTTATTGTTTGTGAGAGTCTACATAGGTCCATTCGTCTGCTCACTGTGGTGTTGATACTCACTGAAGGCCTCCACCAGCTCCGTCTGCATGCTGTAGGGCACCAGAGGATCAGGCAGCTCTGAGAAGAAGCTCTTCATCGCTCCAGCCACCGTGTTCACAGACATGTCCTTCTCGATCAGGTCAATGTTAGGGTCTATAATGTACAGAAAGTGAGAGAGAATTCAGTTAGACTTTCAAATGGAAGTTTGTGAATGACTGCAGCTTCTCAAGCCATTCACAAATTAAAGTTGTTAAATTAGTCTAAAAAGTAAAAAAAATATATATATACTCAAATGGTTAAGTGTGCATTATCCTTTTAATGGGTGTTTCCTTAAATTCAGGCAATTTTATGCGCTGGCGGTTGATTTTTATAATAAAACCAAATTTACAAAATAAAAAAAAATCTAACTAAAAATAAAATTCAATACAAAACAAACACATCTTATAATAAACACAAAATAACAAAATTTTGTTTTACCCTTGGTCCCAGACCTTCAAACTAAAACTATGAAAATATTTCATATTTGTAAGATGGATTAAGTTTAATAATTTAAACAAAAAGTGAAGTAAACAAATCATTTCAATATTCACTGTGCGTTTTACACTATTATTCAAAAGTTTAGGTTTTAGATTCTTAATGTTTTTGAAAGAAGCTAACCAAGAAATATTTTTAAAATTCAGTGTAACTGTTTACTATTTTATTATATTTTAAAATGTTATTTATTTCTGTGATGCAAAGCTGAATTTTCAGCATCATTACTAAAATCATCACTTTTAAAATAAACCATCAAAAATAAACAAAATATAAAGATAAAGAGCTTGAAATACAAATATTTATAACAATCAGAATCAGAATCAGAATCAGAAAGAGATTTATTGCCAAGTATGCTTGGGCATACAAGGAATTTTGTTTTAGTGACAAGCTTCCAGTACACAGAGACAACAACAAACAGTTAAAAAAATAAAAAATAAAAACCCTTTGCAGATAAATAAGTGTATAAACAATTGTGCTATAAATGATAATGGAATTGGATTGAGTAAGATGCAGGGATGTACTAGTATGAAGGGTAACAAATAAATATAAGGATATTGCACATTTTTATTGTATAAGTGGGGAACATTTAACTGTTCATGAGGTAGATTGCCTGGGGGAAGAAACTGTTCTTGTGCCTGACTGTCCTGGTATTTGCGGCTCTGAAGCGCCGGCCAGATGGCAAGAGTTCAAAGATGGGTAACTTGGTGTGAGGGATCCAGAGTGATTTTCTGAGCCCTTTTCCTCACTCTGGATGTATACAGTTCTTGAAGGGTGGGCAGGGGAGTACCAATAATCCTTTCAGCAGTCCGAACCGTTCTCTGTAGTCTTCTGATGTCTGATTTTGTAGCTGAACCAAAACCACACAGTTATTGAAGTGCACAGGACAGACTCAATGACGGCTGAGTAGAACTGTTTCAGCAGCTCCTGTGGCAGGTTAAACTTCCTCAGCTGGCGAAGGAAGTACAGCCTTTGTTGGGCCTTTTTAACAATGGAGTCAATGTGATTGTCCCCACTTCAGGTCCTGAAGATGGTGGTTCCCAGGAATCTGAATGACTCCACTGCAGCCACAGTGCTGTTCATGATGGTGAGTGGGGGGAGTGCAGGGGGCTTTCTCCTGAAGTCCACGATCATCTCCACTGTTTTGAGCGTGTTCAGCTCCAGGTTGTTAAGACTGCACCAGACAGCCAGCTGCTCAACCTCTTGTCTGTAAGCAGACTCGTCACCGTCCTGGATGAGACCGATGAGTGTGGTGTCGTCTGCAAACTTCAGGAGCTTGACAAAGGGGGTCTTTTGAGGTGCAGTCGTTGGTGTACAGCGATAAGAGCAGGGGGGAGAAACACATCCCTGAGGGGCACCAGTGTTGGTGGAGCAAGCTGTTGGACATGAAAGTCTCACTAGCTGTTGCCTATCTGTCAGAAAGCTGGTGATCCACTGACAGATAGAACTAGGAACAGAGAGCTGGGTCAGTTTGGTTGGAGGACTGTTTGGGATGATGGTGTTGAAAGCCGAACTGAAGTCCACAAACAGGATCCTCACATAAGTCCCTGTTTTGTCCAGATGCTGCAGGATGAAGTGCAATCCCATGTTGATTGCATCATGTTTGCTCGGTAAGCAAACTGCAGGGGGTCCAGTAAGGGTCCAGTGATGAAAACATTTTTAGAAACATTTTAGAAACATTAGTGAATAGCAACAAATTAGAAAGTTCACAGAACAGAAAATATACATTTTTATAACAATTAAAATGTCTTTACTGTCAATTTAATGTGTCCTTGTTAAATAAAAGTAATATTAAAGACCCCGTGTAGTGAAAGTAATGTTTTTAATGTGGTTTACATGTCTATCTTGTGTTTTTAATATGCTTATGGACAAACCAGGTGTGAATCCATCACTCAACACCATTGCTGAGCATTTTCTCCTTAAAACTGCAATGTATCAAAGTCTCAAAAATGTTCATGAATGGCATTTCCATCACAAAATGCTATTGAACAATACATTAATTTGTACGTTACCAATAACAGAAAACAAATGACTAAAACTTATGAAACTGAGAAAACTCCTAAAAAAAAAAAAAAAAAAAAAAAGTGGCAATAACTGAAGAAACACCGTAACCTGCACCATAAGTTTGAGTCACTCTGACCCTGAAATACATTTTGTACCAAGGAACTGGCATCGAGATGAATGGGAAGGCTAATGGACACATTTTTTAGGAGGTACTTGATCTGAATTAACAATGAACAATCCGTTTCTTATAATCAGACACAGGATCATGTGAACATCACTGACAGCCAGCATCTTCCAAAATGAATATCTTTGATCACACAAAAGAAGTCCTTCTGAAAGCACAAGCCCCTTATAATCAAACCTGTCCACTCTAGCTGTCTGGATGCATCTCTAATCTCTCAGCTGATGCAGCGAAATGTGCATCTAATTGGAGAATGTATGCTTAGCGTGCAGGCGTGAAATTAGTGCAAAGGAGAGGGTGAGAGGTTACGAGACGCAAACAACAAACGCCGATTAAAAACACAAAACAATTTTGATCTTCGGTTCAGCCAATATGATTGAGCAAAAGCTACAAACACAGACACGCTCTCCACATTCGTATTACAATTGTAATCTTTCAGTCCAGCATGTTAAATCCAGTTGACCCCAGATCAGTTACTCTAGCCGTCCTGATTCTATTTTATCAGAAATCGATAAAGGCTGTGTAGCACCTGATTGTGAATCGTCTGACATTTCGCCGGAGCTGGCCGGGGTGCTGCTGAGCACATACCTGCGCAGTAATTTCCGCCGTAATTGTATCATCACCTGGCTGTGCAGAGTTTTGATCGATCAGACACGAGCCTTCGCCTTCTATTAGCTCATGCCCATCCAAACCGGGCCCGACCAGATCGTGGTTCATTTCCCAAACCAATCTGTTGGTAATTAACTGACCTTCTCTTCCAGCGCAAACACACAAACAGGACGGCCTACAGTGACGCACGCATTCTCACACACACACACACACACACACACACACACACGTTTACTTAGCCCTACCCCTCACAGAAAACTTTCAGCATTTTTACAATTTCAACAAAACATTGTTCACTTGATTTTTATACCAGTTTTACAAAAGGTTTTTGGTGATTCTGCAGGTTTAACTCACTTTTGGGTACAAATTTGTCCCCAAAATATGGTTAAGTACTGTAGGTACACACATAGCACACAGGAGTTTCTTTAAAGAGCTTAATGAAATGAAAATGAGAGATTTGGGGCCATGATTTTGGTCCATGTCTATTAAATAATAAAAAAAGAAAATAATGTTTAAATAAATATTTTATTTCTTTTTAAGAATAAGTTTTAAAAAAATTAATTACATATTCATATAAACCATATATTTTATTAGCTATACGTATATTATACAATATTTATAACATGTATATACATTTTTTTTAATTTTTTTTTTAATAAATGTTATATTCTGTTCTGGATAAAAAAAGTGACATATTAATAAAATTTGTAATACACTACAGTTCAAAAGTTGAGCAACAGTAAATTTATGTTTTTGAACGAAGATATTAGCAAGGGGTATTAGGATATTAAGATATTAGGATATTAGCAGATCGACCATAGATTGCAAGAGATGGCAGATTAAAAAAAAAAAAAAGAGGAACATTTTGGAAGAACAAACCATTTAAAAGAAGGGTTATGATCATGCAAGAGGTAGGACCCACATAAATATTGGAGCAGCTTCCCAGCAGTGGAGAGAACTCAAGGAGTGGGAAGGCCTGGAATCGGACGCCAAGGTTGGTTTATTTCTTTTTGATAGGTGAGTTATGTTGATTTTGCCTTTTCACACAACTTTTCTGTGTTGGCTTTTGCTTGAATATGCTTTGGCCAGCAGATATAGCAGATTCCGCCATCGTCGCTGCCAGGGTTGTGTGTACATACGTGTGGGGTGGAGTTATCAAAATAGGGCCGAGGTCCTGTTGGGGTATGGCCGTGTTTGTTTAGGCACTTTCAAATATCAGCATCGTTTGGCAAAAATCGCTTAGTGCACCTTTAATGTGAAATACAGGTGTGCTGCTTAATATTTTTGCAGAAACTGTGATACATTTTTTTTCTGGTTTCTTTGATGAATATAAAGTTTGAAAGAATAGAATTTATTTGAAATAGAAATCCTTCAATTTGATCAATGTAATGCGTCCTTGCTAAATAAAATTATTCATTTTTTAAATATATATATTAAAATCTAATATAAAACTTTTAAATCATAGAATATATATTCCTTTATATTATGCCCTATTATATTATACACATATAAACACACATAACACAAATAAACACATACTAGCTGTATATACACATTATACCACCTTTAAAATAAGCAATCGAAAACAGACGCTGGGCTGCCTCTTCTCAATTATGCACATAATACAAGCATAATCTATGCACTCTGGCATTATGCTTCATAATGGCCCACAGTGGGCTGGATCAATAGCTGTGGATCAGTCCCGGTTAATTGAGCTTATCTGCTCTACAATGTGCTCATTGATGGAAATGTGATCCATGCACCGAGGAATAGCAGCCATTTCTTTGAAAGCAGCGGGGTCAGCCGGGTCTGCTGAGAATGGCCCACTCAAACTTTTCCCCAAGGCAAATATGAGTAACAGAGTTCTGTATGTACTATGATATCCATGAGAGGTCTTCAGATTATGCTGCTACAACAGCAGGGTAAATGTGAGAGCATGGAAGTTCATGGAGGCCAGACAAGCAGTGAGAGAGAGAACAGAGAGAGAAGGCAGGCGGTGGGAGTCATTGCTCTTATTATACTTCAGTATAATGTTCTTAGCTTCACAAGCTTTTTTAAGTGGTACTTTTGAAACCATACCATTGTATTATAATGTTTTCTTCAAAGTACAGGGATATAAACTGTACATGGGTCAAAGACAAGACCTCCTCATCAAATTAAATTTATAAAGGTGATTTTATATACATTGAACGCATATTAAATGCTCGTGTCTACTTTAATGTTTCAAATAACGTATGTGAAAAAATGTTAAAATGTGGGAGAAATAATTTATCACTGTCATTCAGCATAAGTGAAATATTTATGTATAAATGAAACAATATACTTATGACCTGTACTTAAATATATATATATATATATATATATAGGGCAGGTTAGGTGATTTGGTTTATCGTGTCGCTGGTTAGCCTCTGGTCTGCTGTGCATGTTCATGTGTTTTGGAGGAGGCGTGGCTTTGGAGAGTGATATGCAGGGAGGGTGAGATCTTATGCTTTCAAAGCTAGCTTGCTACTGCTAGCGTCTCTGAAGTCTCCTACACTACCTTTAATCTTATCTAATGATTCTTGTACTAAATATGCCTGACAAGATTGTTTGGTATTTGAACTATTGTTACATTAAATGACATTTTAGTGGGTTCTTCTGTAAATCACTGTAAAAATGTATGATAGTCTTTATTTTTTGCTCAGGAGAAAAAGAAAAAAAAATACATAGGACACATTTTAAATGTACAGGGAAAAAACTAAAAGCTATATTAAACTTTTATTGTTTTGATGCTCTTTGACACATTTTATGGTATTATGTTATACATCAAAGTAACTATCACATCTAGTATTACACAATTAGTCGTGTTATAAAACTCAAATAGATTTTTATGTAGAATTCAGTGCCCATGGGTAAAGACAGCACTAAACAATTATGACTGAGACGAATGGAAACACTGACACACAGTTTCCTCCAGATATTATAGACCTCCTTGGCTTTTTTGACATCATTGTTTCTTGACAAGATAGCAGCCATTAAAAATAACTGCATAGTATGAACTTTTAGTAAAATTAAAAATATTCATATACAGTACAAATTACATCATCTTCACGTAATCCAATAATACAATGTACAGTACTACATCCCCTATGTTGTCGTCGTCACGTAATCCACTAGTGGCAGTTGTATCATTTTTCTGTTAGTCAACTCTATACCCATGGCCTCATGATTGTAAAATGTCCATAAGATGCACACTTTGGAATATCAACAGAAGTGTTGCATCTGAGTCCTTTTCGCCTACTGTTTTATGAACACTACTGTATGAATTCTTACTACTCATTTTACATACTATTTTTCCCCTACTATATAGCAGAGAAGTGTGCATATTCGTACGCAGTGATTGTCTTATGTGTAGTAAACTTTTAAACTTAACACATAAAATATATCCCATAATGTTTTATGACAAAAACCCCACATCAACACCACAAATTTGACAAGAATAAAACAAAATACCTATCTGATTTCTGAAGTCTAATCAAATGCATATACAGCATATAAGTACTATAGACTAAAAGTGTCTACTTTCTGTGGTGACAGCAAAAGTACATACTTGAGTGAGACACTATGCTAGTACTGAGACTATAACATTACATTTTCATTTTGATATCAGAAACGTCAGCGTCTAGCCTTTACTTTTAGATTCATACATTTCTAAAGATTTATTTATTTTGGATTTTTCTTGCCTTTAATAGATTAGTATAGTGTAAAGTGAGAGTGAGACAGGGGAACGGATTCAAATCGGATTTGACAGATTCATACTAGGGCTGTTATCATGATATCTGATTTTCACTACATGGTTATCATAATTCAGAATATTATGACAATATTATCATGATATCTATAGAAATGTTGTCACATTTAAACACAAGTGTAGGGAAGCAGAGAGAGAGTTTATAACATAACTATACAATAGTGTACAAAAAGAGTAAAAAGAGCTTTTGGAAAGAACTGTCGATCAGGATAACTAACACCTCGTGTTTTTTACAGGATCAAAAAAAAAACCCAAACTGGCGAATAAACTTTTTTGGGTGAAGGTAGAGTGTCTCGTTTTTGTCTCATTTCGTCTGACATGATTTAGTGCAGCAGTACTAGCTACACACTAAGTCATTGTTTTCATTTTTCCATATTCTGATGGATGGCAAACAGTGTTACTATACTTAGTTACAACCTACTATGTCGAAGTGTCAACCAGAATCAACCATGGTGTCTGCCACTGGATTATTTACAATATTACTGTGTATTATGTGTAGTGTCAACACAACATCAAGATTTAATTTTTCATTCAATATCATGATCATCATCACATAATTCATACTCGTTTCAAAACTGCCATGGTAGCTTTGGCCTCAGACCTTAGACTGATTCAAACCAATGACATTTTTATGTGATTCATTAAAAGAATTGGCTCATTTGTTCACAAACTGGACTATATTAGCATGTTTGCATGCAAGTCAAGTTTGTTTTTGTGTGCATCTAACAAAGATAATCTGATTTTTTGGGTGTGTATAGCATAGACTTCTCATAACATTCAATTCAACACTGCAAGATGCAACACAGGAAAATATGATTTCTTTCGCTGAGGCCGATTAGCATTTAAATGCTTCATTTGTGTCTGCCTGAATGAATCATTCCCAAATACCAAATCGTTTAAATCATCTAATTTCCCTCCTTGCTACAGTATTTCAACTTTAGTTCTACTTCACTGTTCCTTTTTAAATCGAATATTAGTCCATCTTACTTAGCTGCACTACATTTTGCTCTATTTATATGTATTTGTCGTGCCAATGAAGCACACTAAACAGAAACTGAAAAGAGAGAGATAAGAAAGAAAAAGAAATTGAAAGGCAGACAGGTCTTGTGACTCACCCTGGTCAAACTGCCGCTGCATGCTTTCCATCTCGGCCTTATTTCCACTCACCCTGTAGATCCCTTCTGTGCTCAACCCTGTGAGAGAGAGAGTTGACATTAATTAATGAGTTTTGCACTCCATTCATTTTACAGTCTCAGAGCTTGATAAGAGCCAACAATGGTGTTATCTCCAGCTCAGAATGTACAACGCATTACACATATTTAAATTATATCTGAGCTTGCTAATCGTGCGACCACACTCCGACTATCAGATCTTCACTGTTTGACTTATCAGTCGTACATGAAGAATGAGTGCTGCCACAGGGAGACAGCAGCTTGTGCATGTGCCCCACGGATGCAGATGGAGACAAGAGTCAGAGAACGGCTCGCCTTGGCCCATCTCACCCAAACAGAGAGAAAACAAGTACATCGATAAAGAGGAAGACAGATCGAGAAGCAGAGAGACACTCTTGGAAACGGGTCGGCGTGTTGCCGAGGCAGACCGCATTGATTGCCTCACCTCTCCTGATCAATTATCCATAAAAGCTTTTCTGTGGAGCTGCAGGAAGGGAAATGTGTGTAGAGAGGAAGGGTGTGTTTATGGCAGAGTGTAAGAACATGAGGGTAAAAAGGACTGTAACACTTCAGAAAGATCATGTTTCATATTGCGTTATAGATTTGCACATCATAGAACTCTATTTTTGATGTCTGAGAAATCCACAAGGCACCTGGTCTGCCAATCATTTCAATGTTTCTATTAAAAATAGGCTGAAAAATTATATGAATATGAACTGCTAATTCAAGGTAATTTTTTTTTGTGATATAAAATTAACATCATAATATTAACCACAAAAACGTGAATGCCATAGATTTTAATGGCAGACCTCAACAATAATTATATATATATATATACAGTACAGGTCAAAAGTTTGGAAACATTACTATTTTTAATGTTTTTGAAAGAAGTTTCTTCTGCTCATCAAGCCTGCATTTATTTGATTAAAAATACAGAAAAAACAGTAATATTGTGAAATATTATTACAACTTAAAATAATAGTTTTCTATTTGAATATACTTTAAAAAAAATATTTTATTCCTGTGATGCAAAGCTGAATTTTCAGCATCATTACTCCAGCCTTCAGTGTCACATGTAACATCCAGTCTATCACATGATCATTTAGAAATCATTCTAATATTCTGATTTATTATGAGTGTTGGAAACAGTTCTGCTGTCTAATATATTTGATGAATAAAAGGTTAAAAAGAACTGCATTTATTCAAAATTAAAAAAAAAATTCTAATAATATATATTCTAATAATATATTTTCTTTACTATCACTTTTTATGAACATAAAACACATCCTTGCTGAATAAAAGTATTGATTTTATTTTTAAAAAAAAAGAAAGAAAAAAAAAAATTACTGACCCCAAATTACTGACCAGTAGTGTATGTTATTACAAAATATTTATATTTTAAAAACATAGCTTCTTTTTTTCTTTTTACTTTTTATTCATCAAAGTATCCTAAAAAAGTATCACATGTTCTGAAAAAATATTAAGCAGCAGAACTGTTTCCAACTTTGATAATGAGTCATCATATTAGAATGATTTCTAAAGGATCAATGTGATAATGATCCTAAAAATTCAGCTTTGCATCACAGAAATAAATGATAATTTAAAGTATAATAAATTTAAAAAACAATTATTGTAAATTGTAATAATATATCACAATATTACATTTTTTTCTGTATTTTTGATCAAATAAATGCAGGCTTGATGAGCAGAAGAAACTTCTTTCTATATATATATATATATATATATATATATATATATATATATATATATATATATATATATATAAACACATTGGACTGTTTGTTTTTTATTTGCACTTCAAACATTTTGTAATAATAATTTTTTCTGGAGCTCGCGCTACAGTGGTGTATGTAAGCAAAAACAAACAAACTCTCCACACAAAGAAACAGTAAAGGTCTCTGCACACTGAGTCTGAAACTTTCGTGTGCATTTTTTCGTATCCGAAATCCTACAAATTCGTCACGCACAGAAATCTTGCACACTGAGTCCGATGCGTATTAATTAGTCCTTTTCGAAAGAATTTGCAGAACAGTGGGCATACTAAATGGAGTCTTCAAGCATTGAGGATGATTTTGTTGTCCTCTTGCTTATTATTAAAAAAAGAAAATATTGGGTCCATCCAATCCTGAGATATACAGAAGACGAGTTCCCCCGCAGGAACAGCGGGATTATACCGGGCGATTCAAAGTTTACTTCAGGGTGTCAGTGGCTTAGTTTGATGCTTTGCTAGCAATACTAGAGCCACATATTAAAAGACCACTAATTTCTGTGAACTCAGTGTGCAAGGATCTATATACAGTGCTTTGTACTGTGAGACGAAGTGGATGAACTTAATCCGCTTTCATGAATTCGTCACAACTCTCACATTTCAAAACTCAACCCACAAAACACACTTCAAAAAACTACAAACTGATGCGGAAAATGCAAAAAATTGAACCCGATCCAAATTTTTTTAATGACGTACGAATATTTCGGATGCAGTGTGTAAACGTGATTGACATACCATCGGTTCATGGTTTTTAGGTTCACGATTTGGTATGGTTCGGTACAGTATGTGTTATGTTCAGGGAAAAAAGGACTTTGGTCAAATAAAAATAAAGAAAATAATAACAAATAATCAAACTAAATGCAACAGCACAAATGAATACAACAGAGCCAAGATACAAATAAAATAAACGTTTTTTTCAGGTGTTTAACAGTACTTTACAGACACAGAAATCTAAACGTAAACAAATGTAAAATAACAGTGCATTTTTCACCGTATAAATTAAAGACCAATCCTCGTTAAAGTTACAAAAGCTATTCAATTGAGAAGTGAGTGATCTCACATGCATCATCAGATTTGAGATCGCCATGTTGCAAGTGGGGTCAACCTCTACTGGGTCAGGGCTGTGGGGGTGCGGACCACGATACGTCAGAATTCACCCCAACACCTACATCAATATCCAGAAACCACTTCAATATTTAATTTAGTTCGTCATTAAAGTGTTATTATTATTTTTTTTTTAATGTAATATGTCAAATACATGCTAACGGTGTAGTTGAGGAATTTTGTGGTAAATGGATAAAAAGTACTTCATATCCCCCTAAACAGCATAATCTATGTGACGAGTGGGGCGGGGCCGAGAGCCGTGGGAACGGAGCGAGGCCGGTGGAGTAATCGAAAATGAGCAACACCTGCACCACTCACCGGTCTCGAGTCCCACGGAGGAGCTCCGGAAGGATAAGAGGAAGAGTAAGGACAGTGAAGGACGAGAGAGGACCAGCCCTGCAATTATATTTTGTGTTTTGGTTCTGTTTGTGCCAGTCATCCGCCCTCCTCTATCTATTTTTTATTTAATTAATAAATAAATTATTTAAATAAATGTTCGCCGGTTCCCGCCTCCTCCTTCCCGAACAAAAGAACTGTGTTACAATCTGTATCAAAATACATTTCAATAAATAAAAATACTGTTAAAAGTCACACATTATTTGTTGTTCGTCACATGAAGTAGACCATTTTTGTGCCGTGGGTAATAGGATTTCCACCCAGCTATCAACGCAAGTATATTTCAAACCTGTGGGAAACACGGAAAAGTAATATGGTAATAAAAATGTATTACAGATTTGTAATGTTTCTCAAAACGAATCAATCAATAATTATGTACATAATTAAATAGATAAACAAGCACATAACTACATAAACGAGTAACTAACTAAACACAAAAGCAAATTAAGTAAACTACTAAATAAGTAAATACCATAAATACACTATACACTATAATTACAAGAACACACTAGCCTACTATGTACTTCACAACAGTTTTGATGCCCATTTTGCAAGCAAGTCGTTCAAATGAACCTTGATGAACTTAATTCAGATGAGCTTTCCCACTGACAAAAAGTTTAAAAGGATTCAAGACTATCCATCCATAGCTTAAACCAAATTTAATCATAAACTAAAGACTTCTAAAGAAAAAGTTCAAGCATAACAGAAGCCACAGGAATGCATCAGAGAGAAAAGGACAGTCAAGGACAATACAAGGAAGCTGCCATATTTCCAGATCATTATATAATTTCTCTCACATCAATCACACTCAATATTTCGGCCTTTATACTAAACGTCAAGTCCATTGGCAACGTCAAGATAATTTCATGTTAAGACATTTAAAAAAAAAAAAAAACAGAGCACTTCGAGCCTCATGGGCTTCTCTCACCATGACCTTTTTGCTTAAAGCCCTCCTAATGCACAGCTAACCCTGCAACATGTCCAAACAAACCCCTGCCGCTTCCTGCCATCATCTTCAGCATATCCTCCGGGGCCAGTATCAGCCAATTCAGCATTTCTCCTCCTCCAACGGCTGTCACATTCCCTGCGTCCTCGTCTCTATAACTAGAGCTATTTCAAAATCTGATTTATATTAAAAAATAGGGTCTGAGTGACTGGTTACAGTTAGTGGCCTGTGGGCTGAGACTATATACTGTATTTCCTGTTCCCATACTGTGTAGCATGGACTGATTCTGGAAGATGTCCTGCCACTGCTCAGGTGAAGTAGTGAATAATATGAAGATGGTGACCCCAATGGCCCTAAAACTCCCAACACTCATTTATCATACCATCCCATTGCTACAGTGAAAAAAGAACTGACAGATACAGTAAGAGAGTGAGAGAAGGCATAAAAAGGAAAGAGAAGTTAAATGGGAGACATGTTTACCTAGAAGAATAAACAGGAAATGAGAGGAACAATAGGGGAGCCCATGTATTTTTGGTACAGAGGGCATCCCTAGAGAAACTATATAAAACTGAGGTTACGTTAACAGGCGGTGAATGTGTTTTCATTTCTGCCCCATCAAACACAAAGAAATAGGAGAAGATTATATGAACCCTTCTACGGAACTATATAAATAAACTGAACTTGACTAGTTTGCTCATAAAATGATTTTTTTCACCCAGCAGCAACATAAATTAATTTTGATTAATGTGATGGTCACTCAACAATGAATTGGGCCCAAAACGTTCACAAAATACCACAAAAGTTTCATACTAGTACAAATCTAGGATATCTAGGTAAATGAAGAATTGTTGGATGGTTTTTGGATGAACAATGTAAATAAATTTGAAGTGGTTTAGAGTAGGCATGCATATTCTATTGTTCAAATGTTTTGGACCAATACATTTTCTATTCAGCACGGACACATTAAATTGAAAGGAAGTGGCAGTAAAGACATTTTTAATGTTATCAAAAAAAGGTTCTATTTCAATCATGGATAATAAAAAGAATTGCTTATTTGTTGTTCAAGAAACATATTAGAATAATTTCAGAAGGATCATTTGACACTGAAGACTCTGAAAATTCAACTTTGCATTCACAGGTATAAATTACATAGTTAGATATATTAAAATAAAAAACAGTTATTTCAAATTGTAATAATAATTCACAATAATATTGTTTTTACTTTATTTGTAAACAAAAAAATAAGTGCAGCCTTGCTGAGCATAAGACACTTCTTTCAAAAACATGAAAAAAAGCAAACTGACCCGAAACTTTAGAACGGTTGAGTACTTTAAAAAATCGGTTAGTCAAAATTGGTTTGAACAACTAGTTGGTCTTCAGTAAACCTTGTATAATTAGGCTTGTTGTATTAGACAAGTCCAGACTCACAAGGAATCTGCACTTGCAGACACAAACCACATATACCTCGCCACTTACTTAATTAATATTTTACTTATGTGATTTTGCTTTCATTTATAAAAGTCTAAATAGCTGACCTCTTAAACCCACTAGTTGGTTTCCATATGAGCACACTGACCAGTACCTAATTTATACAGCTAGAGGTAAATTTACCTTTTATGGGGTAGTGAGGTAGAAAGTGTTGAAATATGTAAAATACTAAGATGCCATGACTAAGCACATCTTAAATATAGCTGTTAGCAGGACTTGCTTGTCAAACTGCCATTTTTCTACAAAAGCCTTTGTAAAAATAATTCGGTGTAATTCTGATAAGGTTGTATTGTTTTGATGGGTAAGGCACTTTGAGTGAGTGAGCGAGCGAACGCGCGAGCATTCTCCAGTGTTCACGCTGAGGGTGCTATCAGCAAATCATGCTGTAGGCTGTTGTAGAATCCAGTTCCACCCACAAAGCACAAAAAAAGAGCTGAGCCCAAAAGATTGTTTACGATTTCTGCTATGTGATATTGATCTCAATGAGAGAGTTTTCAGGCAGAAAATTATCGCAAGGGGCTTGGCAGCTTACACACATACACAACGAAACATGAAAAAGGAGGGAGAAGGGCGGAGTGAAGAGGAAATGGAAATGAGGGACAAAGATCAGGAGCTGAATTAAGAAAACTATTAATGACACCGCCATTGACTCCACTCTGTCCCCTAGTGGTTCACACACATAATCCTAAAGGTGGGGTGAATGCTCTCTGCAGAGATTTGAAATGAATTCACAAGCATGTAGTTGATTCTTTATCTATGTATTGTAACATTTTCATGCGTTCTTTTATTCTTATATGTGTGTAATCATAATCCTGTAGTGAGGATTCAGTCAAATCACTTGAGTGATAATCCAGAAACGCACGAAGCAACATAATTATGAGATCTGCATCCGTGAACACGCCAGCATTTGATCAACAGGGGCTCATTACACAGTAGGTTGTGCAAGCTTGACTGCATCTGAACTGTATCTGAACTACAGATGGACAGATGCATCCCAGAGGGAATACTGGTGTGTCCTCCAAAACTCAGCATTACAGAAAACCCCAGCCAGAGCAAATGCACTTGCTCTCAGTTGATGAGTTTAATCCCTGGAAGCTAATGGAGCTAATGCTACCAAGCCAAATCAAATCACAGCTACACAGATACACACTTAACAAGTGCATATACTTGCATACATGCAATGCATTATCATACTTCTAAAAATGAGATGCTGGGCTCTGTGGGATCATTTGAAATGTTAAAATGATCATATAGGTTACGTACAGTATATACCCTGTTGACAAAAACATCTTCAACCAGCCTAAGGTAGCTAGCTGATCTCCCAGCCTGACCAGGCTGGTTTGGTTTGCTAGATTTTGAGGTTTCAGACTAACTTAAATCAGATACAAAAACCAAACCACCTTAGGTTAGACTTCAGCCTCAAGTTTCAGTTGCTGGTGTGCCTCTTATAAGGAACAGTTTACCCAAAAAGGAGAATCTGCTTACAATTTACCCTCAGTTTCACCCTCAGGCCATCCAAGATGTAGATGCGTTTGTTTCTTCATCAGAACAGACTTTGATAAATTTGCCATTAAATCACTTGCCCACCAATGAATCCTCTGCCGTGAATGGGTGCTGTCAGAATCCAAACAGAGACTTCTTCCGGTAAAAATCCATCCCTGTTGTCCATTCACATCCAAATCCACCAACACATTTGTTTAGAATTGTCTCGGACTGTTTTGCTTGTCAGCTGTGTTTGATCTTTGCATATTTCTCTTCTCATTCAGATTTAACTTGGGAA
This sequence comes from Cyprinus carpio, assembly GCF_018340385.1. Classification (NCBI taxonomy): domain Eukaryota; kingdom Metazoa; phylum Chordata; class Actinopteri; order Cypriniformes; family Cyprinidae; genus Cyprinus; species Cyprinus carpio. The sequence continues at coordinate 9,226,939 of NC_056586.1, forward strand.
AGCAATAATATGGATAGAGGAATCTTATTGTGAATGAATCAAAAATATCTTAATGATGAATCTGTCATAAACACGCAGCTTTTCAATTCACAAGACATTAATTAATGGACTGGAGTGGTGTGGATTACTTGTGGATTATTGTGATGTTTTATCAGCTGTTTGGACTCACTTGGATTCACTGCAGAGGATCCATTGGTGAGCAAGTGATGTAATGCTACATTTCTGCAATGCTCCAAATCTGTTCTGATGAAGAAGCCAACTACATTTTGGATGTCCTGAGGGTTAGTAAATTTTCAGCACATTTTCATTTTCGGGTGAACTACTCCTTTAAGGGCAGATGAGTGAAGGAGTTTAGGGTCATGGCACCAATGTAACTGGTTCTGCTTGCACCGCTCTGAGCAGGATTCGTACTACAGGCTTTAGTCAGTCGCCAGCACACCTCTTGAGACCAGAGGAGAGGAGTGAGGTTTAGCAGCACAGGTCTTACTAGCTGAACTCTATTACACTAACTCTCCTAAACCTCACTCGTATCCGGGTTCATGGCATCACTTCAGCTGTGCTAGTAGGACACGAACCGTGACCTGGATACACTGCGGGATTCAAACCAGCATCAACTGGCATGTGAGGTGGGCGCACTAACAAGGACAAGCTGTAACCATTACTACTAGCAGGTAGCCAATATTTTAATATTGAACTGTATCCATTTAAATTAATCTCATCTATCCACCATATACTGTACACAAAATATATGTACTCTACATTCTTTTGAGTTTGAAGACAGTTCACCAGCTTTGGAAAAGACTGCCATTTCATAAAAAGACTTCTGGTCACATACTGTTTGAATTTGTATGCAAGTGTTAGCATTTAGCTAATTTCAGTACATCATTCTGAAGGAAAAATTTAGTGTCAGAATTTTGGCTATGTGCTGCTTACCTGTAGCCTCAATGTAGCGGATACACTTTTCGATGAACAGTGGAATTGGTCGCTCCGGCGTGACAACGTTGGCCAAGGGAACACCGAAGTAGTTACTCTCAAGAGGTTTGGACAATGATGAATGACGAGCCTTTGGCCGTTTCTGCTAGACAGGAGACAAACATATTATTTGCTGGTACAATTACAATAGCTAAGCTTGAGCCACAATTAAGCACATACACAAATATATCAATAGGTTTTGAAAAAACAATTATAATGTTAAGATTAAATGTATTTTAATATCTTGTCAATGTTGTCAAATGTAAGTGGACTATAGTTAAATGTAAATCATTCATGTTATTCCAGCAATTTGACAGCTTTTACTGAGGTATATTGGGTTTGACTTTTGAGTTTAGAGTTCTGCAGAAGGACACACTGCTCAGACCTCCCTCTCCACCTCCTGCTTTCCCATAATGCTCTGCAGCAGGGCAGCACGGCTCATTGGCTAGTGTGTCTGCAGTACTGTCAAACAAGAGAAAAAGCTAAGACGCTTATTAAGCCAGAGTCTGTCTGCTCTATAGCTAGAAGGTGACCTAGCTTCCTGGTACATCTGCAGGTCAAAGTTCTGCTCTTCACACAATCAGAAAAATGCCACATTTACCTCCCCTTTACTATCTCTCTTCTTCTCCTTACATTTCCCACTGCTCTACTCCTTTTATTATTTCCACTGGCTCCTCTCAATAGACGTTTACATAATTACCACCCTCCCCTCTCCAACCTCTCGGTAAAGAATCTGTGCTCCAATTACAGTTCACAGGGAATCCAATGTTATGCAAAAAGTAATGCTTTCACCCAGCAATGCAGGACACACAGCAACCCAGACTAAGGCACACAAAGAAAACCAGCTACATCATGTTTATAACTGCTACTCCACCCATTTACAACTTCAGACACGACAGGATACTGATAGTGTTACAGTGTGAATGAATTCGATGCCTGGTTATGTTATGCTTCAGTAACCTCACAATCTATGCACAAAGTATTTGTAAGCATTGGAAAACTTTACATTACAACCAGTCCCCTGGTATCACCACCATGCAACTCTTCACTTGCCAGTTGTTGGTGCAAAGTTAAAGGGGCATTAGAAAGGAACTAGGTGACGGTGGAATTTAAAACATTCCACTTGTTGTGTGAGGAGATTTTAAAAGGCTGAGTGAACATTTCCGGACTTGCCGTCCAACATACTGAGAAAGAGGGAGAGTGCAGATGGGATAGTATACAGAAACAGGAAAGGCCTTTTCAAACTCCTTTAACATCAGAAAGGGACAGTATTTGTTGAACAGAACCTAAACCAGTACAGACCCCTGAGGCTACTGGGCTGGTGTGCTTTTTTTATGTGTTGCTTTATGGATCAGTCCCATAAGGCAATTGATGCAAGCAAGGTGATTTAACCCGATGGTCTCATTCTAACCCCACTGAAGTAATAAAGACACTGCTGTGCAATGAGAAGGACTGGTGGCTCAATTCTTTCATATACCCTTAGGCTGTCACATGCTCTATGAGAACAGTAGTCACTGAAATTTCTGCTCATGTGAATACAGCATATGGGAGTGACGGCTATAATAGTATTCCCAGCAAAAAATCATTTGTCAGACACTTTTATCCAGACCAACCCTACTAGGCATTGTTAGCAACATGATGTAGAAGTTCAAGTACAGGAGCTATTAAGCAAAGAGCAGACAACTTCAAGTGAACAGCACCCAACCACCTTGCAAAAAAGTAAGACTTATATATTAATCGGTTTTGTCTCATTTAAACACTTCTTTTAATGACGTATTTTCTCTGTGGATCTACTTTCTGGAAATTAAGTAAAACACAGCCTATCGGGCTACTGCTCCAAAGCTGTAATTTAAGTTTTGAGCATGGGTCAAATACTTTCCCTAATCCTGGATGAAGCTAAGTGCAAGAAAAGAAACAAGGCATACCACCATTCCCATGCATTTGTTAGACAGAAGTAGACATGTGCTGGTTTTCGGTAATGCAATATATCACGGTAATGAATATGCACAATATTGGTATCATGGGCACTTCTAAATACCGTGAATAATTATATATTACAAATTATTCAGAATTTCGAATGCGTAAAGAATACTATTCCCATCAACTCGTCAAAATGCACAACACCACTGTATGCTGCTTGAAAGACTCATGTGCGCTCTGATGTAAACAAGCACGCATGAGAAGCACATGGGGGAACGCATGAGAGACACGCTGAATGAAAGCAAATTCACTCTCTGACAGCAGATGTCGCTAAACTGCAGAAAATGCAGCCCTTACCCTGGAACCCCCATAAATAAAGCAGCTGCACTACTTTCTAAAACATATTTAAATAATTTTAAATAGCCATTCAGATTTGTGTATTCACTATGATGATTATCACAGTGCAAATACCTAAGTATTTAGACTTAATAGGCTATTTATTTTCTAACTTTTTTTTTTTCATTTTAATCCGGACTACAACATGCCCAAGATATTGTTTGAAAGTGTTTAGATTCTTTGTTAATTCACACTTTACATTAGGGCTTCATTAGTTAAAATTAGTTAATTCATTAGTTAACATAAACTGCCAATGAAAATTTTTTCTGAACATTCATTAATCTTAGGTATTCCAGTATTTAATAACGTTGTTAAAATCTAAAGTTGCAATTGAGCTAACATGAACTAAGACTTAAGAAAAAGAAAAAAAAAGAAAAAAAGATTAATAACTTCTGTAGCAAATGTAGCTATTGCTCATTGTTAATGTTAATGGTTAACTAATGAGGTCTTATTGTAAAGTGATTTGGGTCTTTATAGCTCTTTTGCACTATAATCTGTGTAAAACTTTTAACTTTAAAGGAATACAGAAAACAATATATAATGTATTTAAATGTTCAGTTATTGTTGTTATAAGAAAAAAGTTATTTAACCTGTAATACTCTATTATGACCATTAAAATATCATAAAACTTCAAAAAAATAACAATATCAAATAACCTCAAAAAAAAAAATTAGAAACCAACATAAACATAAAAATTTGATACCGACATATCCCTAGACACATTTTCTTTAAAATAATCTGTCAAACTGACTATTTTATACCTGAACAATCGTTTTAAAGGGTTGTGAATACGGAAATGCATTTCTCAAGATTTTAACAGTTAAAATATGTGCTCATTTAGTATTTCATAGTAGTTTAGTATTTGTGTGCATTGCAAAATAAATTTCTGCATATTTTTGGTTGGTTTTCCTCTGGGTTTTTAAATTCATAAATGTGACAGATATTAGATTTACATATTTCATATTTTAAGATTTACATATGTCAACAGTCTATATCATTTTACATTAATGTATATTATAATGTATATTATTTTATTTTAATATATTTAAAATATTTAATGTATAAAGATGCACTTAAACATGCACACAGCAAGGCCTATCATAACACTGGGACAACACTGACAATACACAGATGTGAATATAAATGCGTTTAAAACAAATACACTTACACAAGTGTAGTCTATTATTTAAAAAAAACACCACTGATGGCAAAATTCAGTCATATATCATATAAATCAATTATGGCCACCTTAATAAAGAAAGTTAGCCTGTATAAATGTGCTCTGAAGTATAATGAATGTATTTAACAAAAGAATACCACAAAATTTACCTTGGTATTTCTTCGCAGACTTCTCAAGATATTCCTCCTCTTTGGGTCCTCGCCTTCTTCATTCAAGGAACTGTCCCCTTTCTGCACACCAAGCTCATCTTCTTTCATCTTGGGGAGACCTCCAAGCTCATCATCACTGCCAATGAAGCTTGTGCGGAAGCTGCTAAACTTTCCAAGGCGTTTGGAGCGATCACGATACAGCCCAGGTTTAACTCCGAGAGCAGAGAATTTCCGTCTACGTTCTAATGAACTGCTATCAGCCTCACTGTCTGATCCATTTCTTGCGCCATTAGGATGACTTTTGTTTGCATTGCGAATAGTAATGATCTTGCCCTGTGTGCTGTCATGTGGTACAGAATAAATATTTTCCTCCTCTGTTGGACGGGGCTTTGCAACAGCATCCATGGGCTCAGCATAGTCAGATGGATCATAACCACCTTCAGTTGCTGGTGGCCAGGTGACTGACGGTAATGAGCGTCTGTTAGATCCGTGTAGGCCCAGGTCCATGTATGAACTGATGTTTGAGGGTTTGGGAATGTCAAAGGTGACATTGGGCTTTGGTCGCACCTGAGGTGGGACTTTGTTGTTAAGTTTGTTTTCAAAAGAGGTGATGTCAGAGATGAGTGAGAAAGCATCACCCTCCATATCTGGGAGCTTGAAACCTCCACCATGGGCCAAAGTGCCATCTTCTTTTAGGGTGGGATAAGGTGGGGAGGGCTCGATGTCATCCTCCGAGTCCAGCAATGTGATGCTTGGGGAGCCACATCGAGGTGAAGAAATATTCTCATTGGTGACATTGTCGGCAACATTGTCATACATGTATGTTGCCTCTACAATGGTTTTCTTCTCCACTACCTCCTTAAAGAATGGCTGGAAGTGGTCTATCCGATGCAAGCCTCCCACCACCCCACCAGGTCCACAGATTACAGAGCTGAAACGGGCATCAATTTCATGGGCCAGTTCCTCCCCTTGGGCAAGCTGCTCTCGGACTGCCTCGGAGTCTGCAAGTTCTGACTGAGTCTCTGCAACAGCAAGCAACTGCACTGGAATAATGTCCTGGACTTCACAAAGGAAGGCACAAAGGGTTTCCATGGAAGCCTTCCGTTTGGCGGAGTACACTGCTATGTAACCATGCACTAATCTGCTTTTACGTAAGGAAAAGGATGAGTGGTAGGATAGAACAGACAGATCAATGCTTTGCCTTTGGCCACCAATAGATAAATCCAAGAAAACTGATGTTCCACTGGATAGACTGGAAGAGGGCCGACAGTGCTGGGGCAGCAAGAATGGTGAAAGAAGCTGGTCAACATCATATGTATCCCCACACATCAGACACATTACAATTCGTAAGTCACCCTCTGTGCTCTGCTGGGAGTCTCTGAAACTTGCAAGTGCAGGTAGCAAAGGTGGGGAGCTACTGCCAAGACTAATTGAGGGTCTTCGTATGTCTAATAGACCTTTGAGTATCTGGTTTAAATGTTTTTCATTTATATTGCGACCATAGCCCACACCTGGAGAAGCAGGCTCTAAATAATGGCACTGAAATTTGCCAGCCACTTGTTGACCTTGTTGGATCAGGCTTTGTGCCGTTTCACCTCCAATGTCAGAAATTGAACCAACACCTCTTTTGGTGACCAACAGAAGAGACAAGGGAAGCTGAACTAGATTAGTATCCCTTCGACCTATGGTTGATTCTCGTAATTTCTCAATACTATCAGCAACATAGGATAAGGATTCCTTTGAGTTGTAGAGGCAGAGGCAACCATGTGGGGCAAAAGTGGGGGTATGAAAGGAATTCACTGGAAGGCGTACATTTCCCTCTATAGGTCGAAGAGCCAGTTCATAAGTCCTTCCATCTAGAATGTACCGTTCATCATTGGTGCACAGTGCTCTGATCTCATTAGCTAACTCTCTTGCAAGTCCATCTTTGCCAAGGATCACAAGATTAATTCTGTCTACCTTTCCTTCACCAAACTGTGATTTTGAGCTCCCATCAAAGGAATATCGAGTGGGAAAACGAAGGGCTAAGAGTTGCTCAATTTTGCCATCCACACAATGAGGACTGCTTGGACAGGTTTCCTTAGTAGGGTGGTAGACAAAATGGATATGCTTGAGCACTAGGGCATCCCTCTCAGCTTGAAGCTTTTGCAGGGCCTTGAACCTCTGCTCCTCTCCAAGAACCTCTTGGATGGCACCCATTTTTTCTTTACTGGGCTTAGCATCAACTTCAAGCTCATAGAACAACTCTGAGTACTCCAGTAAAAGTTCTTGGAAGTCCTCTTTGGCTTGGTCAATAATAATCTTCTGGTATTTGTTATAGATATCAAGGTACTCAGGCTCCTCTAGCCACTGATAAAACTCCTCATTCATAATGAAGCTACGAGCTTCCTCCCAGGGTTTGCCAGGTGTAACAAATGGCGAAGATTGAAGTTTCTCTTTGAATTCCCATCGCATTTCTGCCCGCTTTCGCTCATTGCGCAGGTGTTCTAAGTGAAACTCATAGATTTGCTCTGCTGCAGGGGTTTCCAAAAGGTCCTGTGGAATGCGTTCATCCTCCATGTTGTCAATGTGTGGTGTAGTTTCCCAAGGTGTGTCGTCCAGCACAACAAACCAGTGGGAGAATTCCCGCTTAGTCTCGAGAACTTTCTGCACTCCTGACCAGCTCAGGTGATCAATCTCATCCAGGCCTGGAACCAAGGAATTGAGAGCCTGTGGGAGTGTGCTGAGATAGATTTTACGCCGCTTTTCTATATGCTCTTGCTTGAGCCTGTGCACATGTTGCTGGAATAGTTTCTTGGCCTTGGAAGTACCCTCAAGGAAGACATACTCTTTGTATTCAGGGGATGTCTGCATTCTGCGGTTGATGTTGGGCCATGTTTCATTATGGTTCTTCACAATGCGATTTACCAGCCACTCATAGCGGTCCTTAGCGGATGCTATCTGCTGACTCTGCTGCTTGAGGGCTTCAAAGTATGGAATGATCTTGGGCTTCCCTCTACTCTTATCTATCAACTGCACCAAGGTAAGAAAGGCAAGGTCAACATTAACATTAGATCGTGCTGAGGTTTCAACAACTTGCAGATTCTTCTTGGCCAAGGCAAAGGTGTGAGAGTCTTTAATGTACCGCTCAACTCCTTCATCACACTTGGTCAACACAAGTACAACTGGCTTCTTGGTCTTAGCTAGCTGATTATAGAGATTGGTGACAAACTTCATCTGGTCATCAAAATTTCGGTTCATTCCCCTGCTCACGTCTACACAGAGTAAAAATCCATCCACTAAAAGCTTGCCTTCAGGCATTTGCTTCTGCTCGAAGTCTTGCTCTAGTCCTAGTTGATCTGTGCAGAAATACATAAGCTTCTCAGCAGAGGCCAGTTTATTGGAAGCTGCCCGCTTGATATAGGGCTGTAAGGCAGTACTTCGATGTGGCTGAAACGTTTGGTCATCAATAAACTCTGTCTGTTCCACCACATGCATTCGGCACTCAGCACCCTCCTCCAACATTCGTACCGCCTCACCCCAAAACAGGAAGTGGTCATTGTTTACCACTCTACCACCAAAGTCACTTGTGCTTAAAACAGATGTATGGTCCAAATAAAAATCATCAGCACTGGGGCGAACAAAGCGATTACAAAGGCAGGACTTGCCTACTCCACATTGCCCCTTTTCCTTTTCAGTCCCGGACAAACCTACCACAACAAGGTTGTAGGTTGGTGCCCGGGAATCTTGTTTTTTTGCCATCATCATCGTATGACAGCACTCATTTTGCCATTCCCAGAAGCTCTAGTTTGAAAGCTGCTGGGCTGATGTTCCATTCAAATGCTTTCAGGATTGACAAATAATTTATTTATAAAGATCCTGAAAGTTACTTTAGTCTGCAGTCATTTGGCTATACACAAATGTCCAGTGCCTTTAATGATCAAATTTTAAATCTGCAAGTCATTTGGCTATACACAATTTTGAAGGTTTGAGGTTTAGAAGGGGAAGAGGGGAATGGGTTTGAGGGTGGGGGAGAGGAGTCCTTGTGGACTTAGGCAGGTGTGCTGCAGGTGCTATTATTCCAGCCCATCTCCTGTCTTCAGGGGTGCTCTGACACAGAAATACTGTAGGTTTCAGGTTCGCCCAACCTGGATCTGACCCTGCAAGAAATAAAACAGACATTACAATTAGAAAATAAACTACAAAAAGACACAAAGAACAATTTTAAATAACTTATCCATCACATTTTATCTATTAAACATCCAGGACTACCTAGAGGACAAATAATTTTGTTCAAATTTGATCAAATATGACTATAGAGCTATACGCTTTCACATCAAGATTAATGACTTTATATGGCTGTTAAAATTTACTACAGTACAGTACGGGCTATGCAAGTGCAAAGTCACAAGGAATTCGATTATTTTAGCACCACCACCAGTCTCTGATTCATTTAATCAATTGCCTAGGGTTGTTTATGCATAACCTAAAGGTATCAATACCAAGGTATAAGAGGCTGGTATAATACCAAAGACAAAAATTTTAAATTGATTCAACCCTACAAGGCATCACATTCTAATCCCCAAACTCAGACAAACATATACACACAGATGAAAGCTGTGATAAGTGCTTCAGAGATACAGTTTTAATTAGGCAACCAGGGAAACCCAAAATGGCCCTTAATAGGAAGCAATGCACATTGGCTGCTTTCCAGTCTCAAAAATTATTTTCAAAAGGTTTGTGCTATAAAAAAAATTAACAACTCCATTAACATTTCAAACAGAGTGATACAGTGAATCAAATTCAAAGACGGATTCAAAACAGGAAATGTATGATGTAAAAATTGAGTGGTGATAGCATGTGGATACCAAAACAAATTAAGTCAAGGCCTTTGGAAATCTACAAAAAGAACAGAACCCTCTAGACAATATATGACAAGAGCTCACAGGAGCCCTTACACTGTTCTTGAAATCCTGAGCTCCAATAGCCTCCCAAATGCAGAGACAAACCAAAAAAGATGTAGGTATAATTACAGAATAGAGTGAAAAGTGTAAAGAGTATCCTTACCCTTTTGATATCTATTCTGCTATTTTTAAATGCATTACAATCATTATTTATACATTTCTACTTTATAGGCTATTTGTTGTCTTTTTATACATAGGCACTGAAGTTGGGACAAACCCAGACTGTCATAATGGGAGTCATCTAAACAGAAATAATGATTTGGGCCTATGCCAAGGATTCAAGGAAAAGCACTACAGAAACTACAGTCAGCAGCACCTTGGAGGCAAGACCAGGTAAATGTGCTGACAACAGCTCTCAAGGCACTACATCTAGCAATCACAAGTGACACATGTTTGCAGTTGCAGATGTCAATGATTAAATGTAATGATTCTGATGTGGCAATTTTGCTTTGTGAAATAAATTCTATGTTCAGCCAACATTCTTGAAATCACAAAACATGTAAGAGTTTTAACATTTCATTTGAATTTATGACACTTAATATCTGAGTGGAAAAAGGTATCAAAGTTTGAGCCTTGGCATGCCGGTCAATGTTGGATCAGTGATAAGAACAATGGAATCATGCATGCATAACTCTCAAAAACAGCTTTTGCTACAGAATGATTAGCCACTAATCACTGGAGACTTGATATATAGCAAACACAAAAGTGAGGTATGCCCGGACCAGCATTTACATTTACTGGGAGCGGAGTGATTATTAAATGCTCAGAGCGCAGAGGGGAATTGTTGCTGCTCCACTCCGCTCACCTACTCTGATCTGAATGCATGTGCTGGAGATTAACTACTAATCACAGGAGCGGCTTTACTGAAGAGATGCGCATGAAAATCACATTCGATTTTTTTGCCGGGCCCTACTTCAAATTAACTTTTTTTTTTTCTCTGGTTGCCTGTTAGAATCATGAGGACATCTTTAAGCCCATCAGATGTGGTTATCAGTTAGTAAGCTATGAGGGAGTAATTATATCATTCATACTGATAGAGGGCAGGTAATTATGTAATTATGTTCAAGAACTGGTTGCTGTAAGTGCCACCCAAGGTAACGCTTTCCATATTAAATTCCAAGATGTTACAATGAGAAAGAAAAGATGTGAGATGCATTTTGTGGCTTGAAAATTAATTTTAGCAGAGAAACACTTGAGAGCCCTCAAGGAAAAAGAAATCTTTAACAAACAACCATGACAGCTGCCTGGCTACAGATCAGCAATGACCCACGTGTCACGCAGATACACACACAACCAGGTGGTGACTCCAGCTTCTGGGACCAAAAAAAAATAATCAGTGTGTCTGTTTTGTTGGGTCACCAACATGACAACCGATGCCATGCTTGCTGGTTCATGACCAACTGTGAAGGTCATTAGCCTAATTAAGGTAGTGCTCCTCCTTATTCTTTAGCTCTTCATGACCTGGATCTCTGAACCTCACACATTGAGCGCAAGAGCCACATCTGCTTGATCTGTCCCAGCTGTGTAATTCCCTGTATTGCTTTGTCTTTCCATGTTTAACATCCTATTAGTGCTATGAACAAAATTAAACTTACAAAAGCTATAAAGATGAGAGCCAAATCAGCCTGTGATTTTTCCCCTGATGAGCTAATGCAGCAGCAAACAAATGATAGATATCACAAACATGCAAACAGATGGCTAGTATAGTTAAAATATAAAATCAACTAATAAAATTCAAGCACTTCAAGCACACGTTCAAGTCACAAATAACTGTTTGTGTCTTTCTGGAATTCTAAACACTTCTTGTCCAACATATGCTCTAAGATTCAAATTTGACAACAACCATAATTTATAATAGAAATTGAACCATTTTCTGGTAAACAAAGTGAAAATGTTCACATGCAAGTTGCATTTGTCCATCAAGGAAATAAAAACGTGATTACACTAATGGGTACTTGCATGTTTAGGTTAGACAAGGCCCTATCTCTAATGGCAACTTAAAACCTTGCGATACTCATTTGTCTGCTATAAAGTCTGTATTTGCATGAATTTAAAAAAAAAGTGTGCATTTAGGGTGCATAGTAGATGAGGGGGCTTTCCGAAACAAAAAATATTAAATGAGACAACTTACAATTTTGCACATCTGCAAAATAATTGGGAACACTATGTATGGCAACCCAAAACATGGCAAAAGCAGATGTTCCAGCATCCACCAATCAGAAGTAAGATACAATCACACCCATGACCATGTTTAGATAATATGTGATACAGTCCATCAAGCCAAAGCTAAGCTAGCATGTAGCCTGCAGACTTAAGAACTTCATCCTACCCTTCGTGTCAGGACACAGTCACTAATAGATGAGGATATGCCTGGACTTGCCCTCATACATGGCCCACTTGCCTACATAAAAAAGGAAGAGTGAAAGAGGGCACAGGGGGTCTTGGCTGGTGGGTGTAAGAAAGACAATCTGGGAGATGGACGCCAGCTAAACCAAAAACAGCAAGTAGTGGCCGAAAGTGTGTGGTGTGGTGTGAAGTTTGCACTTGCTTGTAACAGCGGGTTGCATTTAACTCAGTGAGAGGGGGGCAATCATTAGGGAACAGAGCATTCCAAAGCTTCATCAAAGGGCAGTTTAGTCTCACGATGTTTAGATGGCGCTTATGTAAAACAGAAATACTTTTTTTAAGGGTAATCGCTGTCAAGGTTTAAATAGTTCTCCACAAGCCATTCTGCCTTGCTTTCGAGGCGCTACTCTTAAAAGACAGTTGTGTCAAATTCCTGTAACTCGTCCTTGCAAAAGACCATGACCTGCACATAGGCTAAAAAATGACGCTTTTACGCGTGAACATACTGTTTAGTCACGAAAATGGTAGGAGCCAAGCCTTTAGATCAGAGGGTCAAATTCCCTCGTCCTTGGAAATCTAAGATACACTCTTTGATATTTATTGATGTGCATTTTTTTCTCAAAGGTTATGGCTGTATCACATAAGGACACATAAGGAGAAGGCATTTGTACAGAATGCCTTTTTGTTTTTTGAGTGCTACCAAGTCCCCCTGACCTGAACTTTGATATGTAGGCAAGACTAGAAAGACAATGAAAATACAGATGTGTTGGATGAAACCAGAAACTCTCAAGGTACACACTGAATTTCTCATCAAGAGTTAAAAAAGTTGATGTTTACTTTTCTAAGACATCATATACAAGATGATCTGAAAAATTCCCATTGTTGGCTGACTGTTTAAGTTCCATCAGCCTCCAGTATTGAACAACTCCATAGCCGACACAATCAAACTAGAGAACAATACAACCCCCTCTGAAAGAGTCTTAAGAGTAAAACGCAGCAGACAAAAGCAATTTCAAAGACTATAATTAATACCAACAGAAATGAAAACTACAATTTGTTTCCTGTCAAACTACTGTGAAGACTGTCTAAACAGATATTCACACACATAATCAGGCTGACAAGCTGTAAACATCCACTTACACACACTCTCGCAGATCAATCAGTCTTTTATATTCTCTTCAAAAGAAGCAAAGATTGAAAACGTCGCTGAACATCAGTAAATAACAGATGTGTATTGTTTGGGAACTAAAAACATTGTTATTGTTGAGAGAGTATTATCATGTGACAATAATGTGCTGGTGCACAAATTATGAGAAGAGATATTTGTCCAGCCATCAGCATTTATATAAAGAAAGAATTCCACTCCTCTAGTGTGTTATCTTTACTGGAGCCGAAGTCCATGCGGCATAGAAAATGAGAGGCCATTCATATGGTGTCCCACAGGGCTGGTGCCTAGGCCCTTTCCATTTCCGGTCTGTCCTCATCAATGCTACATTTCATAAAAGAATTATAGCTGACAGAGATGGCGATGATGACAAAGCAAGACAAGAGTAGCGCAAACACAGTTTAGTTTGACTGATGCTACTCGCAAACCCGTTCCTCCAACCGAATCAGCACTAATACGGTCATAAGAGCAGATAGTCTACTCATCCATTTCCTCCACCCCTAATCCCTCTCTCAGTCTCTCTCGAGACCTGGACTCCATTAGGGCACTGCCTGAGGCACTGAGGAACAGAGCCTTTGCACAGACAACACTTCCTGCTTGGAGAGAGAGTCTAATGCTGCAGTGGAGAGAGCAAGAGAGAGTTGTACAGGGATGGGAAGATGAACAAAGGGGAATAAAGATGTATAAAATATTCAGCTAGAATGGCCAGGGAGGGGAGAGACCATATTCTCTATATCCAGAACTGAGAGGTTGAAGTAAATGTGTTGTTCTGCTGCTGTAAAATGGGTGATCCAATAGGCATAATGCACACCGACCGGGATGTCAAAAAACAAAGACATATCATACATATAATTCACCTCAAAAGTAAATGTACTAGCTTCAACCACATGCATCCACAGTGCATTAATTACACCAATACACCCACTGGACAATTTAATCTTTGACCACTGTAAGAACGTCTAAACCAGGGCTTTTAGCTACAACCCTAACCAAAACACACCTGAACCAACTAATCAAGGTCTTCATGATTACTTTAAAAGAACAGCCAAGTGTGTTGGAGAAGGGATGTAAATGAAGTCTGCAGGAAGGTGGTCCTCCAAGGAGCAGGGTTGGCTACTTCTGGTCTAAACCAAGGAATTCCAAACCTAGTGGCTTCCCAGCACTGCACATTTTGGATGTTTCCTGCAGTAGACACACCTGGTTTGAAAACCCCCTGGCTGAACTGTACCAGCTTGGTTGATTAACAAAGGGGGCTGTTCAGCCTTGCATCTGTACTTGTCATGTTGACCACTACTGTAGCAGCATAAATGCTGACAAACCCATGACTCAAAGCTCATACATCATAATTATAATCTCAACGAGACCAGCAATGGTTTGCATGCAAAGCACACCAGATTATGCTGGATTAACACAGCACTCTCTGAATCTTCATATTTCCAGGATGGCTGGCTCTTCAGGCATGATATAATGCAGTTAACCACACACATGCATACGCACAAAAAAAGAAAGCATTGCGACCATAAAGCCCCTGACCTAGATCTTAACGCTGCCCGATTTCGCTGTCAGAATCCATTATTGACTTGTTTAACCACTGCAAATATCATCCTCCTCTGCCTCATTTTAAAAACAACCTTTCGTTGCAGAGGTTTGCTTCCTTGTGTTAGAAGCTTGTAGTGGCAGGGTGAGCAGGGGTTCTCATTGAAGCCAGATTGTGATCATGACCAATCTGCAGGATGGCTTCCTCTCTTGCTCTCGACACATACGCACACACTTTTCTCATCCTGAAACTTGGAACGGAGATCTTGATTAATAAGTAGGGAGAAGGAAAAGAGAGTGTGTGTGTCAGAAAGGGAAGGCTGAAGAGAAAATGAAAACAACAAAACAGAAAAACATTATCTGCTTAGAGGAAAAAGTGAAGAGCGACGAGAAGTAGTTGAGGTTTGCTCTTGTTACTCATTTCTAACACCATGGCTCTCTTACATTAAAGACTCTAAACATTTCTCATCAGGGAGCTGTGTGTGATGACAGCTATTAATTCCTCACACCAGCAGGCATGGTGGAAGGTTTGACAGCGATAGGGGCTCCCTCTTTTCAGCCACACACCAACACAGCGGCCCACACCAAACTTCACAATCCAACCTACCGAACAGACTTTGCAAAGATAGATGACCTTCATTCGACTCTACTCTTCAGGAGTTACTCTTTTCAACATATGCCTACTCTTCCTAACAGTGTGTGTATGCATATTTCAGTTTTTCCTGCTCTGTTTTGTAGGTATGAGTGAAGGTTTGAGAAAAGGCAGGTGTGTTTGGGGATTGGTTCTCGTGTTGACTATATTTCTGTGGCTTCCCTCACTTGAGAGCATTGACAGGAACAAGAAACCTTTCTCTAAATTTGTTGGATAAAGGAGGCATACATGTTTTAAATATGCATATTTCAGTTTTTCCTGCTCTGTTATGCATATTTCAGTTTTTCCTGCTCTGTTTTGTAGGTATGAGTGAAGGTTTTGAGCTTCTGGCTACAACTGGGTTTACAACCCTCTACATTGCAATTAAACCACTAACATAACCAAATAAATCTTCAATGACCTTAATAGGGCCCTATGATTTCTGCAATCCGGAAAACGCAGACAGAATCGCGGAATCCAGTCGGAATTCACAGTTTAACGTGGAATGTCACGGAATTTGTCAAATTTTAACTGAATTAATAAAATATTAAGCCGCAAAAGTCGATTTAAATATGAATCCTGCATGTTCTGCGTGTGTCTACACACACACTAAGGCACTAAGATAATTTTTCGGTTAATGAATGGCGCAGACACGTGGTTTCATGTACTACACACACACACTAAGGCACGCGGGACGCTCACAGTGTTTTCAGCGTCTGCTGTCTCTCTAAATCAGGATGTAAACACATGAATAAAATCTCCAGAACTGCTCTGCTGCTGCTGCTGCTACTGCTACTACTGCTGCTACTTCTACTACTACTACTACTCCTCCTCCTCCTCCTCCTCCTCCTCCTCCTCCTCCTCCTCCTCCTCCTCCTCCTCCTCCTCCTCACAATTTCTGGTAGCTATTCGGCCAGACATTCTTCAGATTTTGGTAGCCTAAAATGAATTTAAGTAGCCCGAATAAAATACAAAAAAAAAAAAAGACATCGGCTGAAATCAGCATGATTAAAAACATCAGTGATTGCTTTTTTTTCTTCAAATAACAAGTCAAGAGGGTAGGGGTTCAACGGATCACAAAACCCACAGCTAATATTGCATTATAATATCAGATTTTGAGTAACAGATCGGATCATTTTTCAAAGAGCAAAAAAAAAATAAAAAAAATAAAAATTATATATATATATATATATATATATATATATATATATATATATATATATATATATATATATATATATATATATATATATATATATATAGTATATATATATATATAGTTCTTTATTATTTAAATAACAGAATACTTCTTTGATACCACAGCAAAAACTTGTAGCATATAGGGATGTAATGATTCACTCAACTTACGATGTGATGCGATACTATTCACAATGCTGATTTCACAATACAATTTCCTCACAATTTTTATTTTCAACAAAATGAGATTTAAGTCAAATTATAAATGAAAAAGGTGTCCTTTTATTATTTCTCCAACAAAATGCTGCACATTTCTTTGTGATATTTAAATGTGTCAAATAATAAAACTAACTTGAATTTTTTAAACAAATACCAAATCAAATTAAATATTACTAATAAAATAAAAACTCTTCATATAAACAAACTAAGGCTTTGGCTGTGCTTTTTCCATTTAAAATCAGAGCCAACCACTGTATTTTAACCATGATGCAAACAAAGATGCTAAATACATTTTATTTAGATTGCAATTAGATTGTATAATTTCAAAACTGGAAGCAAAATTGAATGGTCTGATTTTAGCTTTGTGAATTTCCACCACCACCTACAACAACCAAAAAAAATGCCACTAATTGAGCAGCAGGTATTTATAGGCTGCTGCCCCTTTAAGACCGAATGCACAGATCCAATACAATGATGCACTTGTGATTTCTTTCACCACCGTTTACATTCACTAAAGACATAACCGACTGTATTTATGAGAATACGTGCCGAGATAGTTATTTTTAGATAAATTTGTATGTATGTGATCATTCATATGCAAGGATATGCGAAAGAGGAATTAATTCTGTGTACACACATTGTATGAAACCAAATGAGGCTCTTTGCGAGCTTTGAATTAGTGCATACAGCTCCGAATGGGCGTGAATGGTTTAAAACACTTGAATGTTTAAATCGGCAAGACTTAGAAACACGTGCAAATGATCAGCTATGACAAGCTAGTGAACAACGCAAATCAAGGAAGGAATTGTATATCACTGTTTAAAATGGCCCATCGAGCAGGGCGGTGATACATTTTGGTATCCCAAATAAAAAACACAATAGCCCCAGGACGGGCTAGCGATTTTGCAAGCCCTGCTTCTACTACTAAATAAATTTTTAGTGAATAATCACACAACATTTCTTCTGCAGGTTTTGATTTTAAGTTAATCCCCTTTGATTGCCAAAAAAAAATAAGTATGCTTTATTTCAATAATTAAAGGATAAATGAAATTAATGTGTTATGCCTTCAGTTGATAACCAGAAAAATTTAAATACACAACACAGAATTTCCGAGGGGGGGGGGAATTCATAAGGCTACTTTAAGCAAAAATCTAATAAATTAAGTTGTTTTATGCATTCAAATAATTAGACATGCTAAAACAGAATTTGGTGACAATAAACAAAATATGGTAAGAAAAAATAAAACATTTCAAGGGCCCTAAACTTAATTTTTGTTAAACTTTTAATGAATTGATGTGAAAATGTATAAGTTTCATGATTTTAATTAATTAGGCTTTTTGATTAATAAAATTTAATTTAACCATTAAAAAGGAGTTGAGTCGAGAAAAGAAAAAAAAAAGAAAAAAAACAGAATCCAGAAAAAATTAAAATGGAATTTGGAAAATAAATAAATCGGAATTTAGGAAAAAATAAAACGGATTTCATAGGGCCCTACCTTAAGATCCACCAATTTGAAACTGGATATTTAAAATCCATTACAACATTGGCAGAGTTTAAGCGCTCTTAAAACAATTCAATTGTTCAAGGTTGCCAAGTGACTGTACCGTTGGTTGCTACTCAACCGATATATCCAACTTTATCAGGCAATGGTACACAAAAGCTTCATCTCCACCTACACTGAATGTCAATGAATGTCATCATTTGTACTGTTCTCTGAGGTCCACTAAAATATATAAAATAAAAAAAAGAATTAAAAAAATAAAAAAAAATAAAAAAAATATTTAGAAGTAATAGGCTACTTTCTGTCCTGTTTTGATCCCCCTCATTGAAATCCTCGGTTTAAATAGGTGTGAGAATAGGATTGTAGACTCGGAAGTAAACGCACACTGCTTTGATTGGCTAAAAGTTGTGCATGTTTGACAGCCTACATCTTTCATAGATGGATGCTGCTGTGATTTAGGTTAAAAACGCATAAATACTCATATGCGTATACTCACATATCAATCAATCTGCAATAACAGACAAAGAAATAGTGACTACGTAATAAAAACAGTTATTTACACTTGTGTGGTGTGACATTACTGTCAGAACTAATATAGTCGGCATAGCATCATCTTTTATTTTCAATCTTTCTGAAAATCCAACGTCAATTTGTGATTTGTTTGTAAATGAATCCGCTGTAAAATGAAGTTAACAAAATACCAAGTTCTTACTGATGCGGTCTTGAACTACATTAAAAATAAAGTTCACCCACTCTTTCTTAATGTTAGAATCAGAAGGAAGGCTCAGTTTATCCACAACATGGCACCGCACAGCATCTGTCTTTATCGTTTGGTTTCTGTGTAGACCTGTGTTTGCCTCTCTCGTTAATTAAACTACATGCGCGAATCAGTGGGAGGGGCTAAGCAGGCAGTGATGTAGAAACAGGCTTTGATCTTCATATGCGGAGGTGGGGTTTAACCACACTATTACGTCATAAAGTGGCACATTACACAACCTGTCATTTTGGCAGATTGGCTTCAATAGAAGCTTTTTTTAGACTAATGAAAGTTTTGAGTTCTGAAACTTACAGGATGTTTTTATAGTACAATGACCGCTCTTATATGTCAAAAGAATTTTGATTTCTCAGTTCATGACCCCTTTATTATCTGCTAAACATGTAATTTATGTATACATTGTCAATTATGTAAGTATGTAAACATAAGCAAACAGCTAATGTTACCTCAAATCACCAGCTCTCAAATGAAAATTAATGACTTCCGGTTTTATTAAGCATACCTGAACCAGCTAATCAAGGTCTTCAGGCTTACTAAAAAGCTGAAGCAGTGTGTTGAAGCAGGTTGCCAGTGTTAAGGAAGGTGATCCTCTAAGAACAGCATTGGATATCCCTGGACTACGGTCAACAAACAGTTGAAGAAGAGACCTTATAGGGGCTAAATTTAACTGAGAGATTTAATAAAATGTGTACAGACACACCCTCGCATAAACTGTCAGGTGCAAATGTACACAGCGCTACCACACAAAGAGGCAATTATAATTACACAATCCCTCCTTCCTTCAGGGCCGAACACTCCCTTCCCAGCTGCCAATCTATTCCACTAACAGCAGAGATTTACAGCCTAATTGGCTGGTTAACTGTACTAAGGCACAGGCGTTGGGGGCTGGAGGTACAAAGAGGGTCATCCAAGACTTGAAAGTCCCTAGGTCAATCTCAAACCATGAACCAAAAACAGACACTTTGCTTGAGGGAAACTAGCTTTGTTAAAAAAAAAAAAAAAAAAAAAAAAACTAAAGACTATACAATCTCTGCTGAACCTGACTTCATAATGTAGGAGCATGGATCAGAGTTTCCATACTTTTTGACTAATGCATTTTCACGACTTCTCCATGACCTTTTTAGTTATTTATAAACATTGGGTAAGGTTTTTAGGAATCATTCCAATTGAGAGTGATTTGCTAATGAATCGTTCAGACGATTTGTGAACTGGTTTGATTGATTAAATGAAAAGAGCCGATTCGAAAGAACATCTTAGTTTAGTTATAGTTTAGCTGTTTCATGACTTCTAACTCAAAGTTAATTAATCCATGACTTTTTGAGGCCTTGAAACTCCATATCAATGTTCCAATATAATGTTTTCCATAATCGTAGGAACCCTGTTGGTTTATGTAGAATGATATATAGTATGTGAGTTAAGCAAGCCATGTGCTATATGTAAACACCATAACCTATGGGACACCAGCACAGAAGGGTTACTCTCTTTCAAACAGATGGTTCTTCCACACATATGCTACACTTGTAATGTACCATCTGCTCTTGCAATAAGAGAGAGCGTCAAAGTCTCTGATACACAAACGCACACACTCATTAACAAGTTTGGTCTCTTCAAATGAGTCTATAACATTAAACACTTTCTTCTTTGATGCAGGCAAGAAATATTTTCTTGCACTTCAGGATTATGACACCAATTAAAACAAATGACAAGATCGCTGTGTGAGAGCTTCAAGTGTGAAATCCTACATTTCAATGGCTATATTCACAAAGTCAGGGTTTGGGGTTTAAAACTGTATTTAATAAAAGGTGTGATTCTCATATAGCAGCGTATAGGAGCAGCTTGAATATAATATGTATGAATGATTAACCAATGTCAAGCCTCTCTTCTGCTCTTAGGATAGCCATGAATGAAGCCTGTTATCATAATGACAGTGACCAAATAACCTAATTGTGGTGTGTGGGGGTAGTCTCATCACAATTGATTATGAAGTTATTTAATAAAGCAACTCCAATCAAGACACATATCAAACACCTTAATTACAATTTTTTTAAGGCAATGGGATCACACACACACTCTTAACAATAAATCTGCTTCAAAAGGTTCTTCAAGTGATGCCATAGAACCATTTTTGGTTCGACAAAGAACCATTCAGTCAAAGGTACTTTTAAGAACCTTCTTTCGCCACAAAGAACCTTTTGTGAAACAGGAAGGTTCTTCAGATGTTAAAGGTTCAACCATTCATACAAAAAACACATCTGATATCACTGTGCAGCTCTGGTGACAGTAACTGGATCAAAAGCCTTTCGATGAAACAGTTGATATCACTGTGGCTATGAATTATCATATTGGTTTGAAAAGACCAGGAGCATAAATTCAGACAGAATTTCATTTTTTTTTTTTTTCAAGTTCTCTTGTCCTTTCCCTGACTTAAATGGCCCTATTAGAGCACACTTTGAGCCATATTTCCATGCCACAGTTTTAGTACTTCCTGTCAGCTGGCAGTTCTGCTGATAACCAGAGAGAGAAGCCTTCAATATGGTAATCTACATTTTAATGGCATTGTAATAAACCTATAAATTCCAGTGCTGATACAACTGACGTGAACCAACAAGACAAAGTGAGCGAGAAAGATAAAGGACTATACAGAAGAAGAATACAATGATCTGACAGGGAGTTACCAGGGCTTGGTAGCAGCAGCAGTTCACTAATGGGGCACATTCACTTAACAGAGTGTTGTAAAATTCTCATATATGCCCCGACATGCTGCTAGCACCTGAAGCAGGAGATGACGGTGCACTTTCCCCTTCTGGTTAATTATACTGTGAAAAAACAGGGGGCGGAAGTTCTCAGTGTGCAAGAGAGAAACGGAACAAATCATTCAAAACTAACAAACAACTTAAGGCAGAGGATGAGAGTGTAAGAAAAAACACAAATGCTAAGCGAGCACAAGACATCTGACTCACTCTCTAGAGAGTGAAAGAAAACTATGAAAACACCTGAACCTGCCATGGTGTCAATTAGAGATAATGACTTTTTACTTGTTGCCACAGTAACTAGCTCTTGCAGCACTGGCAGATGGCTGTGGACATTTTTCCTACTTGTTTTCTTCAGAGCGGGCAACTCAAAAGACCAAAAAAATAAAATGTGTTCTGCCTTTTTAAAGGATTAGTTCACTCAAAAATGACTTTTCTGTCCCTTTTTTGTACAAATTGTCATGTTGTTTTCAAATTCTATATGACTTACTTTTGTGGAACACAGAAGGAAAAATATTGAAGAATGTACTGTTCATTCTTTTCATACAATTACAAGGTTACAGAGGTTTCCAAACTCCAAAAATGACACAAATGCACAATTAAACTATCACCAATGTGGTCTATACAACTTATGTGCTACATTCAAGGTCTTCTGAAGCTATATAACAGAAATAAAAAGTCACTATGAAACGGAAGTAGCAACAGTAGCTTCAGAGTCTAAAGAATTATAGAAAAAGAAAAAAAAAGTAGCCCAAGGAATTGTTTCTATCGATCAGTAGAGTTTAAGCAGAATAAATTAATAGAGAATCTGGCATATGTCAGTTGTTTAACTGGAAAATCAAGTTTTAATTAAATATAACAAGGCTAAAAAAGGCATAGATGATTAATTAAAAATAAAATCAATAACAAATTTAAAAAAAATAGATAGGATAATTTTCATTTCAGGTGGACTTCAATGTCATGCACTACAGATTCTAATATCCGCCCTAGATGGAGTCCTTGATGTGCAAATCCCGATCAAATCATTCTTACGAGTAAGTTCATTCAAAATGTATTGGTTAATCTGGTTATTAAAACCAGTTTGAAATGCAATTTAAGTAAGAGTGTTAAACTCACAGACTTGTTCAGTTCATTGTAGAGGATGATTATCAGTGAATAATGACTTAAAATTCAGTCTATTAATCAGAAAGACCTATTGAGTTGAGCAGATTTTATTGTTTTGTTTTTGTTGTTTTAAAGATGTAAGAAAGCTCTGGTCTGCAGTCATTCTAATTGCTGGAAAAGTGTGACCAACACAGATCGTCTTTTTCAGTTAACAATTTCTACAACATGTCATCATTTTCTGTTTTGTCAAAACCAGATACCCAAGAAAACCAAAAAAGAGAGGGGTCACACAAACAAGAGAGAGAGAGTATGTGTGTGTTTTTCTTGCTCGATCAGACTCGCCTCTGGCTTTGGCAGTTGTGAAAACAGCCCTGAGGCAGCCAGAGGTTGGAGGGTTTTGTGCTTGCTCGTCCATTTTAAATGGGCATTCAGATGGGGAATGCCATTAGCCTCATCTAGCCTGCACTGACTCAGCCATGGGTGGCAATAACCTCAGACTCCTCAGAACAGCAGACCAGCAGCCGTCAACATTGCTCTTAATGCACAGCGCCTCTCAGTTATACACAAGGAAACAATCAACTATTACACCAACACATTTAAAGTGGCAGTGTGTAATTTCTGTTCAGTGTGTAACATTAGATGCACCAAACCAAGGATGTCCAGAACACCTGGAGAAAGCTATTTGTTTGCATTCCCAGAAATCTCAGTGGCAGTTCCTCTGAAACCCATCATCTTTGTGTAAAAGACCACAGAACTGTAGAATGAACTATTAACTATTACTACGGAAATTATTGTTTAGGATGTAAAAGCACCATAAAACAACTTGAATAGACCAAACTTTTCACCCTTTTCCACTGAAAATCTACACTGAGCTCTTATAGGGTTAGTTCTATTAGGCACACAAATAAACCTGACTGGTTCTTGCGGAAGCTCAAATGCACTTGTGTGCAATAGAAAAAAAAAAAAAAAAAAAAAACTTTATATAGATGTCATTTATGATTTCGTTATTATGAACTTCTTGAAGTTTTGTAGTAATGGACTTTCAATAGAGGAAGAGAAATCTCTCAGTTTCATAAATATCTTCATTTGTGTTTCAAAGATAAAAGTCTAAGAGGTTTGGATCAGCATACTGTAGAGGTGAATGATAACAGTAAATAATGACAGGATTTTCATATTTTGGTCAACTATCTCGTTGCGACCTGACCTTTGAGTCAAGAACCGGAACAGTCTAATTAATTTAAAAGATCCGACTCACTGCAACTTATCTCGCTGAAGAAAGCTAATATGGATGTCAAGATTTTCAGTAAATGAGTGGCAACCGCTGAAGTGTGTACATGGCCATCAGGTGTCAAAATCCACTGTGTTGCAGAATCTAAAGCACCCCACGATCCCTCATCAACTTTCTAAAGGTAGTGGACTATCACCATCTGAAGCAATGCAATGTTCTGTTCCAGTCCCAAACAGCATGAAAGCAGTTGAAGGCAGCTAGCAGTATGGAAGGAGGCCTCACACATTCACAGCGCAGCGGTACCCTCCGCCAACAGTGCGGCCAAGCAGAAGAATAAACAGCAGCTTGAAGGGCTACGGAAACTGAAAGTGTTAGCATGGGCTCCGCTGGCCAGATTGTGAAGGGACCTCAGAAGCGTCTGCCAGAGTAGTTCTACAAGAAAAAGTCAAACATTCATGCATACATCTGTGTTCGAAAAAGGCGAATGAAAACATTTAGATTGTGTTAATTGGAGTGTTTTTAGCAGCCCTCCTGTTTCATTCTGCTTTAGCATTCTCCTGATCTCTTCCGCTTTCATCTCCACCCTCACCCAAACTGCGTTTTCACAACCTCATGACTGGCACAGCTTCTCACAGCTTCTCCACTTTTCCCAGGCCCTCTCAGGCTCGAGTTCGACAACACACCTCCTGCAACCTTACAACCAAATCTTAATTTAACATGCAGTTATGTCACTTACATTTTTTCCACTCTCTGCACAGAAAAACACTCACTATACTCACTGCACTACAAAGTGAGCAAAGGATCATTACCAAGAGTACTTTGTGGTCTGTGAAAATGGAATAAGAGTCTACATTAGATTTAAGGACTAGCAAAACTACTAATTTTAATAACAAAATATTTTAGTGTTTTGTGATGAATTATGCAAAAATACTGAACTCACTTAAAAATATTTAATAGTATTGTTGAAAAGTCAATAATAAAATGCAAAATGTAAATACATAGAGATAGACAGACACACAATAACAATCATCTGAAAGTAAAGCCTATGATACATGGGGCAACTTTTTGAAAGTTGCCCTGTGTATCATCACATTAATGGAAGAACTGAATTAGGTTGGTACCCGAATGTGGTCACCTGGGTCAAGCTAGCTGCAACAGAAAAATATTAGGCTTTGTCTACTGCAAAAATCACAGTATTTATAAGGAAATATAGAACAGCACTGCTTTTTTATTTATTTATTTACTTTTTGAATGTTTACTTGAACACCCCATTACTGCTTAAAAAATTTAAAACTTTAAGCACTGTTTATTTTATATCTCAATCACATCAAAAAATATCCTTGAAGGAACACTCCACTTTTTTGAAAATAGGCTCATTTTCCAACTCCCCTAGAGTTGAATTTTACCGTATTCGAATCCATTCAGCCGATCTCCGGGACTGGTGGTAGCACTTTTAGCTTAGCTTAGCATAAATCATTGAATCTGATTAGACCTTTAGCATCTCACTCAAAAATGACCAAAGAGTTTCAATATTTTTCCTATTTAAAACTTGACTCTTCAGTAGTTACATCATGTAATAAGACTGACGGAAAATTAAAAGTTGTGATTTTCAAGGCCGATATGGCTAGGAACTATACTCTCATTCCAGCGTAATAATCAAGGAACTTTGCTGCCGTACCATGGGTGAAGCAGGCACGATGATATTATGCAGCACCTGAAAATAGCCCCAGCTAGGTAACATTTCTAATAAGCCTATTTTCAGGCGCTGCGTAATATCATTGCATTCCTTGATTAGTACGCCGGAATGAGAGTATAGTTCCTAGCCATATCGACCTAGAAAATCGCAACTTTTCATTTTTCATCGGTTTAGGTATTTACGATTTAACTACAGAAGAGTCAAGTTTTGAATAGGAAAAATATAGAAACTCTTTGGTCATTTTTGAGCGAGATGCTAACGGTCTAATCAGATTGAATGATTTATGCTAAGCTAAGCTAAAAGCGCTACCGCCACCGCCAGACCTAGATATTTCCTTTTATATTGTCTTTTTTATTTATTCCTTATATTTCACTGTTCTTTATGACTGCCTGAAAGCTACAAGCTTCTGTTTTAAATGTAAAATACTGTTAAAATGTAATAATAAATGAATATAATATAATATAATATAATATAATATAATATAATATAATATAATATAATATAATACAATAAAATCTAAAATATAATATAATATATCTAATGTAATAATTTGTTAAAGTATGTTCAATAACACATTTTGCATGTGGCATCAAAATAGACTTTGAGAATTAAGAAAAATATCATGGGCACTGGTACCAGCCATTGATATTTTAGTGTCGTGTCAGCCCAGCATTGTTATTGGACATTGCCATATAATCCTCATCTCTACCCATCAATCTGGTTTCATTTGTTAACCTGCATTGGCTCGTCTTCCTCTCCCTCAGCCCACCTGACATCCATTGATTACCAGCCACATGTGATCTGTTGACTGATTATGAGTTTTTTCATAGTGGAGATATATTTGAGTGTTATATAAGCATTTAACACAAGCTTTGACAATAGAGGCAAAAGGGGGAGGGCGACTTGACAGGTCCTAGATTTTCCTGAAAAACAGCGTAAATTACGGTCAAGCTCTTGAGACTCCGGCAGGCATGCTGATCAAACGACCTTCAGCGGGGTTAATTCATAATGCCCAGTACACAAGAGAGGAATGGAGTGGACTTTGATAAAAATCTACTTTCAGACAAGGGAGAAGTAAGGGCTGGAGAGAAAGGAATAAACGAATTAGGCCAGATAACCCAGTGCTCTGACTGCACTTTGTGAGCAAACGCTATGGCAGAAAGCAGCAGAGCCCTAAGTGCACTTTCATCCATTACTGCATCCAGCAGCACAAATGAAGAACTTTAGAGAAACGGCACGACAATAATGTGAAGGTTAAAGGAAATGGACAAAATATAAGCTTGCACAGAGAGGGATTTCTCAGAATCCAATCTTTTAAAACAACAAAGGCCTTAATAATGTACAGTTCACTACATGCTGAGTCAGATCTCAGAGGTTCGATCCTGGAGCGTTTGCTAGGCCTGTATTGCCTCAAATACAGAAAAATCATAGGCTTGAGTCAGGCAAATACTTGAAGCTCAAGGTTTCAGCATCAATAAGCAACAATGAATGAAAAAAAAAAACTGAAATGAAAATGACTGCAAGAAGAAGTGAATGAATGGCGTTTTCTTAGACCCTTAAAATAAGTATGTGGAAAAACCCTAATGATGATTAGAGAGAAACAACCATACTAAATGTTTTTATGCTTTAAATGACTATATGAACTTCTAAAAGAATTATTAGAATACGTTTTACAAGATAAATACTATTTCGGTCTTTCTACATCAAAATTTCACGTTTAATTAAAACCATGTTTTAATACTGTTACTATTCTGAACCCTAGATAGGATTCGGTTCTCTGCTTCAATAAAAGTATATGGGTTTTATCATCTCATAGCTTATAAAAATACCAGCACACCTCTTCTAAACAAGCTGGACTATTCGCCGTATCACTCACGTCCATAGAGCAAACTGTGTGGGACGTTTTAAACTCTGAAGTTTAATACTGAAGATTAAGGGCTTTGAGGAAATGAATGATGTCTGCATTTAGAAAGCACCACTAAATAGGCTGCACTTGATATCTAGACATCTCTTTGAGCTAAATGCCCATATCCCTATGAGCTTGTCCAATTTATCCACTCAAACGCTCTACGAATATAGCAGCCGATCTTGATTAACAATTCTACTCCTCCAGATACTCTAATTAGCTTCTTTTTGCTTGTCAGGCAAACTGTAATTACTCTATTCAACATCACTTTACTTAAAAAACCTCTGGTGGCCTGAAAAAACTAGCATAGACTCATGATATGAAGTTACAGTAAAAAGAGGAAGGAGACTTGACCACTGGGTTTTCCATCAACTTTAGCTTACTGTAACATTGGGTACAAGGACATAAAGTTTTACACAGGTTTTACAATCATAATTCCCTTATCTGTCATTTAGATTTCTGCTTTGTGGTTAAAGTCTTGATTTATACGACTTTTTACATTTCTGTGATAAAAGGTTAAATAAAAGGATACAGAGAGGTGACATTAACCCTGTTCCAAAAATAAAGCCACCTTCACAAGCAGCATTTTGGCCTGGTGTGCTTTTGATGTGCTATTCTAGAAAGTAGGCAACCTTTATATGCTACCTTTTAAGATAACTCGGCCATATTTATACAAAATAGTATAGCACATATCCTATACCCTATTATGAGTTATGAAAAAAAAGATGATGGATGATGCAAAAGAAGTGATTATAAATATATGCATAACTCATATAATACTCAAAATTACTGATTAAAATAAGATAACTCAAATTTTGTGCTATGTATATTTATTGTTTTTCCTTAAATTGTTTTATACATTTTATTTTAAAATGTCTAATATAATACTAATGATAACTAATTAAACAGTTCTGAAAATATGTACTGACAATTTAGTAGGCAGCACGGAGTGAGATGATGGCCGAAAAATTGTGAAATGTAGCCCAGAGTCAATGCCATGACTCACAATCCATAAATCCATCACCAAGAACATCTCTAAAGAAACGGGAACTGATATGTTCGTTTTTTTTTTCTTCTTTTGTTTAAAAGAAGGCCAGTTATTTGTCATTAGGAATCAGTAAATTTACATTACAGATTCTGCTGTTGCTATGCAAGCTAAACTGACTCAGTTGACCCTCTCGTGCCCCAAGAACACACCCTATTACTCAGCTAATTGTGTGAGACAGACAACAGCACCCGCCGAAATAGTCCTCTAAAACGTCTGCCAGTCATTTATCATTATTAGTGTTATGCAGTGCTTGTGGTTTATTGAAGCTGAAGTAGATGATTCGGTGAGGACAGAGGCTCAGTCTATCTGTTTGTGTGGCTAAAGCACAAGCATTGCTGTGTTCCTGAGAGATGTAAGGAATACCTCAGGGGCCTCTCCGATTTCATACAGCTGATCCTGTTCAACCGCTCAAACTCAAATGTGCGTGTACATACCTGCTGTTATTTCGCCATCATGGCCGTTGTTGGCATGCGTCAATCTTAAACTACACATGCAAACAATTCCGACCAATATAGATTTTTTTGGGGCACTGTATCAATTACAGTATTAAGGTGAAAACACAACTGGCTAAATATTACAATCTTTCCCGAGTGAATTACACCAAAATGTAAATTTGTACCAATAACCATTAATAACACATTTAAACGATGTTTACTGTGAAAAGCATCACTGTTGTAATACTATTGCTTTTTTTTTAACCCCTTAGCCTAATTATAAAATAAA
The DNA here is from genome assembly GCF_018340385.1 of Cyprinus carpio. Classification (NCBI taxonomy): domain Eukaryota; kingdom Metazoa; phylum Chordata; class Actinopteri; order Cypriniformes; family Cyprinidae; genus Cyprinus; species Cyprinus carpio. Next base: position 9,256,324 of record NC_056586.1, read on the forward strand.
ATAAAATATTTCAAAAGTTTGGGGAAGGTAAGTTTTTCATCAAAAATACAGTAAACTTATAAAATAAGAAATACAAGTTAAAATATTACAATTTAAACCAGTCTTCAGTGTCACATGATCCTTCAGAAATCGTTGTTATATGCTGATTTGATACTCAAGAAACATTTCTTATTATTACCAGTGTTAAAAACAGCTGTGCTGCTTAATATTTTTGTGGAAACCCTGAATTTTTTTTGCAAGATTCTTTGATGAATAGAAATACTTCAAAATAACAGCATATATCTGTAACACTGTCACTTTACTGCCACTTTTGATCAATTGAATATGACTGAAAATTGAATAAAGTATCAATTAATTTTTAAAGAAATAAAAAATGTATTAAAAAAAAAATAATCTTGCCCCAAGCTTTTGAACTTTGAATGTTTGCTGTGTATATACATTTATTTATCTTATATCATAAGATTCTACTCTGAGCTGATCTTGTCCTCAGACTCAGAAATGATTTGTTTCTATGGCAACGCTCATAACACCAAATAGATCCATCTGCAGCTTTGTTGTTGACCACAGCAAAATACATCATTTTTTACATTAATATACTTTTATACAGTAGCAACATCTTGCTACAGTACATAAAACACTAGTCAGAAACTCTTAAATACTATAATTGCATCAGAAAAAAAGTGAAATAATTTTTGACCCACTATTCTCTCCTTAAAGTAAAATAAGCATTCAGCAAGTACTTGTGTGCATGCACTTAGATACTGTATATGAGACAAAACCCAAACTAACTACAGATCCATAAACTCATCCAAAAAATCACGTAGCGAACAATATATAGGTCATGCTTTGAGAACAACTGAGCCCTCGCATGTCAATGTTGTGTGAAGAAAGAAAAGCGAGGGAAGTGGAGGAAGGAAAGAATTTCACAGGGAAATGAACATTACGTCTTATCAGATCGAACGAATGTGGCTACAGGCGTTAGCGGTGGAGGGCGGAATGACTGCTCTATCTAAACGGTCTTGCCCAGGCATAAACAAACAAAGACATGCCAAGGAAAACACTAACACACATGGAGTTCTGGGCGTCTGGCTGCTGCATTATGTGAGGTGCAGGCGCTACACGCAGAGCACAAAAGAACTCAAACCTGACTGCAGTGACAACACAGCCGCGGCATTTATCAGCCATGGCATGTCTGCCTGACAGCACCTCCCTCCTCACACACATTATTGCTTTTCTATCAGGCTGAGTGTGTGCGCGTGAGAGGAAGTGAGCGGACATTGAATTTTTATTCATTTGCATGCAGGCACATGAACTAACAGTCTCTGGTGAGGAAGATAAGGGCTTCTTTCTTTCAACTATGTGTATGTGAGTGACAGAGAAAGAGACAGAATGAGAGAAGAGAGATGCGTTTCAGGCCTAGCACAGAACACTTCGCTGTAGGCAATGATTGGAAGGGTGTGTGTGTGTCTTTGGACCAAGAATGCACAAAGTGACTGCGACTGACGTGAACAAAAGCTAAGCAGCACAAATATCAAAGCTGTGGCTAACTGACCAAAGCAAATGCAGAGCAAACATTTCTTGAAGTGCAGCAGCTCTTGTCGCAGTTGTGCACAACTTGCATTTAAAAACTGGAGTTCTGTGACTTTCAGTCCTTGGCTGATAGCTATTTAATCATCTATATGCAAGTATACATCTAAAGGCTGACAAAATTTGCATTTAGAAATTAGCATAAGTTAGACGCTGACGTTTACTGCCTTTCTCTTTCAGGAAAACAGACCAAAAATATTCATGACTCATCCTGCACTGGACAGATTCTTGTCCAATCAAATGCTCTCTAGAGTAAAAAAAATTCCTCCAGCAAATTCCACCTCCAGCTGACTAGCAAGTAAAAAATTAAAGTGCGTAGCCACGATGCATCATGCCAAGATCCTATGTCACAATATTGTGGTCTCTTGCTCTAGAAAATCAAAAAAAATCACCTTTAATTCAACCTAACACCACTATAAGAAAATAGAAAGACTTGTTTAATTAATCGAAAACAAAATACCATAAGACAACATAAAAGTAAACTGTTTGATGATTTTTGCATTTGTAATGTAATTTAAAAAAAAAATCTAAAACCTAACTAAAACAAACTAAAATAAATTTACCAGAAACACCAAACCAATAGACTCGGCTGTTAGCTTGTTGCTCGAAGACCAGCTAAAAACACAAAGGGAAAATATTTAAATTCACCATTTAGCTTTGGTAATTTAAAGTGATGTGTCATTTTCTAGCCAATCAAAAGGGCTTTCTAAAGCAGTTAATGCTATGCTAAGCTAGTAGGCAAAGCTGTTAACTAGCTAACCAATGGACGAATGAAAACACAAAGGTAAATATTTAAATTGACCATTTAGCTTTTGTAATATAAAGTGATGTGTAATTTTCTAGCTAATCAAAATAGCTTTTCTAAAGCAGCTAACAGCAAGCTAAACCATCAGGCTTTGAATGGTACCATATAGCTTTGGTAATGTAATCTGATATGTAATTTTGCAGAAAATCCAAAAAAAGATTTTCTTAACCAGTTACCATTATGCTAAACTAGTACTGTTAACTTGCTAACCAAAGGCTAATCAAACACAAACAGAAATAATTAAGACAATATAATGTGATATACAATATAATGTGATGCGTAATATGTAATTTTCTAGCTAATCAAAGGAGATTTTCTGAAGCAGACATTTAACGCTTACTTTATCTAGTAGACTTAGCTCATAGACTGTTAGCTTAAGGCTGCAAGAGCACAAAAAAAAGGGAAAAATGTATATCTGACCATTTCAGTTTTGGTAATGGAATGGAATATTTGATATGCAATTTAAAAACTAACCTTTTTCTAGCTAAAAGAGCTTTACTGAACCACTTAATGCTATGCTAAGCTAGTAGGCAAAATACAAAGAAAGGGAACTGTTTTATTTGACCATTTTAGCTTTAGTTACAATGTGCACATATAATGGTTGTCTCAAACAAAGGAATCGTTTGGTCCAAGGGGGACAAGTCTAGATGGGGAAAAGATCTTGCACGATATAAATAAAAACTATTAGCCACTTGAAACAAAAAAAAACACCACACTTCTGGTTTCAAAAAAAAAAATAAAAAATGCACACATCAAGAGAGTTCAATAGATCCTTAAGGAACCATACTAATGCATTATGCCTGACATTTACTGTCATCCATAATCAAAAAAGGGTACAATTTCTGCAGCCAAGTCTGCTGCTAGCGCCAGCAGTTATTGAGAGCAGCAAGGACAAAACGGCAATTCATCGTAACGTTCTCGGAAACAGCACCGTTCTGAGCCTCTGAGCCAGGAAGGATAGAGGAGGATACTGACTGAGAGGCCGCGCTGATCTTGGCTCGGTTCAGGGAAGGATCTGTGGGGCAAAAACAATCTAGACATGGTAAGTACAGCTTAGCAGAGCTAGCGGGATTTGTAGTGATCTTTAAGTGAGTCTGTGTGAGGGACCGTAATCCAGAGGATGATGGGATATGTTAAGTGAGGACTGAAAAAGAGGTGGAGGAGCTAGCTGTGCTTATAGGCCAAGAGAAGCTCAGAAAGGAGTCATTTTGGGTCTACAACACTCTTGAATGATGGTTGTCTAATGTTCATTGTCGAGAGGTACTTATTTTGAGAGGAAATTATGGATTGAAAAATGGTATAATGGGTTAAACAGAGCTAAGAATGCTACTCTCTTATTGTTAACCAAAATCCCAATCAAATCAAATTAAGTAAATGAACACAAAAGGAAACAATGTGCAGAACTACTTGAGCATTGGGCGTTCAAAGGGGCTTTCATTAAGAATGCTATTTTGCATTTCACTCTGCATTTTTTTTTTTTTTCTTCACAAAACATGCACTAGACATGTTTTTGCATTAAACAAACATTGGATATAAACACGGCATTCTTAAAGCACATGCTCAAATTACAAGTAATTTATCAAAAAAAAAGTCTATCAGCAGATCTATATGCAGATATATTAGGGATCCACTGATAGACGTGGCTTTCAAACACTCCTGTGTGTATCTGTGTAAGCGCTCGGTGAAGAGTGTGAAACGATAATCACTCTAGCCAATCACAGACATATCTGTTGAGCACGAGAACACAATGGCCAATCAGAGGTGTTTGAGAATCCACACAACAGCACTCAAAATGCTGGTATCATCACATTTTTAAAATTTCAGTACTGACTGGTACTGACATCGGTACTTCTGACAACACTAACTAGAAGAATAACAAAGTGCGGTACACGGTACAACTAGGCTTCTACCGCTAGAAATCAGTGTGATTATGATATTTTTTATCATGACAGCTCTCTGAAGATTTTAGTATGGTGATGGATATGGCAATGTTAATTTATTTGTTAGTGCTGTCAATTGATTAAAAATAATTAACTACTTAATCGCAAACCTTTTCTGAAATTAATGGCACTGCATTTGTGCGCGCAATTAAATTGACCAACCCTAGCTCCGCCCCCTGTTAATTGCGTTAAATATTTACAACGCATTAAAAATTAACACATGCATTAACACACTAATTTTGACAGCACAGCATCTTCTCGACATTATGTTGTCCACACGAACAAGTTAAAGCGTTTGAAATTCTTTTCACGCCATTATGCAAATGTAAGAATTTGTGATGTAGGAATTTCGTGGAATGTGATTCAAATTTAAAATGACTTGTTTCAGCGGTTCAGAGTCTGCTCTTTCTTTTGAGAGACAATAAATGTATTTATGATGCACTGTTTACATTGACATACAGCTACATTAAACACTGCATGAAAGGTAATTTTCAAAAATCTATAATGGGGCACTTTAAAATAATACGATTGTAAATTTAAGTTTGCTATATAAAGCAGTATAACAAACCGTTTTTGTACAGGAAAAATAACTGGAAGTGAATGACAATCGAAGCCATTCACATTCAGTTTACAAATGGCTGTGACCACTCTTACGTTAAAAATAAGGTGATTACCTTCTGTTTTTTCCTGATTTCAAAACCCTGCATCTCTCGCATTCTTCCATTCCACTTAGCTGTATTTAGGCCTACACTGATTGTCTAGGCAAGCATGATGTGTATGGATGTGTCTGACCATTGACCATCTTTTGTAGAGTTTTGGGGATATTAGCATATTGAAAATCTAAACCTCAAAGAAAAAAAAAAAAAACTGCAGAGCTGAAGTTAAAAGATTTTTGACATTTAAAAGACGTGTCTCTAGACCTGCTGTTCTTTTCACTTTTCTCTCTTCTTCATGAACACCCCCTATTTATGTGAAAATGTGCGTTATATTCCTGGTCATGGTCCAGCTGTGTTAGCATGAGATGAAAGTGCACTAGAATCTGCGCTCCAGTGTTGCAGTTTGCTCTGAGAATTTGATCATAGATTCAGCTAATACATATTAACTAATCCAGCTAATACATATTAACCCAAACAGACAGACAGACAAGCAAACAAACATTAATTAAATCAAATAAACAGGGCGGTCAAGGTCATGAGCAGAGCCAAGAGACGACTGGACTCTAATCGCAACAGAAAAACAGAGTTTAATATCAATTAATATCACATACGGTAGGACCCCTCCAGCATGTATTATGACTGTTTGAGGAAATCTTCATGAGACATACACATCTGTTTATTGATTAAACACTAGAAATTATAGTTTCTAGAAACATACTTGCTGACTCACTTTTTCTTATTATCCTAAACCACCAATGCTCTGTTTCTTGATACGGTTCCTGAGTTTGGAAATTCAGCTCATTCCTCTGACTCTGTGAGACAAGAGGTCACTTTCTCTAAGCTCTCTTTGAACCGCGACTCTTCCCAAGCTCGCAGTCCATTCAGCGGCCAAACAAAACAGCCCTGAGCACTCTGGAGTCTAATCAACAACTTCCACCCAGCTATCACACTTCCAGACTCCCTGCAGTTGGACAGGCACAAAGAAACTTTGCGTAGGAAAGAGAGGAAACGGGTTGGAGAGACAGGCAGGCTTGCAAACAAAAGCTTCAGGTGAGAAAGAGCGCAACGGAAAGCAGACAGACAGCTAAAAAGAGCAAAGCTGGTGATTTGAGGTTTCGGGAAAATGGCAAAAGTTGTGGGAGAGAGAGCAGCCATTAACATTAAGAAATCATTTTACCTTTATCAAACACTTTTCCCAAGCGAGACCCTGATGTAACAAGCAAACGTGCGACTGCAGTTAACCTAAGTTAATGTTCTGAATTAAGGCATCATCTAACCTACAGCGGCCTATCGATTAAACAGCAGTACAATGCCAGCCTCGTTGAACCACCCAGGGTTGCAATAACACAAGAACTTAGCGCATCGCTGCTTGTGTAGACCATTACTTTTCCTGTGGCTTCTACTAATTTAGCCTGTGAAACTTGAGCGAGATTAACTCGATAACAGGGGAGTTGTGAGATAATTTATAAATGCTGTGCAGGGTTACACATGGCATAACGTAATTGTGGTACATGTAATTATCCACTAAGAAAAGCAAAGCAATGTGTAATGATGCAACAAGAACTGGGAAAAGATGAATGTGTTGATGACTCTGACAAATGCCGATTTTATCAGCTGCCATGCCAAAAAACACAAGACCAATCAGAAATAAACGTCATATGGGTCACTGATAAATAAAAGAAATATCAGAAAAATCTACTAAAAAAAAAACTTTAATACACGTATATGTATTAATAAACATATATAATAAAAAATTGGTGTAAAGTGGTGTAACCAAGAAAAAAAAAAAAGATATTTTACCAAAATGTATTAAAAAAAAATCAGAATTCCAAAACCATAAGAATTTTGTTCTTTTTTTCCATTTTTGTCCCCAGAACTAAAACATTTATGCATCCAAAAAAAAAAAAAAAAAACATTTTAAAGGTAATCTATCTCTTTAAGTTTCAAAATAAAAAGTTTAAATTTAATGACTATATTTAATAATGAAAAAAGTCATGCAGTGTAACCAAGTATAAAGTAACATTTTCCTCACTCCTTAAATATATGTGAGTGTAAACATCTTAATCATTAAGTTTAAGGTAAAGAAATTATTTAATAAAATTTATTTATTCATGAAAAAAAGCACGAATTATGAATTACTCATGAATATCATTAAGCTTTTGGGAAAGTCAAAGTAGTATATTTTAAGAGACTCTGTCAGATGATCCTCCATTTTTTTTTTTTTTTTTTTGCTGCTGCATGTTGGTTGCACCACATGACTTTGATTCAACAGAAAAAGTATTCCAAATATTAATTAATAGTATTGTAAAGTAAAAATATTTTTTTCTTCTAGGAAGTAATACAAAAAGATTGTGGCAATTAATTATGCTTTTTTTTCTTCATTATGATATCAGTATAGTTGTATCACCCTGACATTTTTATTTTATGCCATCAAAATTAATTTTATTAAATTTCGATTTTTTTTTTTTTTTTTTTTTTTTGAAATCAAAAGCACGGTTGTCATATCAAAATCCCCAAGTATGAACAATAGCAGTAACTTTACAGCAAGCACATCTAAATACGGGTGTCTGGAACGGCGTGAGTCAATGAAGAGTCTGGATTCACACTGTAACACTTTCTATCACAGTATCTGATAGGCCTGCTGAATGTCATTACCATAAGAGTGAGCATTCCAGAAGCACAAAAATTAGCCCGAGGTGTCAAGGGTGGAACATCTACACATATCCACACACCCCAGTGCTCCATGAGTGAGCACATAGCCTAGGTTATGCACATACAAGGGCACTGGGATGCTCCAGGCTGCAGGAACTGAGGAATGTGGGTAAAATTCACGGGGGATGGGTCAACTGCAGCTAACTGGAGCAATAGTGTGTCAGCGAAAGAGAAAAAGAGAGAGAGAGCGACGAGAGAGGGAGAGTACGAACAGGCAAACTAGGAAAGTAAAGCACAACAGGAAACCAAGAAGGGAATCTGGTGAAAAAGATACAGGCTGCGGTTCACACAGAGGTCGAGAGAAAAACATCTATTCATGGTCATCAGCAATTTAAAAGTGCTTCCAAAGGCTCAGCTTATTAACAGATACAAACTGTAATCCAGCAATTGTTTACTAACAGTTATTCAGAAAAAAAGATTTAAGCTTTTGAAGAGCTTACAAAACATTTGTTGCAGAGAAAAACTTTCAGGCTGGGAAAATGCCTAGAATTTGACCAATATTGCTTTATTCATGACAGATGCCGACGACAGTGATGATTGATTATGTGTCCAAAGAACAATACATGAAACAATTTTTCTGCTTCCTGACAATAACAATGATTAGACTACAAAAATGTGTTCAAAAGTTTGGAGTCAGTAAGATTTTTTTAAAATGCATTAAATTGTTCAAGTGACAGTAAAGATATTTTTACACTTTTTTTTTTAATAAATGCTGTTCTTTTGAACCTTCTATTCATCAAAGAATATGACTTTCCACAAAAATATTCTGCAGCTGTTTATAACAATGATAATAAGAAATGTTTCTTGAGCACCAATCAGCATATTAGAATGAGTTCTGATCATGTGACACTGAAAACTTCTTGCATTATTGACAAACTATTTTCCTGTTTGACACTGTAAAGATGCTTTGAAACAAACGGTATTGTATAAAGCGCTATACAAATAAAGGTGACTTGACTTGAATATAAATATTTTTGATAATAATAAATCTAAAACTAAAAACAATATGCAAGTTAATTGTTAGTAATTCTAATTTTTTATATATCCATTAAAATAACTTTCTGAACAAAACCTATTATTATTACAAATGATGATGATGTTATTATCATTTAATGTTTCATTTTATTTCGTTTTTTAATTCACAAATTAATTTACATCTCTGTTTGATTAAGATACCTAAGCGGAGAATGAAAGCTGTTATTTATAAAAATAAAAAAATAAAAAATAAAAAAAAGATTAATTTTTATTTTTTTTGGCACACAACCAAAATCTGGTGATCTAAACTGCCTCACCAGTGTGTGACACAAAACTAACACTACCTCAATCCTTGACATTTCAATTACTCTAAAGCACAGTCAAGTAATCAAGTCCAACTCTCTCAAGTAGATGACATTAGCTGATTTTCCAAATAGCAATGTCATGGCCAATAAATAGCAATGAAGTGCATTGCAAGGGTTAAAATCTGTCTTTTCACACAATCATTTTTAATATGCATGCAAAACCATCGCCCTGCACAATGCTGGAGAGTGTCTGGGAAAACATGGCCCTCTGCCCTGCCACTGCCATCCAGTCCCGCACTGCCAAAACTAGCGATCCGCTAATGCATTCTAAAACAAGGAGAAATCACAGACCTCCTACACTCCTCTCTAAAACACAAAGCGACAAAACCTCCTAATTTTCTGCACTTCACCCACATCCTCCATTCATTCTGCACATCCTACCCATCCTCTATCAGACAGACATACTCAGGGCTGCCCATCGTCTCCATCATCATCCGATTCCGCGTGGCGAAATAGTGGGATGGGATTTGGGCGCTTAACTTTATTAGCTACGCCTCAGTCTGGGGCCCATAGATTATGACTAATTAATCAGCTTAACGTGGCTTAAACACCACTACACAGAAAGGAAGAGCCTTATCTGTCAACACGCTAAAAAGATTTCACTCCCGTCATCTTTTATTTCCTTAACATGCATGACACAAATTCCTCCTCTCCGCATCCTTTGTTGCCCAAAGATAAGCTTGACACACGTAAGCGGCTGCAACACAACCAGCTGGAATGGACGCTGTAACTTGGCTGAACGCTTGTGCCTCCGAGGCGGAGATGTGAGCCGTATTGTATGCCAGAGGTTCTCTTGTATGCTATGATATGGTCTGTTAAGAAAGAAAGAGAACAAGAAATCAAGCTGCTTGGCTGAGAAACTATAGGGACCTATGAAATCCATTTTGTTTTGTTTTTCCCCCCAAATTCAGATCTTATTGTTCCCCAAATTCCATGTTTTGTTTTGTTTTTTTATTTTGTTTTTATGGTTGTAATTATCAAAAAAAAAGTCTAATCAATTGAATTTATAAAACTTTAACATAAAATAAATATATCTTTGTTTTTTTCCAAATTCTATTTGTATTTATTTATTTATTTTTAAAATCAATATTTTCCCATTTTAGTTTTTATGGATTCTGTTTTAATGATTTAATTAAAATATAATTATCCAAAAAATGTCTAAACATTTTAATTCAATACTTTAACAAATAAAATAAATATATATATTAGGTTTTTTTTCCCCCAGAAATTCCATGTTTCCCATTTTATTAATTAATTAATTTATTTGGATTCCATTTTAATAGTTTAAATAAAATGTAATTATCAAAAACAATGTCTAAGCTATTGTCTTTGTTTTCCAAATGTTGATTCTTGGTTCCCTTTTAATGGTTCAATTACATTATAATAAAAACAAAAGTATAATAAAATAAAAAAAATTGCTGATTAAATAGAATATTCATAAACTTATTTTAATAACACAATTCATCAATTTAATTTAACTTATTAAAATAACAACAATAACAGTGCCTAATGGAATGTGTTTTTTTTTTCAGAAATTCTGTGTTATATTATTTAAAAATGTTGAAAATTGAAAAAGAAAAACGATTATTCAAAAAAAAAAAAACACAAAAAATGAAAATACAATAAATTTTTTTTTAGAACAATATACTACTGCAATTCCCTTTGTGTTTTCTGTATCATGGAAATCACAGGACCAAAGTCTAGAGTATGTGAGATGCACAGCCATCTGAGTTCAGTACTGAATGAAGTTAACATACCAAAGACGTCACCGAGCTCTAATGCTAACACTAGACTAAGGTGGTATTTACACACAACAACAGGTGAATTCAGAAGACCCTGAGGCCGAGCTGGTCTGTAATTAGATCAATTAAATGGGAGGCAGTAAAAGGTGCACCTTGCGATGGCGGGAAAGCGTGGGGTGTGTCTTGCGCCAGTTGTCGTAGTTTAACCCAGACGCATAATCATGGCAGTTTATGCCTCCACTGTTTGCAGTGCTAAGAGAGATTCCTCACTCTGAGGCGGGGCAAGGCGAGGCACGCAGACCCCCCCAAATGGAAAAGCCATAGTGTTTCAAGTAGGACGATACCTGCTGCCATCACCCAGCCCTGCTGAAACCAGGAGTAGCTGCTTCCTGTGAACCGGTCTGTCCGGTTCATCCACAAAAATGAGAATAACACTTCCTTCACTATCAGTATTCTCTCTGTTTTTCCCTATTATACCAATCACTGTAGGCCATTTAATCAGATAGAGAGCTACAGTGTGAGCTAATGAAACTACATCCTCTGGTCAGTGACATGCAGGATTGCCAACAATAAAGAAAAGGATAAATATACTTCCAAAACATGTGCCAAGTTTGAAAAATGTTGTTGTGTTCAAGTTGGTTTCGTAGACTTTTTAAAGACTTTGATGCAATTTTCAGGAAGTTTACATTTAATAATGATGTAACCATTAACATTTTCTGCACACCTTGAACACAGCAGCATACTAAAATTACTTAATTTACTTAAAAAAAAAAACACATTGCTTAATACTTATACTTCACCATAAAATACTGTCAAATTTAATGTTTCTAGCAAGAAAAACAATTATTTACCATATAATGGAAAGTATATTAAAAGAAGTACATTAGATAGTTCTGTTTATTTTAATTTTGTGTTATCAATATAGTGTATTAGAGCTTTTGTATTATGTATTCTGTTTTTTAATTTATGTACATTGCATTATTTTAGTGTGTTACAAGTCTATATATGATTCATCATCATGTGGCTTTCTATTGTTCCAACTGCATTATTATGGTGGTTATTGCTGCATTTTAAGGTAAAAAGCAGATTTTGGTAGTATTTAATATTGTATAACTTAATGAAATATACAGTCAAAAATCGTAAAGAAAAAAATCAATATGCCATCCTGTAATACTTGAAACATTATCAACATATTTTTACTTTTGTTTTTTTTTTTTTACATATTTTTACAGTAAGAATTACAGTAAAGTTTTTGCCATAAATTTAACAGGATTTTTTTTATAGTTCATCTTAATTTTATTTGTATTTTTTTTTAATAAATTTAAAGTAAAAAGTACTTTTTATGAATTTCATTAATTATTATTTAATAAATATCATTATGGAGTAAATATAATTTGAACTAAACTTGTCACAAAAAGGTAAAATCATACGACTGACAGAAGGACATTCTTCAGGGCTCCTCTCTATGACTTTAAGAGAAACATATTTTTCCAATATTAAAAATTATTAATATTTCATTATTCTTATAAGAAACAATAATAAAAGATTTTGCCAGATTAAAGGGATACTCCACCCCAAAGTGAAAATTTTGTCATTAATCACTTACCCCCATGTCGTTCCAAACTCGTAAAAGCTCACTTCGTCTTCGGAACACAATTTAAGATATTTTGGATGAAAACTTAAAGAATGTCCCATAGATTGCCAAGTAAATAACAGTGTCAAGGTCCATAAAAGGTATGAAAGTCATCATCAGAATACTCCATCTGCCATCAGATGAGCAATCTGGGTTATATGAAGCATCAGGAACACCTTTTTGTAAGCGAAGAAAACACTCCTCTGTGTCTCTCCATATCACTGTATGCTGTGTATGCTCTTTTATGTCATCCGCACCACAAGGGCCCCATTTACACTGCATGGTTCAAGTGACCCAATTCCGATTTTTTCCTCTCATGTGGCACAGATCGGATATGACCAGTTTAACGTGTAAGCAGGAAAAAAACGCATGGATTCCGATTTTCTCAGATCGGATTCAGGCCTCATTCATATGTGGTAATAAATCGGTTTGCGTGTGCCATGTAAGCAGACAAATCGGATATCCCGTATCCCCAGTAAATGCGAGTCGTACGTCTTAAAAAAAGTGACGTCAACTCAGGCGGACACCACCAACTGAGATCACATGACTTATTATAGGCGTGAGAGAGGACGAAGGATACACACAGTGGAGCAATGCGGAGGTTTCACGTCTTTTAAGTCTTTGGGGCGAAGAGACAGTGCAGGCAAAAATGCAGGGTTGTTACAGAAATAAATCCGTGTTTTGAAGACATTTCACGATGATATGGGGAGGCACGGTTTAATCGTTTGGCAGCGCTTTTTTTTTTTTTTTCGCGCTTTTTTCACCCCGCCGTACGAGACCAATGTTTTGCTGATTTTTTTTTTTTGTTGACTTTTCAATATATTATGGAAAAGCAAAACACTGTTAAGTTTTATTTGCCATCTTGCATCCATTGTATTTCGTGCTGTTTTAAGTCAGAACGTCTACGTTTCGGTAGTTTCAGCAGTGTACAGTGTAAATGCAAAAATCGGAGCGGGTCACTTTTAAAAGATGATGTAAGGGGTCGTCAAAAAAATCGGATATAGTCAGAAAATCGGATTTGGGAATCAAGACCTGCAGTGTAAATGCAGCCAAGGATGCACTGTTTTATTTCAAATCAAAGCTAAATACATGTAGAAACAGCGCATCGTTGTGGTGCGGATGACACAGAAGGGGTAAGGGATTAATGACAAAATTTTCATTATGGGGTGGAGTTTTTCTTTTTTTCTTCAGTATGCTATCAGGATATTTCCACTTTTGATTTCTTTAATTCAGACATTAAAAACATGAACGAATCATTGAACGAGGTTAGCAAAACACTGACTCAGTGATTCAGTCTGAATCATTCAAACAGCTCACTCATGGAGTGAATCGTTCGGCATGGACTGAGAACCACTCTGAACTGCAGGTAATAACACATTTTAATGTATTTTTTAATAAATGAGTTAGACAGGAGCTTAATTTACATTGACTCCCCTCAACAAATTACAACACACAAGGATGCAGAGCGAACAAGGGTTTGAGATGATGGACGAGCAGGAAGAGACTGAGGAAGGGAGAGAGGGAGAGAAGAAATAGCGAACAGGATCTGTAATAATTTGCACATTCATACATCAGGGCTTATGCCAATTTGTCAGATCAGTGGACAGACGCTGAGCACAGTTCATCAACCTGCTCCATTCCAATGAAGACACAGCTCGCAGCGCCAAGCGAGACCATCACACACTCCACTGGGCCTACAGTCAACCTGTTCACAAACCAGCACATCTGCAAAGCACAGCGCTGATGACACAAGAGAACCAAACAGAAGGAGAGAGAGAACATCAGATAAGAGGGGATTTGTCCTACCCTGCAACAGTAATTTACCAAACTGATTCTCCCGAAGCTCATCAATCCAGATCTGTGTGAGATTAGATGACTCAGCCAGAGCCCGGCTTTAACACGGCCAATCGCAGGCCGTCTCTCTGTGCTGACTCTAGGCTACCTCTTCTAATCAAACTCAAGAGAGAAAGAGGAAAAAAAACTATGTGATTAAACCGAACACCATTATTCTGGCGTTTCCCTTCAGGAAAGCGGCAGACTGTTGAGTGTGTGATCTGAAGATCTGCTGTCTGTAATCGCTTGCACTCGCACGTCTTCCTCTTTTGATCCTGGTTACGTTCGATGGTTAGTTCCACCCTGCAGGTAGTCAAGTACCCATAATGCCCATCAAAACCGTCTCTGCAATCCTTTCTGCGTGCCGGATTTCAGTCTCGCTGCATACATGAGATTACCTCCCTTTTTTCTTCTCTCAGTCAATGTCAAATTCTTCCTGAGGCAGAGAGTCGCTCATTGACAAACAGATCTGGACATGTTGTTTCAAACAAAAACGACCAGAAACCAGGCCCTCAGATATATTCTCCAATAAGAGAAAGCATCATTTTCTGATGCTGGTGTTATGTGATTGCTTGCATGTCGCTATGTTGGTATAGTGCTACCTGAAGGTTCACAGTGTTAAGCAGTAGTGTCACTACAAACAGTGAAGCTAGAAGTTGAACTACATTTTTATAAAGCAAGGTGTTAGCTCTGCTTGTTTTTAAACTATGTAACTTATATTAAAAATTGTCCTGGCTCTTCCAAGCTTTATAATGGCAGTGGGTGGGTGTTTCTGTTCAACAGTCTAAAAGAAGTCCAATGAAGCGCATCCATCCATAATAAAAAGTGCCTCACACGGCTCTGGCGGTGAATAAAGGCCTCCTGTAGCGAATCAATGCATTCTTGTAAGAAACATCTCCATATTTAAAATGTTTAATATCCTCTGACATTTTAATATCCACTTTACAAATCCTCATTTTGTACTTCTAATTCGTGAGCGATGTTTTGTGTTGCTCTCTTTTCTCTGCTTTCATGTTCATCACTTCTCACCGGTGCATGCACTTTGTCATCTGCCCGGAATGGCTTTCACATATGATAGTTAACGCAAGCTACAGAAAAGGGGTTATAACGTTTTAAATATTGATATGTTCCTTACAAGAACGCATCGATTCGCTACAGGAGGCCTTTAATCACCCCGTTTTTATTACGGATGGATGCACTTTATTAGACTTCTTTTGGACTGTTGAACAGAAACACCCCCCACTGCCATTATATATATATATTTAATATAACTCCGACTGGATTCGTCTGAAAGAAGAAAGTCATATACACCTAGGTCGGCTTCAGGGTGAGGTGAACCATCCCTTTAAAGTCACAACATATCAGAAATAGTGACAGATCTTTCATATGATGATGTATAGCTGAGAGAAACTGCTTATTGAAAGATAAAACAATAAATGGGAATAATGTAAAAAGGGGCGGAGTTTAAAGGCCTTACAACAACAAAGAAAACCACAGTAATAACTTTTCAGTTTCTAAATCAACAGACAATAATGCTCGGTTTATTAAAATACACAGTGCAGTAATATCGTTTGGCACTTTAAATTCGGGTGGACTTCTAAACTACTTTAATCTAAATGGGCGATTCTGATTGGCTCTCAATTTTTTATCATTCATTAGCCGTATAAATCATTCTGAAAGTGATTCCAACAACCCTCTAAATTGTGAGTAAATTACTCGCATATGCGACTAAATCTTTACTCTGGGCGACTAAATGAGGTCTAATATTAGCCAATGGCTAATAAATTCTTAGATTTTACTAGCCAGTGTGTGAGTTGGAGGCTAAGAATAAATTTATCACAGATGTGTATTTGGCGTACCGTAAACTCTAGTGTGAAGGCACACGACTCGCCGTTGTTTTCTCTCACACGTGCAAAGTGAGAGTAAGCGAGTGAGAGAGTCTTACATAACATGCAGAATTGACGCACTACATGTAAACGATAATCTTTGTTGTATTTTCCTGTCAAAATAAAGTTCCTTTGGAATTCTTCAACAAACTGACTTTAGCTGAAAATGAATATTTGTTATTGTCTTCTTGCATTACTGTGCGTTCACACCGCCAGCGTCGAGAGCATCAAAGTGGCCGGAAGTCATTCATTTTCAATGTGGGCCGGCGGCGAGGAGCGGCGAGGAGCGGCGAGGAGCGACTCGGCCGTTGAGAGCGTCGAGGAGAGTTGAAATCAGGGCAGCAACTTTAATGGTAATGAGCTATGACGCGGTTGGGCAGCAACCAATCAGAACGTAGAAGTCCACCGCTTGAGAGGATTCCAGAGAACGCAGCTCCGACCACATTAGTTCTCAAAACAAAAGGTTGATTATTGCTGTGGCGTGTTTGCAGTAATCTATTATGTGTCCTTGTTTGCGTACAGGGACATACAAAAAAAATAAAAAATAAAAAATTATACATGGACCAAGGTGTCTGAGATTGTTCATCTTTCTGGTGAGTTGCTGATGTGCAGTAACGATATAAGAATAATAATCTAATGATATAATAAATAATACTAAGCTACAGTAGTCCCAGTTTACTTTAAAAAAAATCCTTGATCATACGTACATTAAGTAATGTTTATACTTGATTATATTTACTTAAGTATCATTTTCAATGCAGGACTTTTACTTGCATCAGAGTATTTTTAGAGTGCTTTATACATTATTAGGTAAAGGACCTTAATACTTCGTCCACAACAATATTTAATGAGCTTAACTTATAACGTTACTCTCATTGTGGTTAGTCTGCACAAGATCAACAAGCTTGTTTGCTTTGTGACCGCTTTAAATACACGATAAAGCATTCGATCTACGTCAGAGCGCTCACAAATCTTTCTGCAGCAATGTGAGCAGAGCGGCCAGATCGATTTTTGACGCTCTCGACGCCGGCGGTGTGAACGCACAGTTACTGACAAACTTTTTTCCTCTTTGCCACTGTAAAGCTGCTTTGACACAATCTGTATTGTATAAAGAGCTATACAATTTAAGGTGACTTGAGTTGATAACTGTTAGTGATTCTGTCTGAATCAATCAAACTCCTCACTCACAGTATCACAGAATCATGACCAGCAGTTTCTGTTACACTGATTGTATTAGATTTTGGTTTCCAAATAACCATTTATTATTTATATATTTATTTATTACTTATAAAAAAAATTAAAAAAAAAGATCTTGAATGTATCAAAAAACATGTAGCTTGTAGCGCAGCAACCTAATTTCTCTGAAGGTTAGCTTTTAGTTTAACTATTTCTGTAGAGTACTTACAAGCTTAGCTAGTTATGTCAGTAAGTAGCTAGCTAGTAGTTACACTGCTGGATTAAAAAAAAAAAAAAAAAAAAAAAAAACTAAAAACGAACAAACAAAAAAAAACAAATAATTTTAAAAAACATGAAAAAAGCTAAACAAAATTGAATACAAATATTAAAACATAAACACCTTCATTGTTAACATAATCTTAATAAAAAAAATAATAATAATAACTATAAATATTATATAAATATAATAACTGTACAGTATGTATAATTACAAGCAACAAACTACAAACCAACAGTAAGTACATGTTGTTAATATTTAGTAATTCATTTATATAATTATTAATAATAATAGCATATAAATAGTAGTCAAAAGAACCAGACCCAAGTCTATATGATATTCTGGTGCCCAGATATGGACATAATAATGGACAGGCATAAATCGTACATTTGGCCACTGAGAAAAATAATAGCATGCATATCATCACATGATTTAAGGTATCATTCATGTCTGTAGCTCAAACAGTGAGGGACAAGGTACACTCTGAAAAGTCTAACACTTAACGTTATGAAAACATATGGGCAATAAAACCGGTGATGCCCGTCTTAGCAAACACCACTAATAATTGACAGAGTGGGGTGTAAAGCAGCTGCACAGCCGGAGGAGAAGCGGCTTGACATCACAGGGTGGTAATTTCCAGAGAAAACTGGCATGATGGCTGCAGTCAACATTCCAAAGGTCAAGGCAACGCAGCAAAGCCAAAGGTACATTTTTGCAAGCTTTGCCCACAGCATAGGGAATGGTTAACAAACAAAAGACCTACGCTCCCCCAGAACTCAGAAAGGATCCAAAAAAAAAACACAACACCACCACCTCCCTTCTTTCAGCAACAACATAAGAAAAAAAAAACACAAAAAAAAAAATAACAAAACACGACTGCACTAAACCGAACGCAGACCATCGACCTCTCACTCACCAAGAGCCAGATCAGGGTTCCTCTCACCCCTGACCCTATGGAGAAAGAGAGAGAAGGGGGTTTGGGATTTGCTTGGGTAAATTTGCACAAAGCCTGCTCCATGGGACACCACAGGAAATGCGAGATTACAGTGTGTTTCTGCATTATCTCAAACATTCTTGTTTGTCTGGCTTACACGGAGGCTAGTCACAAACGTAATGAGGAGAAATGCATGTTGACAACACGTCTCAGAGCCTTCGCATGGTGACTCATCCAATCTGAATCGGTTATGTCAACAAAGTGGGCGGCACAGAGACCCATCGCTCTTCTGCACACCCCTCTTATTTTAATTCTTGTAATATGCAGCATAGAAAAACAACAAGAGCTGGGCCGTACCAAACCAACTGCATTCCTCCGCTAATGCGCTTTTACCTGACAAGGTACAGGCATTCCTCTGAAATTCATCAAGTTGTTACATCAAAACCACAAATATCATTCTTCATTTTTAGATAGCATCTCTTGACATTAACAACAGCATAACCCGACCATGGTTTGAGTTCTGGGGTTAATGAGTGTCAAGTATAAGGAAAACTTTTAAAGAATGTCATTTAAAACATGTATTCATGTCGGTTTCATATGGTTTTGAAAAAAAGTGTCATGAGGTGTAACCACCAATTTTAGCTAAAATCAATAAAAATAATTTTCCTTAGTTGCCTTGGCAACTAACTGAAATAAAATAAGGTTAAGTACTAATAATACTAAAACTGAAAAAAATAAATAAAGCGTAACATATACACACACACACAACGTTATACATTATGTTATATAAATATACAAACCCGATTCCAAAAAAGTTGGGACACTGTACAAATTGTGAGTTAAAAAGGAATGGAATAATTTACAAATCTCATAAACTTATATTTTATTAACTCATAAACCACATGACATTTCATAACCTGAAGTCATACTGCGTTCAATGATCAGATATTTTAATTTTTTATATTTTACTGACCTTGACACACAGTCACGAGGGTCTGCAAGGGTCCCCTCTATGATACCATTTCCTGTTTTATGTTAGACCACATGACTTTGATTTTGCAAAGAAAAATAAAATCAAGGGAGTAATTTTTAATTTTTTTGTTTTGTTTTCGGAATAAATAAAGGAAAGTGTTCTTTACAAAAATGTCACTATTTCAAGGAGGTATCACCCTTATATTTTTGACTTAATGCCCCAAAAATAAATGTAAAATTAGAAGAATTGCTCATCGAAGATGTCTATTTTTGAAGAAATTAATAGATCAGGACTTGTCATGTCATGTCATGGAATCTCTTATTGGTTTTCATCACAACCGGTTCTTATTTTAGGCCAAATTCTTTTGGTTTATAGACACTCATTTCCCTCCTGAACAGTCTGTAATTTTGCTTGCACTTCACAGTTGATTCTCAAGATAAAGATTTAAACCAACATAAAGCAAGGCCTTCAAAGTTGATTCAAGTTACATATAGATCCACAAAAGGTGCAATAACTCTCCCGTCACATGTCTTAAAGTTAATAACTATTATTACAGTGGGAGTGAGGCTGAGAGTGCTCCTGACATTTGAAGTAATTGTTCTTCGTGGTCTAGCAGTCCCTGAAGCAAAGGTCGTGACGTTCCTGTATGTCGCCTTGGATCCTGACAAGCCATCTGCTTGACACAGAGGCCGACTACAAACGCTTTTAAATGCTACACTTGGAGCAAGAGATCAAAATATCAGAGACAGACCCCAAAAAGGCAACAAATCAACCTTTTGCTGTACAACATTTAAAAAAAACTATGTGGATACGACAGCTCTGGAGGTTTCAATTTCTAGCCAGATTGCACAGATAAACGTTTAGCAACTGGAAGTGTAGCTAAATAAACAAATCTATTCCCTCTTGTGAGAAGCCATATGGAAGTGCTGAAATAAAGTGAAAGCCCTTTTCTGCCAGCATGAGAAGCACTTGACTTGCCGTCTCATATGAATCTCATCTATCTTCCCAGTCATGACGCTGCTCGTTTTATAGCTCCTTTCCCGTTTGCCGGCGATAGCACGGGCATCATTAGCTAAGTGTGACCAAGATAACAAGCCATTGCAGGGGCGCTCGATAACACCAGGCCCAGCACCTTCAAGCAATGCAGCACTTACTCATGAGCGAACTGCTGGCACTGTCACCAGATAAGGAAGAGCTGACCAGATAAAAAAACACTCCCAGATGGCTCTCCTATCGCATGATGTAAGATGTGTTTGGCATTATGCAGCAAGACACACCTCAAACAAGAATGACCAATACGTTAGGAACTCTTTCCCACACTGTCATCATGCCAAGTTTGTCTAAAAAAAGATGATTCACTACGCTTCTGTCATGTTTATGTTATGTTTCGGTTTAGATTTTCTTCTACCTGCCTTGACCTAGTTTTCCTGTTTTCCTTGATTAGTTCATTCGGTTCCACCTGTGTTTATTAATTATCCTTTGTCCTGTATTGCTTATGTTTCATGTTGGTTGTGCTATGTTTTCTGAGTTACTCCTGTGGATTGATTAAAAGGCAGTTAAAGCACGCACATTCATGACCACTTCAGCTCTCAAACAATAGTTTGATATATTTGTCCTCTATATTTATATATTAATATACAAGTCGTTTTAGAGTTATACTGTAAAAAACAGTACATAATAACAGAAATATTATTTTTGGGTGAACTATTCCTTTACTGCACTGTTGCTACAGCCACTTTTGTAATAAATTAAGTGGTGTGTTTAAATTTTCATCTGTCTTTGCTTGTTTGTAAGGACCATGATAGTTTATTGCAATAAAATGTATTAGATATTTACTTTTCTAAATATACATCAGTTACTGAAAGGGTACTTATAACTTAACACCAGTGCAGTTATTGTTAACTAAAGCGAATAAAAACTATTCGTTCATTGAAATTAAGATAAAATAAAATATAAATATTAGATTAACTTAAACTTACAAAACTTCCTGCTAACTAAAACAAAAATAATTTTCCTTCATTGAAATACATCTGAAATAAAAAAATAAAAAATAAAAAAATAAATGATGACATGGCAACTAACTGAAATAAATTAAGATTTAAGTCATAGTAACAAAATTACTAAAACTGAAATAAAAATAAATGAAAGCTAAATAGAAAATTTGAAAAACAAACAAAACTAATAACAAAAGCACAAAACAAAATGTAACAATAAAATGAAAAATGAATGTATAAAAATATATTATTAATTGTTAAAAAAAAAATACTATAAAAGTATACAAATAATAATACGCTTAAATGCCAAAGTTGTCCAGTGGTTTATAAAAAAAAATTAATAATGACTTTATGGTGCAATCTTACACTTATAAGCCTGCTAATTAAAGTATCACTGCTAAAAATATCAAAACTAAAATAAATAAATAACAATAATAAAATGGATACACTTGACAACTACTCAGCTGTCTAGTCCACTGTTGTGACCCATCTCTAACCAAAATGAACAGGGCCTCCTTAATACTTTAAGACTAGTTTGTACACCACTGACTAGTTGATTCTGATATGCAGTTTATGTAATTATATCAAAATTCTAGTTAACATGTGGTTGTATTAGAAGAATCTTGGCGACATTTTGCAGGCAAAAATGGTCCATATTCTAATTTCAATAGTGTAGCAATGTACAAATCACAGCTCACAGAGAAGTCACTTTTAAATGTAGTTTGAGCAAATTCACACCATCAACTTTTGAAATTGTGTGGGGAAATCTTTTGCCCTCATGCATGCATTCCTATTGAAATGACTGGATTTCAACCGCAAACATTTGCCAAAAAACAGTAAATCTGAGCGAAAAGAAAGGCGGCTTAGAGACCCATGTAACAGTTGTGTGTATTACTCAGACTGCCTCTTCTCTTTCCAGCCCTAATTTTACTCAAACACTGTCTGCCTCCGAGGTCATTTCAAGATGGCCAATTGCTTCACTCCACCCTTGTGGTGACTGAATTCGCTCAGTAAGCACCGGGCAGTGTTAAAGGCCACTGAGATGGTAACAAAGTTTCTGCGAGCCGAGCAGACAGCTTCATCTAACAGCTTCTGACAAGGTGCTGGCCTTCCGGCACCCTGGGCGCCTGCTGGAGTTTAAGTACAGACGTAAAGAGATGGGAAGAGGGAAGTGAGATTAGGGCCAGCGCAAGAACTCCTGGGCATTTTCAGACCCCCTTCTCTCATGACTGTTCATCTTCTCATGATTAAACCTGCACATATCTAATCATATGTTACACTGCAATGACTCTCTCCTTCCTGGCAGGTAGAAACACAAGTCACAGTTGAGGCTATAAAAATAGTTTCTAAATGGTAAATGTAATTTCTTTTTATCTGATGAAGTCATAATCAGGAAGGTTCACTTACAAGCGCCTGCTTGTGCTCTTTGGAGCATTACTTGCAGACATCAATGACGCACCTGAGAGAACATGATAAAGGAAAAGGGAAAAATCTTTTAAATTTCCAGTACAAATGTACTCTTTGAAAAGTTTTGATGTTTCGAAAAATGTCAATTCCATTTTCAAGAAAGGTTTCAATTTAATGTTATGTGGTGAAACCATTAATAAAACCACCAATAAAAAATTATAACATATTATTCTAATGCGCCTAAAAATTTCTTCTTATTATTATCAATGTTGAAAACATCTGTGCGTCTTAATATTTTTGTTAAAACTGTCAATTTTTTTGTAACATTATACAATTTCTTTGTCACATTTGATCAATTTAATGTGTCATTTAATGTATTTAAAGAACATTACTGACCTCAACACAGTCATGTGGGTCTTTTAGATTCTGCATTTTTCTGGATGTTGGTTGGACCACATGACTTTGATGGTCACACCAAATGACTCTGATTTCCCAGGTAAAGGTTTTTCAAATTAATAATCAAAAATTAAGCCTACTTAAACCACCTCAAGTTTTCTTTAAGAATGACATTCTTTTAATAAAATTTTTTTCTTCAGTATATCGGTTGCACCACCCTGACATATGCGATTATATAATACAGAAACTAAAGAAATGCTCATTATAGAAGAAGTGTATTTAAACCATAGTGTGAATTGTATTTTTACTATATTTTTGAATAAATAAACAGATCGAGTCAAGTCATTGACCCATAAAATGGATGCCAAATGAAGCAAACTTTTTTTTTTAATTTTGATGATCCATTGACCGTTAACAAATTATAGCCAAAGGAACGGAAGTATGTAATAATATTCATCCCCTACAGAGAGGCCTAGCATCCAGCTAATCCCATTCATACAGCAGTCTACTAGCCCTCCTCTCCTTGTTATTTCACTTATCCCCTACCAGGGGCATCTCTGGTGGACATCCTGCAGGAAACGGAGCGGCTGAAGGAAAGAGGGAAGTCCCAACAATCGCAACATAGTGACAAAAACTGCAAGAGCAACTCCAGAGGAAACGGAGGCTGAAAAGTCAAACAAAGAAGGGAGACCAAAAAAAGACTTTTTTGGAAATCACATGCCGTGTGTTTTCTTTCTTATAATACCAACAGCAAACAGTGGAGACAACAAAACATGTCATAAAGCAAAAAACTGTGGCGAGAGGGAGGAAGCGGTGGCGACGATCCACTCGTATTTCTCTGCCTTGGTGTGAACCAAATACTCACATACCCAAAGCCCAGAAATACAGACGCAAGGAGAAATAGCTCGAGTTTGGCGGGAGTCCGCCACGTCTGTGGGAGGTGAAATTCCTGAAGGTTATAGAAAGTTCTTCCTGTGAGCCATCTTTGCTCGGTTTCTGCCTGTCTCTCTCTTGTTTCCCAGATGCTCTCATCTGAAGGTAAAATGCTGAGTCACCGAGAGCTGCACTCAAGGCCACAGGAGTGGCTGGAGACCGCAGAGAGACTGATTATTGACAGAATGTACATTGCTGATCCGCGCAAGCCAATGCAGTTTCTGGGAACAGGCACCAGGGAAAGGGCTGGGGGGCTGCTTTATGAATATATAACACTACCAAACCATTTCATAAAAGCTTTTGTACACTGATGCCTACACTTGGGCTGCATCCAAAACTACTTCCCTACTAGATAGTAGACAAAAAAAAACAGTATGAGAAAAGAGTAGTATATCCGAATTCAATTTGTTTTTTTTTTACAATAAAACTAGCTAAGTTGCATGTACAAAATATGATAGAATATAGCAACTGGATTTACAGCACTTTCACAAATTAAATAAAAGCATAAAAAAAAACAATGTGCATTCTTTATTCATCATTTTGTAAAAATAGTTTAAAAAGTCTTGTCAAATTTTTTTTAGAAAAGGTACATTGCTATCTTGGTCCGAACAAAGTGTCCTGAATACATCTGAATACATCTACACAGAGCCGTTGTTAACTGACAAGCTGCGCAAGTCCACGCTGATAATGAACGTGGATTTACACAACAACGGCTTGTTTATCACTGTAAATCTGCTATCTAACGATTCGCAGGCGATTCGAAACTATGACAAAAGATAGTTGCCCTCTGGAGTATGAGATTTAGGACACAGCCTAGGAAACCACAGCAGAACAACAGATAGCAAAGGTCACACCCTAAGAACATCCAGGAACTTCATCGCCATGGACACCATTCTTTAAAACAATGTGATAGGCCATTTTTGCAAAGTGCTATAGCAGGCGATTCGAAACTATGACAAAAGATAGTTGCCCTCTGTAGAAGCGAGCATTCCCACCCCCTCTCAAAACCCACAACAATGTGTTCATTTCTCTTGAACATAAAAGAAACTTCTAATTTGAGTCACTTTCTTATCGATTCCAACACATCTAGACTCTACTGGAGGTTTCTGGGTAATTTGCAACCATGTCTCATGCAGCATTTCTTACCCCGTTGAGACTCTCTAGTTGTTGCCCACTATCAAATGCCTCATGTCAAGAAAAATAAAGTGGGGGAGTGTTAGGAGCAGATTTCCTCATGGAAATTTGGATATTCATTAGAAAATGCCAGTTTCCTTTCCTTGTAATCCAGCCTCAAACAAGGCAGCAATTCAGAGCAGAAGTGGTGTAATCTAGGGAACGCATGCTAAAGCGACTATAATTAGCTCTTTACTTTATCAAACACAACCCAATTCTCAATTCAATACATGTTCACTTTTTCCTTCACATCAAACAAAGGCCTCCTCAAAAAGCATTCAGAATTTCACTCTTGCTGCAAATCGCCTCAAAACAATGACTGCCAGCGTTAATATGACTTTCAAGTCACTCTGAGAAACATAACAATCCTGTGGAAAGTAAGACTGTGTCAAAGTGCCGGAGCTAGTCAATGCTTGTAGCGACCACATCTGAGCCATCTGCTTGTTTTTCCATACAGGCCTAAAAAAAAAAGCTCAGATTCCTCTGTAAGAGAGCAAACGTTTGAACCAAATACTGTTTACAATAAACAATCTAAGGATATAATTAACGCAAGGACATCAACGGTATTACGACTACATTTTTACCGCAGCACTTGATCGTGCAAACTCACTGCTGCTAGAGTGTCTGTCATGTAGTGAAACTTCAGCAACCCAAAGTATTTGGCCAAAAAAGCAAACAAAATGTAATTTTCAGGTTCAGGGGGCCAAATCGTTGACCGAAACATTTTGACTTTGTCAGTGTCTTTTCTGTGCACACAATATGGATAAACTACAAGTAAATATGTGACCAAAAATGATTGAGTAGCAATTATGTAAAATTTGTAAAATATGTAAAAAATATTACATTTGTTCAGCTGAAATTTCGAGAGATGGCGCATTGCCAAAAAACGAAACTATGAACAGCATTCTGAGCTCAATTATACTCAGTTTCATTTTGCTGCAAAAATATTGAAAAGGGTTTGTTATGCAGTCACTTAAGTGTTCAGAATGGTTGTTTACAAGTTATCGGCATGTTTTGGGAATAGGGATGCATTGATCCGATATTCAGGATCGGTATCGGCTCCGATACTGGCATTTTCTGTGGATCGGGTATCGGTCAGACGAGAGTGATCCAAATCTGATATTGTGCGTATACTATTATGTGTTATTGTTGAGCCCCATGAAAGGCAAAAGATTTTAGACTTATTCACTTTTATCTGTAAATAAAATATTTCACTAGATTTTATAAAATTATTGTGCACCCGTGATTTTTCTAGAGTATCTTTTGCTGCTAAATTATCCACTAACCAAGTTTATAATAGTATTTTTGTCATAGATTATGATAATATATTTTTTCATTTGTTATTTTTCATTAAAATGAAGTTGTCTATATGTAGTAGATTGTGTTTAACACAAAAGAGTGACAATCAGGTCAACACAGAGAAGTATAGCAATTATACATTGATTTTTAAAAATCAGATTGGTATCAGCTTGGATCGGCAGATACTCAGAATTTTCGATATCGGATCGGTTCTGAAAAAAATGGTATCGTTGCATCCATATTTGGGAAGTGTTAGACAAGAAAAAATAAGCTATAGGCTAAGCTAAAAGAAAGCTTAACTTAAAGAAAGTAGCTAGTTACAAAACAAAATACTTGGCACAAGTAACTTTCTACATTTAAACTACTTTACATTGTTAAACAAAATGTAAAATAAATTAACAGAAAGAAAAGAACTGACTGAAAGAACCAAAAGAATGAATCATTCTCAAAACGGACATCCCTAGATCCAATTATAAACAGATGACAGAAAATACCCAACACACAACTTGATTTTGAAAATATTGCTTGATAAAGTGAAAACTATCACACTAAATTCTAGCTTTGCAACTAAAAAACTGCATAATTTTAAAACAAGCAATGCCACTACAGAGAAACATAGCTTTGCTATTTGCAGCAATGCTATACAGCCAACACTGTTCTAGGGTGGTTGCTAAGGCAGCTAAAGGTTTGTTTAAATCCCCAACCCTATGAGTATCAGTAATAGTGATAGTGATGCTTGCCTTAGCAAGCACAACTAATTATTCACTTGTGACCTGCTGAATTCAAGGAGAAAATGGAACTGAGAAAATAAATGAGAAGGATAAAATTACCAATCAGCCTATCTGCAATGTTTGGCAAGTGGACAGGTCTTATGGGCCAGACATTTGGCAGATGAACAGTGGTTAGCGCTGAAGACACAGTAAAAGGGCTTAGATAGATCGTGCAAATCACACGTATATTAGCAAAGGTGGAAAGCATTTAGGGTCCAGCAAATGTCGCTATTAATACTAATGTCAAGTACAAATGAGTAAATATCACACTTAGCATAGATGCATAGATGGTGACTGGCTCACGTCAGCTGAAATATATATGTGAGATAAGGTGCACGGGGCTGAGGAATGAGAGATTAAACTCTCATAAGCCCATGCCGTTTATCAAGAGTTTCCATCGGCCGGCTCAAAATGTTTGTGAATTTCTGGGAAAGCAAAGCCGCTCCTACAACAGATTGCAATCAAGTCTCTCCGAGTTCTGTCTACCTGTTACAGAGACAAGACACAACAAATCACTTCCTGCACTGAATCCCAAAAATGACAATTCCGTCATCATTCACACACTCTCATGTTGTTGCAAACATTCTTGTGTGGAGCACAAAAGCAGCTATATAGCAGAATGTCCAGGCTGCTCTTTTCCATACAATGAAAGTATGTAGCCATACAGGTTTGGAACGGCATGAGGGTGAGTGAATGAAAGAATTATAATTTTTTGGAGATCTAGCCTCTTAAATATGTTCACTGTGAAACCATCAACAACCTCAACTATTGAACTTTACTCAGAGCACATGCAACAGGAGGAGAAACATGGCAGTAGTGCTTAAAGAGTTCGATTACGCTGAATCCTCCTGCATTCTTCACATTTCAGCTAAGGGGCTCGGAGGGGTCACGGGGTCTGCGTTCAGAAATGAAAGATCATAGGAAAGAACACATGCTTCACTTGAACAATTTAGAGTCTCTATAATAGGAAGGCAGTATAACAAGTATGAGCTTTATTAAGCATGTACAGGAATACAAGCACATGCCATCTAAGTACACAGTTGCTATGTTTTAGAGGAATGTACTTCCTGCAAGCCACCAAAAGAGAATCAAGAGCCCTCATGAGTGATATTTATTCCCAGACAATATGGTTAATGAACAGAATGTCTCATTTATTTGTGCAATTCATCTGGTGCAAATCTCTTAAAGGGTTAGTTCACTCAAACATTCTGTCATTTACTCACTTTCTTGTCGATCCAAACCTGTAAGACTGACTTTCACACAAAAAAAAAAGAAAATATTCTAAATAAAAAAATAATACAAACAAAACAAACAACACTGGATCCAATTGGCTTTCATTTCAAACTATCCAACCCAAACTCACAAGAAAATGTAGGCTAACCATTTGGTGAACAATTTGGTGATGGTGATTTTGTATGAATTTTTGCAATGTAATTTTATCACATGTATGATTTTTAGGAAACCAGCATAAATCTAACTGTCAGTGGGACGCCAACAGAATGAAAACGTAAAAATTTGATTGTAAGAATTCACACAAATTAGCCACTAAATCGCCAAAACGTAAAATAGTTATGAATGGCAATTGGATTGTGTTGAAATATCAGCTTTTGTGTTTCACACAGAAGGAAGAATTTCGATGAAATGACATCAGGGTGAGAAAACGATGACAGCATTTCAATTTTAGGGTGAAGTATCTCTTTAAATGACCTGTAAAAGTGCCAAATAAGAAGTGAAATGAGTCTTTCTGCCAATACTCCGTTGGGAAAAGGCCCCAGAGTTTGACTGAACAGACATTCCAACCCTTATTGTTCATTCCTGATTTGATGAACTCTCATCTGCCTGACTTTATCTGAGGAATACCGACTCATTTTTACTCAATCAAGCATCCACAAAAAGATATTCTTGTGTATCTTCCAAACTACATCAAGTGCTCGCTGAAGACATACCAGTCTGATTCAACTGATATTAAGTTGTCAAGAGAAATATAAAACACAAATCAACAAAAACAAAAACAACAATTCCTGAATGCAAGAAGTCAATACATCACTAAAAGGTTTCAGCTACACATGTGACAGTTGGGCACTAGAACAAATACTGTATACACCACTCATCAAGCACACAAACACCAATTTGGAATATTTAAATCAATGTGGACTGTGCTAAATAAAGTCTAGGCAGCAATTCACAACAGTTAAATAAAGAACAATCTGAAAATGAATTGTAAGCACATCATCATGAGTACTGAGAGTTCAATATATCAGCCAACGAGCCAAGTCAATTAAAAGACCATTTATTAACAGAATATGTAGTAATTCTGACATCTGCATGCATTGGCCAATAACTGTGCCCACTTAAAAGATTGTAATATAAATACTAAGACAATACTAACTCAAATTCACATGAAATATCAAAAATGACTGCTTCTATTATCAGCCAGTAATCAGCCATGCCAATAATCTCAAAGCATTGAATATTAGCCAATTAACAGCCTGAAAATATTACAAAACACAGTAACATCTGGGGTCTGGAAACCCAGGGGTCTATCTTACTCAATCTGCTGTTACTTCAGACCATGACCGTACATACAACATAAATGAACATAACAGATTCAAACTGTTTTTTATGAAAAGTTCAGTATATGTATACAGCTACTATAGCCATACTGAACTACCGTGCATCAATAGGTCAGGAATGGACCTTAAACCAGTTCTCCAGCCTGTTCTGAATGTACAGGGAGTAGGTCACTACCAGCTGTTTTTGGAACGTCACCAGCTAGAGGATAATTCAACCAAACTCAAAACGTCCTAAATAAACAGTATTCTTTTCTCTCTGTAACACATAAAATATCATTTATTAGGAGCAAAGCAAAATGTCAAAATAAGGGAACAACTGTACTCCATGTCAAAAGCAATGTTCCAAAAAAGCTCAAGATTAATTAATAATAACCACTTTCACATGCACAACATTTTCAGATTTAGGTCTAAGTGATCCAAAATTCTGTTTAATAAACCAGAGTTCTGGCGTAATCCAGTTATGGCATTCATGCTAAAGTTTATATGAGCCTTACATAAACAGAATGTGATCAAACCCTAAATATTGTTGTGCATGTAAACAGTCTACGTATCAGATCGGAGTCAAAGCCTCTGTGCTTTATTTGGGTGATGCCAGACATTCGTTCAACCATTTCCATCTCGATTCATAGAAAACCCAGCAATGGTTATACTGTATTTCTGGCTCTGATTATCACAAACCAATTTAGGCCACCAGAAATCATTCTGAAAGATGTAAAGCATCAAGACTGCTCCGAGACCTTTGATTTATCACATATACTGTCTGACAGCTGTAAGGCTGGGTATCTGAGCTTATATATGAGAACATGTTTAGAGGCAAACTCCTGATCTGGGTGATCACAAAATATCACATGGAAACCCGTTTTAGCTAAATGGAATAACAAATCTATATGCACCCCTCTTGTTTCCTCTACACAAAGTAATATAGCTTAATAAATAGCTCAAGTTTGCTTAAAGGATCCCACGGATTTAGGAAATGCATATGAAGGAAAAGGAAAAAGACTGGTGCATACCACAGCATGCCTCCCTCTCTCTTCTCTTTCACTCCTTTATCTGCAGCAGCAGTATAACCGGCTCAGAAATTCATCAAGATGAGGAATAACACTAATACTAGTCCCGCAGTGGTCCCATAAACATCGGCGTTTCGCTTCTGCGGCTGTCCGACCGCAGTACAATCTCTTCTTTCAATGACTGATTGGATTCTGAAAGTTTTCAACAATCTGATGTGTGGCTC
Organism: Cyprinus carpio; assembly: GCF_018340385.1. Lineage (NCBI taxonomy): Eukaryota > Metazoa > Chordata > Actinopteri > Cypriniformes > Cyprinidae > Cyprinus > Cyprinus carpio. Next base: position 9,287,594 of record NC_056586.1, read on the forward strand.
TCTTCCCAAACGCAGCACAAAAGACGAAAAGCGTCGAGGAAAACCCAGACTGGAACATCAGAGCACTGTTTCTTGTTGGAAAGGAGGGGGCGTTGGAGGAGAGAGAGGGAAAAACAGCTTTGTATCCTTGCGTCTTCCCCTGGGTTCACCACGTTGTTTTCGAGCACTTATAATTTCCTTTGTT